>NW_012105220.1:961382-1089898 GCF_000951045.1 Mandrillus leucophaeus | reverse complement strand
TAGAGATGCTCCTCAACTTATAATGGGGTTACATCCATATGTTTGGAACAGTTTCTCCAACAGGCAGTAATTCCTAATTTTGCATCTAAAGTTTTTATTTATTTAGTATATTTTTTAATTTTAATCTAAGACATGTATTTCTTACCCTTGAATTAGAAGGCAGTCATCCTTACTCATTAAACTGAGACAAATTTTCAAAATAACAGCATTGTGATTTACTTTAAAATACTCCAATGGTTTCTACTGCACTCAGCCTATGATATAAACTAGCTATGGTTTACAAAATTCTGCCTGATACGATCTCTGCTTACCTTTCCTATGTCATCTAGGCGTATTCTCCCCTTTCACTTAGCATGATACAACTATACTGTCCTTTAAAGTCTCAGACTCATCAACTTCATTCCTACCTTAAATTCTTTGCTGTTGCTACTTGTTTCCTCTGCATAGATGGCTCTTTCCCCAGATCTTAGAAAGGCTGACTTCCTCATTTCGATCACATCCTGGCTTAAATCTCAGCCACCCCTTTTTAGCTCTTCTTTAGTGATAGGTTTTGGATATGTCCCCACCCAAATTTCAACTTGAACTGTATCTTCCAGAATTCCCACGTATTGTGGGAGGGATCCGGGGGGAGGTAATTAAATCACGGGGGCCAGTCTTTCCCATGCTATTCTCATGATAGTTAATAAGTCTCACGAGATCTGATGGGTTTATCAGGGGTTTCCACTTTTGCTTCTTCCTCATTTTCTCTTGCTGCTGCCATGTAAGAAGTGCCTTTTGGGGAACTTGCAGTGAGCTGAGATCGTGCCACTGCACTCCGGCCTGGGTGACAGAGCCCGACTCCGTCTCAAAAAAAAAAAAAAAAAAAAAAAAAAATGACTTTTGCCTTCCACCATGATTCTGAGATCTCCCCAGCCATGTTGAACTGTAAGTCCAATTGAACCTCTTTATTTTCCTAGTCTCAGGTATGTCTCTCTCAGCAGTATGAAAACGGACTAATACATCTGGCATCTACCACACTCTTAATAAATAATTGTTTAATGAATTAAAAATTGTTGGCCAGATGCAGTGGCTCATGACTGTAATCCAAGCACTTTGAGAGGCCAAGGCGGGTGGATCACTTAAGACCAGCAGGTCAATACCAGCCTGGGCAATGTAGTGAGATACCATCTCTATGGGAAAAAAAAAAAAAGCCAGGTGTGGTGGTGTGCCTATGGTCTCAGCTACTCAGGAAGTTGAAGTGGGAGAATCGCCTCAGTCCAGGAGATGAAGGCTGCGGTGAGCTGTTATCCCTGTACCATTGCACTCCAGCCTGGGCAACAGTGAAAGAAAAAAAAATTGCCAACATGCTTAATTTCTGTATAGCATACATTCTGTTCCTGTTGACACTGTCATCTGATGTATACTTCTTAAAAATAGTCCAAGAATTTCAAGTGAGAGGAAGGAGAAAGACCATTGAGGTGGCCATGACATTCTATGCATTGCCAGGAGGCTCCATCGGAGCCTGTACTCTGTTGCTCCTTTACTGGGAGGCCCTAGTGTTTGTTTGTTTGTTCCTCTTGAGATGGAGTCTCACTCTGTCACCCAGGCTGGGAGGCCCTAGTTTTATGCATGGTATTAACATTTGATAAAGAGAACCATAATGGCAGAATCCTATTTTAAGCATTACTAGTATCAGATGTATCGTGGGTAAATCGGTAAAAAGCAATGAAGATTTGATAATGTAGGGATATCAAGTAGAGATGCTCCTCAACTTATAATGGGGTTACATTCTGATAAACCCACTGTAAGTGGAAAATATTTTAAGTTAAAAATGCACTTAATACACCTAACCTACTGAACATCAAAGCTCAGGCTACCTTAAACGTGTTTAGAACACTTACATTAGCCTACAGTTGGGCAAAATCATCTGGCACCATGGTATAGCATAAAGTACTGGTTGTTTACCCTCCTGATTGTGTGGCTGACTGGTGAGCAATATCATACTGCATATCACTAAGCCAGGGAAAGGTCAAATTTTAAAATTTGAATTACAATTTCCACTGAATATGTATCACTTTGCACCATTGTAAAGTTAGAAGCTCATGTGGAACCACAGTAAGGGACTATCTGTATTCATAGTCATATAACTTCTACCCTTCAACAAGTAAGAAGAGGTATTCATAGGGCAGAGAAGATAATCTATCATGATGTCATCCTACCTTGCTTTCTGTTGCCCTTTGTAAGATTGTCAATCAACATTTCAACTTATACCTTTCAATTTAAAAAAATCAATGTAAGACCTATTTTCAGCTACTAATAGCACAGCACCATGCCCACCAATACTGCTTGGAGGGTGGAACCAACAAGAAACAACCTTTCCTTTTTCATCCTTTTAGGCATATCTACCACCTCCTGCACATGCATAAACCTGACAAGTGGTACCTGCATAAGTTCCTCCTCTCCACTTAGTTGTGAATATGAGAATAAAGCTGATCACAATTGCCACAAACTTAGCGTAACATGTTAGGTATGTGATCACGGACGTATAAATTCCCTCATTGCCGTGGAATAACTCTTTTGATCCAGCCCAAAATAGAATTGGCCTTTTCTTTGCTGTTTCTTTGTCAACAGCTATTTTTGCAAGATTTTCATTACTACTTAATTGTTGAAACTTCCTATCTTCATTTTTCTTGTTAAGGACCGATTTTACAAATGAGTTCATTATCTCTACCATTTTAGACTCATCATTAATTTCATGTTCTTCATTTATTAGTGGACCTATTTTCTCTCTGATATTTCTTTTCTCATTGTGGTATTGGTAAATGCCCTTGTTTTCTTCAAGTCTCCTTTACTATCTTTATTACATTCTCCTTGTGTTATTGGTATCTTTCATATGTTCAATTGATGTATCTATCTTTCTATTCCAAGTAGCAAGTTTTCCTCCATTGACTTTAAAGTGTTAAAAGACATTTATGTTTATATTTCATATTTGCACACCTCATTCTTCAAATACATTTTAAATCTGTTCCAGTCTACTTAAAATATCAATAGAATAAGCACTTCCACAAAGATAATTGAGAAAATTCCATATCTTATAAATGCATTATTTTATATAGTAAATTTCTTAAACTAAATTAATGGAGAGAGTCATGATAATTTTACCTGTTAGGCTGATAACAGGGCATTATTTAGCAATGTCCTTGGCCAGGGCACACAGCAAAGCCAAGGAGTAGAATTTCAATTGCTAAACTTATGGGAATTTTAGGAAAAACAATGTGGAGGGTAGAGGTAGATAGCAAGAAGTGAGACAGAGAAGACCCGATTCTGGAGCACAAACATTTCTGAATAACGAGATCTCTTGCTCTTTCTCTCTGCTAGACTCTCTTTACCTCACCTCCATTTTGATTCTCACCTCTCTCTAATTGTTAGAAATTAAAGGGTAAAAGTTGGGAAAGGGAAGGACATGTATTTGCATGTAGAACACTTTGGCAGAACCTAGGCAGCAAAAAATACTGTAATCCATGATTCCTACTGTGAAACAACAGAGCATTGGATTAGGAAGCAGGAGGCCTGGGGTTTTCTAGCAGATTTCCTATTATTTGACTTCTTGGCAAATGAGCTTTCTCATTTGTAAAATGTGGGAGTTGAATTGAGTTATACTTAGGATTCTTTCTATCTCTAAGTGTTCTGTATGTTTCTTGAAATTCAGAAACTATTAAGTCATTCACTGGGAGGTTTATTTATATATTCCAATCATTAGGTCCCTATTAAGTACTTCATTCTCCTCCTTGGAACTCTAAATGAGCCTGGTAATTTCATACACCACATACATGCCAGCCTACAAAAGCAAGTCATGGACAGTGGCCTATGTTTGAAGCCACTGCCCAGGGTTCCTGTTGGCATGATGCCTGACTGACTTTGTTTTTATTCCAATTGCACTTAGCTTTGAACTCTTAATATTGAAGTCTCAACCTTGAACTGAACTTCAACCGATCCAGAGTTGGTGCTCATTACAGTTCTGTGGCAGATCACTTCAGTGTCCTCAGATGAACCAGGTCACATCATTGACTCTAATCATAAACTGCTACATGGGAGGGAACTCTGTCATAAACAACTAAATCTCTAAATCTCTAAATTAAATCTCAGCTAAACAACTCAATCTCTTCCAGTTCAAGCTAGTCCCCACCCCTCACTGACTTATGTAAGCTTGGGAGGATACATCAGACAATTATTTATTAAATATTTTGTCATTGAAAAAAAATTTGCAGAATTAGCCAGAACATCCCATTCTTCAAACATTCCCATTAATCAAGGTTTGACTATGCTTTTAGATAGGAAATCTAATCAAGGCTATCTGAGAAGTCAGTGCATGTCACTTACCAAAAATTTCAAATATGCTTTTCAAAGTTTTTAGACCATGATGTTTAGGGAAGTTTCTCTGGTCAAAAAATTATTTGCCTGTAGAATGTCACATACAATCTTTAAACAATTATCACTAAAATTTCATCTCCTTGTTAGAAATGGCATTATTTCTACAATGGTGAGTGGATACATATGAAACACAGTAAAATACAGAAATGTGTTGCTACATATAAACCGTAGTTTAAAAAAATGAAGAGACCTTCCTGGAATCAAGATAGCCTTGTTTACTGGATCCAATTAGACACTTGAGCAATTTAGGCAAAGATGCAGTTTTTGGATATTTTTGTTTTAAATTGTATCATCCATTACCTAAATGCCTTTTTACACAGTAAGAAATGGCAGAGCCCAGGATTTATAACGTAAACACTCTCCGAATCAGAAAAAAAAAAAAAAAAAAGATAATTCTAATCATGGTTTCTGAAAAGGTATTAACATGCTTACACATGCTTGTCCTTTCTATATTTCCCCCCAAATTCCCAAATATAATATGAATATTTTACAGTGATGTTTAGTAATGAGCACCCAATCCAACCTCAAAATGACTCCTCTTTTAATTAGCACATTAGTCACTCAGTAAAAATTGAGTTGGATAAATTATTCAAATATAATTCAGCAGAGGTTCAGAAGCAAACCTAAGAGATGGAAGAAAAAAAGAGCAAGGCTGCCTAGTTTTTTCACTCACAGGAGGTGAAAGGGGGACCCTGCGAAGCTAAGGGGTAGGAGTCATAAGAGCCGTTATTAATACAGGGAGACTTAGAATAAGCCTAACGCTGCCCATATTGAAAGGTGACCTTGAAGCACTGATAAACACCAAGCAAAGCAGGGGAAACCATATTGATGAAGGAATGTTTCTTTATCTTTTGCTTTCATAGCTTAAATTAAGCCCCACAGAATACTGCTGTGTACATTTCGGGACAGACTCTCACTAGGCATTCACCTAGTGCCTAAAATACTTTTGAACTGCAAAGAAACATTCATGTAAAAGTTTTGTTGCCTCAGGATAATTCTGTAATTTAGTGTGGAGAAATGGTCCGATTAGCAGTTGGGACCAGCAGGGGGAAGCTAACTGGAGTGAAGAGGTGAGAGAAAAAGTCAGAACTTGATTCCTGAAACACAAAAAACTGCTCAAGGGAAGAAGAGGAAGTGGGAAAACCAGGAGGAAGTAGAATTCAGTAAGTCAGTAACATTGATAATTGGAAACAAAAATGACTTTTAAAATACTGCAAGGCCAAAGTCAATAAAAACAAGCAAGAAAAAATCCCTTGAAGGATTTAGACTTTCTCACCAAATCATTCAGAGGCATGGACAATAAACAAAGCATGAATCCTGCAAGATAGATTCCTACCCCATGGATTTGGGTGGGGACAAGAAATAACAGGGCTGAGAGGAGAGTTGCCATGAAAAGCAGCCTCAGTCTCTGGGTAATTTATCTGCAAAAGGCATTTGCTTGAACTATTTGTTTTTTTTGTTGTTGTTGTTGTTGTTGCTATTCTCTTTCCATTTCATGTTGCTTTAGTCAAGAGAAAAACATTTGAACGGAGGAAGCCTGCTGGGCTGTAGTTTTTTCAAGCTGAGTGCGTTATTTCCCTGAGCTCACCAGGAACTTGTTTGACTTCAGCCTAATGTGAACCCTTAAGGGGAGATCTTGACTTCAAGATGACAGGAGTCTCTTCAGTGGTCATATTGGGATGGGTTATTGTATGGCATCCTTGTTTGGTTACAGAACATTTGGGATACATCAGGGTCCAGGAGCCATTACCTGGTGGCCAAAATCACATCAGAGACCTATAACTGACCCAGATTCACTTCTTCCCTCACAATCAGTTGTTGTCCATTTATCTACATACCCATCTAGGCCATCAAACCCCAGTTTAATTTGGCTTAACCCAGAAGTAATAATCCTTTGACTCATATATTCTCCCTATTAATCACTTTTTTTCTGCAATTCTTTGACAGCAGAATAGTGTAGGGCAGAAAGCTGTGATACTGTTCCCCACCCATCATGAGGGTCATGGCCAACACTCCTATAACAGAAGACAGGTTAACTAGAGAAAAGTGTCAGAAGTATTTGAACCAGAGCAACTCCATCTTCAATAGGGCCTGGGTAAAATAAGGCTGATTCCTACTGGGCTGCATTCCCAGAAGGTTAGGCATTCTTAGTCACAGGATGAGATAGGAGGTCGGCACAAGATACAGGTCACAAAGACCTGCTCACACAACAGGATGCAGTAAAGAAGCTGGCCAAAATCTGCCAAAACTAAAATGGTGATGAAAGTGACTTCTGGTCATCCTCACTGCTCATTATAAATTAATTATTTTTGTCTTTACATTTGATTGTGGCATTCATTCAGCTAGAATCCTATTACATTTTTGCGTGTTGGAGTCCTGCTACAGTGTTCATTGCTATTTGTTACTTAGTAAGATTTAGGCAACCCTAAAGAAATAAAACATGTAATTGTATATTTTGCAGGGGATTTGTAGGAGGTAGGGAGATTAACCTGAATGTGATTAAACAACAAAGGGTCTAAAACAAGGGCTGGCACTGTAAAGCAGGGGTCGCCAACACACGGGCTGTGGGCTGGTACTGGTTCTCCACCAGTTAGGAACCAGGTTACACAATAGGAGGTGGGCAGCAGGTAAGCCTTGCTGCCTGAGCTCTGTTTCCTGTCAGATCAGCTATGGTGTTAGATTCTTACAGGAGCTCAAACCCTCTTGTGAACTGCACATGCGAGAGGTCTAGGTTGCTCACTCCTTGTGAGAATCTAATGCCTGATGATCTGAGGTGGAATAGTTTCATCCCAAAACCATCCCCCCATCCCCACACTCCACAGTCTGTGGAAAAACCTGTCTTCCACAAAACCAATCCCTAGTGCCAAAGAGGTTGGGGGTCACTGCTGTAAAGGACCGGAGAGTAAAATATTAGTCTGTGCAAGCTGTATGTTCTCTGTCACAACTCAGCTGTTGTAGTACAAAATCAGCCATAGATGATACAGAAGCAAGTGAGCAAGGTTATAGTTAAATAAACTTTATTTATGTACATTGAGATTTGAGTTACATATAGTTTCCATGTGTCACAATATTGATTATTTATTTTTATTATACTCTAAGTTCTGGGGCACATGTGCAGAACATTGCAGGTTTGTTAAATAGGTGTACACATGCCATGGTGGTTTCCTGCACCCATAAACCCGTCACCTACATTAGGTATTTCTCCTAATGCTATCACTCCCCTGGCCCCCAACCCCCTGACAGTACCCAGTGTGTTTTTTTCCCCTCCCTGTGTCCACGTGTTCTCTGTGTTCAACTACCACTTATGAGTGAGAACGTGTGGTGTTTGGTTTTCTGTTCTTGTGATAGTTTGCTGTAAATTATAGTTTCCAGCTTCATCCATGTCCCTGCAAAGGACATGAACTCATCCTTTTTGGTGGCTGTATAGTATTCCATGATGTTTCTGTGCCATATTTTCTTTATCCAGTCTATCACTGACAGACATTTGGGTTAGTTCCAAGTCTGTGCTATTGTGAATAGTGCCACAATAAACATGTGTGTGCATGTGTCTTTATAGTAGACTGACTTATAAGCCTTTGGGTGTATATCCCAATAATGGGATTAGTGGGTCAAATGGTATTTCTAGTTCTAGATCCTTGAGGAATCACCACACTGTCTTCTACAATGGTTGAACTAATTTACACTCCCACCAACAGTGTAAAAGCTTTCCTATTTCTCCACATCCTCTCCAGCATCTGTTGTTTCCTGACTTTTTAATGATCACCATTCTAATTGGCGTGAGATGGTATCTCATTATGTTTTTGATTTGCATTTCTTTAATGACCAGTGATGATGAGCATTTTTTCATATGTTTGTTGGCTGCATAAATGTCTTCTTTTGAAAAGTGTCTGTTCATATCATTTGCCCACTTTTTGATAGAGTTGTTTTTTCTTATAAAGTTGGTTAGGTTCTTTGTAGATTCTGGATGTTAGCCCTTTGTCAGATGGATAGATTGTGAAAATGTTCTCCCATTCTGTAGGTTGCCTTTTTACACTGATGATAGTTTCTTTTGCTGAGCAGAAGTTCTTTAGTTTAATTAGATCCCATTTGTCAATTTTGGTTTAAGTTGCCATTGCTTTTGGTGTTTTAGACATGAAGTCTTTGCCCATGTATATGTCCTGAATGGTATTGCCTAGGTTTTCTTACAGTGTTTTTATGGTTTTACATCTTATGTTTAAGTCTTTAATCCGTCTTGAGTTGGTTTTTGTATAAGGTGTAGGAATGGGTCCAGTTTCGGTTTTCTGCATGTGGCTAGCCAGTTTTCCCAACACCATTTATTAAATAGGGAATCTTTTCCCCATTGCTTGTTTGTGTCGGGTTTGTCAAAGATCAGATGGTTGTAGATGGGTGGTGGTATTTCTGAGGCCTGTGTTCTGTTCTATTGGTCTACATATCTGTTTTGGTGTCAGTACCTTGCTGTTTTGGTTACTGTAGCTTTGTAGTATAGTTTGAAGTCAGGTACCATGATGCCGCCAGCTTTGTTCTTTTTGCTTAGGATTGACTTGGCTATGCGGGCTCCTTTTTGGTTCCATATGAAGGTTAAAGTAGTTTTTTCTAATTCTATGAAGAAAGTCAATGATAGCTTGATGGTGACAGCATTGATTCTATAAATTACTTTGGGCAGTATGGCCATTTTCACGATATTGATTCTTCCCATCCGTGAACATGGAATATTTTTCCATTTGTTTGTGTCCTCTCGTATTTTCTTGAGCAGTGGTTTGCAGTTCTCCTGGAAGAGGTCCTTCACATCCCTTATAAGTTATATTCCTAGGTATTTTATTATCTTTGTAGTAATTGTGAATGGGAGTTCACTCATGATTTGGCTCTCAGTCTGCTATTGGTGAATAGGAATGCTTGTGGGTTTTGCACATTGATTTTGTATCCTGAGACTTTGCTGAAGTTGTTTATCAGCTTAAGGAGATTTGGGACTGAGACATGGGGTTTCCTAAACCTACAATCATGTCACCTGCGAATGGAGACAATTTGACTTCGTCTCTTTCTATTTGAATACTCTTTATTTCTTTTTCTTGCCTGATTGCCCTGGCCAGAACTTCCAATACTATGTTGAATAGGAGTGGTGAGAAAGGGCATCCTTGTCTTGTGCGGGTTTTCAAAGGGAATGCTTCCAGCTTTCGCCCATTCACTATGATATTGGCTGTGGATTTGTCATAAATAGCTCTTATTATTTTGAGATATGTTCCCTCAATACCTAGTTTATTGAGAGTTTTTAGCACGAAGGGATGTTAAATTTTATGGAAAGCCTTTTTTGTATCTATTGAGGTAATCATGTGGTTTCTGTCTTTGATTCTTTTTATATGCTGGATTATATTTATTGATTTGCCTATGTTGAATCAGCCTTATAGGCCAGGGATGAAGCCGACTTGATTGTGGTGGATAAGCTTTTTGATGTGCTGCTGGATTCGTCTTGCCAGTCTTTTATTGAGGATTTTTGCATCAATGTTCAACAGGGATATTGGCTTGAAATTTTCTTTTTCTATTGTGTCTCTGCCAGGTTTTGGTATCAGGATGATGCTGGCCTCATAAAATGAGTTAGGGAGGAATCCATATTTTTCTGTTGTTTGGAATAGTTTCAGAAGGAAAGGTACCAGCTCCTGTTTGTACCTCTGGTAGAATTTGGCTGTGAATTCATCTGGTCCCTTTTTTTTTTTTTCAATTTCAGAACTTGTGATTGGTCTATTCAGGGATTTGACTTCTTCCTGATTTAGTCTTGGGAGGGTGTATGTGTCCAGGAAGTTATCCATTTTTCCTAGATTTTCTAGTTTATTTTCATGGCGGTGTTTATAGTATTCTCTGATGGTAGTTTGTATTACTTTGGGATCAGTGGTGATATCCCCTTAATCATTTTTATTGTGTCTATTTGATTCTTCTCTCTTTTCTTCTTTACTAGTCTTGCTAGCAGTCTATTTTGTTGATCTTTTCAAAAAAAAAAAAAAAAACCCAGCTGCTTGATTCATTGATTTTTTGAAGAGTTTTTCGTGTCTCTGTCTCCTTCAGTTCTGCTCTGATCTTAGTTATTTCTTATCTTCTGCTAGTTTTTGAATTTGTTTGCTCTTGTTTCTCTAATTCTTTTAATTGTGATAGTAGGATGTCAATTTTAGATCTTTCCTGCTTTCTCCTGTGGGCATTTAGTGCCATAAATTTCCCTCTAAACACTGATTGAGCTGTGTCCCAGATATTCCAGTGCGTTGTGTCTTTATTCTCATTGGTTTCAAATAACTTATTTATTTCTGCCTTAATTTTGTTATTTCCTCAGTAGTCATTCAGGAGCAGGTTGTTCAGTTTTCATGTAGTTGGGCAGTTCTGAGTGACTTCCTTTATCCTGATTTCTAATTTGGTTGCACTTTGGTCTGAGAGACTGTTTGTTATTATTTCTTTTCTTTTGCATTTGCTGAGGAGTGTTTTATTTCCAGTTATTAGGCCAATTTTAGAATAAGTCCATTGTTGTGTTGAGAAGAATGTGTATTCTGTTGATTTGGGGTAGAGAGTTCTGTCGATGTCTATTAGTTCCACGTGGTCCAGAACTGAGTTCGAGTCCTGAATATCCTTGTTAATTTTCTGTCTTGATGGTCTGTCTAATATTGACAGTATGGTGTTAAAATTTCCCACTATTATTGTGTAGGAGTGTAAGTCTCTTTGTAGGTCTCTAAGAAGTTGCTTTGTGAATCTGGGTGCTCCTGTATTGGGTGCCTATATATTTAGGATAATTGATCTCCTTCTTGCATTGATCCCTTCACCATTATGTAATGTTCTTCTTTGTCTTTTTTGACCTTTGTTGGTTTAAAGTCTATTGTATCAGAGACTAGGATTGCAACCCTTGCTTTTTTTTTTTTTTTAATTTCTATTTGTTTGATAGATATTCCTTTTCCCTTTATTTTGAGCCAATGTGTGTCTTTGCATGTGAGATGGGTCTTCTGAATACAGCACACTGATGGGTCTTGACTCTATCTAATTTGCGAATCTGTCTTTTAATTGGAACATTTAGCCCATTTACATTTAATGTTAATATTGTTATGTGTGAATTTGATCCTGTTAATATGACGCAAGCTGGTTATTTTGCCTGTTAGTTGATGCAGTTTCTTCATAGCATTGATAGTCTTCACAATTATGTTTTTGCAGTGGCTGGTACCAGTTGTTCTTTTCCATGTTTAGTGATTCCTTCAGGAGCTCTTATAAGGCAGGACTGGTTGTGACAAAATCTCTCAGCATTTGCTCCTCCGTAAAGGATTTTACTTCTCCTTCACTTATGAAGCTTAGTTTGGCTGGATATGAAATTCTGGGTTGGAAATTCTTTTCTTTAAGAATGTTGAATATTGTACCCCCAATCTCTTCTGGCTTGTAGGGTTTCTGCCAAGAGATCCACCGTTAGTCTGATGGGCTTCCCTTTGTGGGTAACCTGACCTTTCTCTCTGGCTGTCCTTAACAATTTTTCCTTCACTTCAACCTTGGTGAATCTGACGATTATGTATCTTGGGGTTACCCTTCTTGAGGAGTGTCTTTGTGGTGTTCTCTGTATTTTCTGAATTTGAATGTTGGCCTTTCTTGCTAGGTTGGGTAAATTCTCCTGGATAATATCCTGAAGAGTGTTTTCCTACTTGGTTGCATTCACCCCGTCACTTTCAGGTACACCAGTCAAACGTAGGTTTGGTCTTTTCACATAGTCCCATATTTCTTGCAGGCTTTGTTCGTTCCTTTTCATTCTTTTTTCTCTAATCTTGTCTTCATGGTTCATTTCATTAAGTTTATCTCCAATTTCTGATATCCTTTCTTTCACTTGATAGAGTTAGCAATTGATACTTTGCATGCTTCACAAAGTTATCATGCTGTGTTTTTCATCTCCATCAGCTCCTTTGTGTTCTTCTCTAAGCTGGTTATTCTAGTTAGAAATTAATCAAATATTTTTTCAAGGTCTTAGCTTCCTTGCATTGGATTAGAACATGCTCGTTTAGCTCAGAGGAGTTTGTTATTACCCACCTTCTGAAGCATACTTCTGTCAGTTTGTCAAACTCATTCTCCATCCAGTTTTGTTCCCTTGCTGGCAAGGAGCTGTGATCCTTTGGAGGAGAAGAGGCATTCTGTTTTTCGGAATTTTCAGCCTTTTTGCGCTGTTTTTTTCCCCATCTTCATGGATTTACCTACCTTTGGTCTTTGATTCTGGTTACCTTTGGATGGGGTTTCTGTGTGGCCATTCCTTTTGGTTGATGTTGATGCTATTCCTTTCTATCTGTTAGTTTTCCTTCTAACAGTCAGGATCCTCTTCTACAGGTCTGCTGGAGTTTGCAGGGGGTCCACTCCAACCCTGTTTGCCTGGGTATCACCAGTGGAGGCTGCAGAACAGCGAAGATTGCTACCTGTTCCTTCCTTTGGAAGCTTTGTCCCAGAGAGGCACCTGTCAGATGCTAGCTGGAGCTCTCCTGTATGAGGTGTCTGTCGACCCCTGCTGGCAAGCGTCTCCCAGTCAGGAGGCAAAGAGGTCAGGGACCCACTTGAGGAGGCAGTCTGTCCCTTAGCAGAGCTTAAGTGCTGTGCTGGAAGATCTGCTGCTCTTTTCAGAGCCAGCAGGAAGGAACATTTAAGTCTGCTGAAGCTGCACCCACAGCGGCCCCTTCTCCCAGGTGCTCTGTCCTAGGGAGATGGGAGTTTATCTATAAGTCCCTGACTAGGGTAGTTGCATTTCCTTCACAGATGCCCTGCCCAAAGAGGAGGAATCTAGTGAGGCAGTCTGGCTACAGTGGCTTCACTGAGCTGTGGTGGACTCCACCCAGTTTGAACTTCTGGGTGGCTTTGTTCACACTGTGAGGGGAAAACCACCTATTCAAGCCTCAGTAATGGCAGATGCCCCTCCCCCCCCACCAAGCTTGAGTGTCCTAGGTCAACTTCAAACTGCTGTGCTGGCAGTGAGAATTTCAAGTCAGTGGATCTTATGTTGCTGGGTTCCATGGGGGTGAGATCCACTGAGCTAGACCACTTGGCTCCCTGGCTTTAGCACCCTTTTCAGGTGGAGTGAATGGTTCTCTCTCACTGGCATTCCAGGCGCCACTGGGGTGTGAAAAAAAAATTACTGCAGCTAGTTCAGTTTCTTCTCAAATGGCCAGCCAGTTTTGTGATTGAAACCCAGGGCTCTGGTAGTGTAGTCATGTGAGGGAATCTCCTGGTCTGTGGGTTGTGAAGACCTTGGGAAAAGCATAGTATCTGGGGCCAAAATGCACTGTTCTTCATGGCACAGTCCCTCATGGCTTCCCTTGGTGAGGGGAGGGAGTTCTCCAAACCCTTGTGCTTCCAGGTGAGGCGATGCCCCACCCTGCTTCGGCTTGCCCTCCGTGGGCTGTACCCACTGTCTAACCAGTCCCAATGAGATGAGCTGGGTACTTTACTTGGAAATGCAGAAATCACCTGCCTTTGTTGTTGTTCTTGTCTGCAGACTGGAGCTATTCCTATTTGGCCATCTTGCCAGTCACGATCAATATTTTTTTTAATGCTTTGAAGACTTTGTCTTATTATTTTCTAGCATCCATGATTGCTAATGCAGAGTCTGATTGTGACATAATCCTCATTCTGTACTAGGGAAACTACTCTCTCACCTCTTGTTGTTTTTAACATTTCCTCTGTATCTTTGGGTTCTGAAATTTCACCAGGATCTATATAAATGTGGATTTTTAAAAAGTTTTTTTCTGCTTGATACTTAGTGATTTTGCTCAATCAGAAGGCTATTATTCTTCAGCTCCAGGAAATTATTTGGTATTCATGTAATAAGATTGCCTTTTCTTCTCCTTTGCTTTTTTCTGTTCTATAATTCCTACTGAATGACATTAAATTTTCTAGATCTCATTCATGAATTTCAGTATTTTTTTCTTACTCATTCTCTTTTATGCTTCATTCTGTGAAATTTTCTCAATTTTATTTTCTAAGTTGACAACTTCTTTTTGCTCTTCCCGTTTGTTTACTTACTAGATTAATAAATCTGCCATTATATTTTTAATTTGGAGTCATTATTATTGACAGCACATTGTTGTTAGCTGAGTTTTTGTAAGTTTTTCAGAGCATCAGGATTACCTATCCATGCATCAACTGTCTTCTCCAAAAGTTTATCTCTGCTTTATCAGTCTGGTTCACATATACTGTCTTCTAGTAAGTATTCAAAACTGTGCTTCATTTATTGCTCCTTTTTATTCCTTCTTTTTATTCCTTCTCTGACCCTCCAACTTCCCTAGAGCTATATGGTTTATTTTTGTTTGCATATATTGTTTCTGTCTTTTCCTTCTTGAGGAGGAAGGAAACAGGTGTATGTCCGTGGTCTGTTACCTTGAGCAGCAGGTGAAAAAAGATGAGGACAGGGTAAAAGTTGGTGTATGGGAGAATGGAAAAAAGTTACTTAGATTCCTATGGTACCTCATTTGGGATAAAATGGGAGGAACTGAGTACACTGTAAAAAAGAAGAACCAAATCAAACTTTGACTGCTTAACAATTTAGGGAAGAACCCAGAAATGACAATACCTTTTGTAGGAGAAAACCTGTAAAATTTCCACTAATGTTATGTAGTAGATCCAAATGTTAAGATGGAACTTTACAAGTTAAGGCGGTACTATTGATGTGTCACTGAGATGTTAAAAACACATTTGAACCAGCTGGTGAATATAATTATGTAAAAGATGCCAGTCTAGTTTTATTTGATTTCCTGGAAGCCTAACCGATTGACTGTGAATAGGAACAAAATGGTAAGCATGACAAATTCCATTAAGGTAATCAATTAGTAGACAGGTACACCCATTTTAAAGATTGTTGGTGACTTTTTTGTGTGTGTGTGTGTTTAAAAGCATTTTAATCTTCATCTTCTCGGTGAGTGTCATAGGTATTCTTCAATAAACCACACTTTGGAATTATGTTTGTGAAAGTGGCTCAGTGGTTTAATCTTGCTCCCCAAATTCCTTGATATCATTAATAACCACTCTCAGAGTGCATTTTCCTGGCCATTCTGTGTAATCTTTATGTTCTTCCTTTTGAATAGTCCAGAATTTGCATGAATGAGGCCCAGAAGGGTACTCTGTCTGAGTTTTAATGATGTTCATGAACTGAGTAGAACTTGGGAGGAAAAGAGAAAGATTTTAAAAACCCTACCTAATCCAAAACAAAGAGCTATTCCCAAACAGAGTGTGCAGACTGTGGATGTTCATTCTGTGTCCAAATAAAATCTAATCTTCCCCCCACCCTTCCCCATCTTGCTTTTTCATAACGCAGAGCAGCTGTAGCAGTTTGGTCTTTTCCTTTGAACTCTGTGTTGCTGAATAGTAACTTGCAAACCAATCTGTAGCCCAGGAAAGCAAAACAGACATTAATTCCTCATCCCCTACTCTTTATACCGTATGTGTGACCCTTAATTACATTCACAGGGTCTTATTCAGAATGTGTAATGCAAGTGTAGGAGACAAGGGAGCTACCAGGAAAAACAGACAAGAAAGGATAGCCTTGCAAAGCTTTTGTTTGTGAAGTAATGCTGTGCTGCTTACACATTTAAGAAGCAAAGATGCCTGAGAATGATAGGACTTTGTAAATCAATTTGGGCTTCAGAGTTTCCATTTGGGGTTCACCAACAAAAATGAAGGCAATGATATTTGAACTTACTTCAACCTTTTAATCAGTGCTGAATGTAAGTAGTGTCATGAAGTACAGCAGAAAGCTCTATATTATCACCTTACACCCAACTTATCTCTCAGGATTAAAATCTAAACCAGTGTTACTGATTTTTAGGAACAATGTGTCCTAAATTTATATTGGTCCAACATTTTTTAAACTCGCATGTATATCAAACTATTTTAAATGGAATCTTTTGGGAAATCTACACCATCTCTTATACCAAAACTTACTCTGTGCACATTTCAGTTGTATATGTGTTAATAGCTTCCAGATACACAATAGGGAGGAAAAATGGCCAGGGCAGTGATTCACTTTGACCATTGTGATCTTTGATATAATCTCATATTTTTCTTGTTAAAAGAACTATATAAACTTGTCTACTACTACTCGTTCATAGTACCAGTTGGGTGATGTCTGATTTGTGTATAACAAACCAATTAAAAGGTTTTTACAAGCTGGGCGCTGTGGCTCACGCCTGTAATCCCAGAACTTTGGGAGGCCGAGGCAAGTGGATCATGAAGTCAGGAGATGGAGACCATCCTGGCCAACATGGTGAAACCCCGTCTCTACTGAAAATACAAAAAATTTGCTGGGTGTGGTGGCGTGTGCCTGTAATCCCAGCTACTCAGTAGGCTGAAGCAGGAGAATCGCTTGAACCAGAGAGTAGGAGGTTGCAGTGAGCTGAGATCACGTAACTGCACTCCAGCCTGGCGAAAGTGAGACTTCGTCTCAAAAAAAAAAAAAAAAAAAAAATGGTTTTACAATGTTACTTTACCTTCTTGTTACCTCAGTTTTCTTGTCTTCAGAATTAATGAACTGGGATAGATTACCTCTAAATTCTCACTTAGCACTTGGAATTTTCAGTGGTGCAACTTATATTCTTCACTCTCTACCCACCAGTTGGCATAATTGACAACAAACTTGTCTCATTTGTAATCTTAAGACATGGGAAAATCAGATTGATCTAAGGAATTGCTAAGGAAGAGAGACTATCTTAAATTCTCACTTCCCTGAAAGACTGGTTTTATTCACAGTCAAAAAAGTAAGCACGTAAATGGTATATGTATTTCTCTTACAACGTATTCCTTCCTTCCTTCAGATATCATTTTGCTTGCCTCTTATTTGCTTGAGTCTCCAGGTATAATCCCCATCTACTTGCTAAAACCAGGTGCCATATTGAAGAAATTAAAGCTCACTGCTCTGTAATTAGAGGCAAAGTTTTAGAAGCAAGTGTCCCAGACAGGCAATGATTAACTTACATTTATAGTAGAAAGTAAAATTTATAAAATTGTTTCTGAGGACACGTTTGTTTCTTACAGTGAGTTATAGTGAACATAAAATACAATTTGCATATTTAAAGTACACAATTTGATAATTTTGATATGTGTATTCACTTCAGAAACCATCACTACAACCAAAATAATGAACATTTCTTACAAATGTTTCCTTGTGGCCCTTTGTATTCCATCTCTGTCTTACCTGCCCAGGAAACTGCTGTTCTGATTTTTCACTATAGATGAGCTTCCATTAAGTAGAATTTATCATAAATGAAATCACACTGTTATTCAAGAGCAAATGACCCTGTACTCATTTTTTTAAAACAGGCTCCTTTCACTCACCGTAATTATTTTAAGATGTATCCTATGTTGTGTGTATTGATAGTTTATGATGGAAACTCTATTGCACAGATATACCACAATATATCCATTCACCCCTTGATGGATATTTAAGTTGTTTCCAGTTTGGGGCTACTACGATAAAGTTACTATGAACATTCACGTACAAGTTGTTATGTGTTTATATGCTTCATCTATTGGGTAAATGCACAACCGTTTTTTGTTTTTTTTTTTATTTTTTATTATTATACTTTAAGTTCTAGGGTACATGTGCATAACGTGCAGCTTTGTTACATATGTATACTTGTGCCATGTTGCTGTGCTGCACCCATCAACTCGTCAGCACCCATCAACTCGTCATTTACATCAGGTATAACTCCCAGTGCAATCCCTCCCCCCTTCCCCCTCCCCATGATAGGCCCCGGTGTGTGATGTTCCCCTTCCCGAGTCCAAGTGTTCTTATTGTTCAGTTCCCACCTATGAGTGAGAACATGCGGTGTTTGGTTTTCTGTTCTTGTTATAGTTTGCTAAGAATGATGGTTTCCAGCTGCATCCATGTCCCTACAAAGGACACAAACTCATCCTTTTTTATGGCTGCATAGTATTCCATGGTGTATATGTGCCACATTTTCTTAATCCAGTCTGTCACTGATGGACATTTGGGTTGATTCCAAGTCTTTGCTATTGTGAATAGTACCGCAATAAACATACGTGTGCATATGTCTTTATAGCAGCATGATTTAGAATCCTTTGGGTATATACCCAGTAATGGGATGGCTGGGTCATATGGTACATCTAGTTCTAGATCCTTGAGGAATCGCCATACTGTTTTCCATAATGGTTGAACTAGTTTATAATCCCACCAACAGTGTAAAAGTGTTCCAATTTCTCCACATCCTCTCCAGCACCTGTTGTTTCCTGACTTTTTAATGATCGCCATTCTAACTGGTGTGAGATGGTATCTCATTGTGGTTTTGATTTGCATTTCTCTGATGGCGAGTGATGATGAGCATTTCTTCATGTGTCTGTTGGCAGTATGAATGTCTTCTTTTGAGAAATGTCTGTTCATATCCTTTGCCCACTTTTTGATGGGGTTGTTTGTTTTTTTCTTGTAAATTTGTTTGAGTTCTTTGTAGGTTCTGGATATTAGCCCTTTGTCAGATGAGTAGATTGCAAAAATTTTCTCCCATTCTGTAGGTTGCCTGTTTACTCTGATGGTAGTTTCTTTTGCTATGCAGAAGCTCTTTAGTTTAATGAGATCCCATTTGTCAATTTTGGCTTTTGCTGCCGTTGCTTTTGGTGTTTTAGACATGAAGGATTCCCTATTTAATAAATGGTTCTGGGAAAATTGGCTAGCCATAAGTAGAAAGCTGAAACTGGATCCTTTCCTTACTCCTTATACGAAAATTAATTCAAGATGGATTAGAGACTTAAGTGTTAGA
Source organism: Mandrillus leucophaeus (assembly GCF_000951045.1). NCBI lineage: Eukaryota > Metazoa > Chordata > Mammalia > Primates > Cercopithecidae > Mandrillus > Mandrillus leucophaeus. The sequence goes on along the minus strand of NW_012105220.1, from coordinate 1,070,741 downwards.
CCTAATACCATAAAAACCCTAGAGGAAAACCTAGGTAGTACCATTCAGGACATAGGCATGGGCACAACTGTTTTTAAAATGGTTGTACTGTTTTAAATTCCCACAACAGTGTTGCTCTACACCAGAGATCAAAAACTATGTTCTATTGGCCAAATCTGGCCTGCAATGTTTCCGTATGGCCTCTGAATTATACATCGTTTTTATATTTTTAAATTGTTGGGGAAAACTGTTTGTAAAATGTAAAAATTATTCAAAATTAAGATTTGTAAAATGTAAACAATAAAATATACAAAATGTATGAATAAAATGTTATCTCAACACAGCCATATTCATTCATTTTTGTATTATCTGTGATTACCTTTATCCTACATCAACAGAAGACTACATGGCCCAAAAAAGAGATTCTACTGGATGTTTATAGCTATTATATTGTGACTTTAATTTGCATTTTTAAAATGACTAATGATGTTAAGCATCTTTTTATATGATTTTTTGCCTTCCATATGTCCTCTGATGAAGTACCTATTCAAACCTTTCACCCACTTTATATTGAATTTTTTACCTCTTTTAAGTTGTAAGCATTCTCTCTATATTCTAGATGCAAATCTTTGGTCATATATGTTATGCAAACATTTTATCCCACCCTGTAACTTTCTTAGTATTTTTCAAAGAGCAAAAGGTTTTAATTTGATGAAGTCTAACTTATTGACTTTTTCTTTTATAGGTTGTGCTTTTTCTGTACTATTTAGAAAATGTTTGCCTAACTCAAAGTCCCAAATATGTTTTCCTATGTTGTCTGCTTTAAATGTCAGTTTTAGCACTTAGAATTCTATGATAGAGTTTACTTTTTGTATATTGTATGAAATTAGTGTCAAGATTGGTTGGTTGATTTTCCCATTGAGTCATCAAATTGTTCTAGCACCATCTTTTGAATATAGTGTTCTTTTCCCATTGAATTGCCTTATGCCTCTTCAGAAAACGAATTGATCATTTATGTCTGGGTCTATCTCTGGACCCTCTATTTTTTTCCATTTATCCACATGTCTGCTTACTGCCATGCCACAGTCTGTTGATTATTTTAGCTTTACAAATTGTCATGAAATCAGGTAATGTATGTGCTCCATCATTGTCCTTCTGTTTAATAATTGTTTCAGTTATTCTGTTTTTGCATTTTTATATAAATATTAGAATCACCATGTTAATTTCTAAAAATAAATGGCAGGATTTTGTTTTGGTTGCATTCAATCTATAGATCAATTTGGAGAGAATTGGTATCTACAATATTGAGTCTTCTAATCAATGAGAAAGTTATATCACCCTTATTTATTGCCACTTGGTTAATTTATCTGATCAAAATTTTGTTTTTGTTATACAGATCTTGCTCTTCTTTCGTCAAAAGTATCTGCTAGTGTTTTATATTTTTTGTTATAAATAATACTGGCTTTTCAATCGACATTTCCTCTTGTTTTTTGTCAAGGTATAGGAATATAATTGACTTTCGTATATTGTCCTTGAGTCCTACCACGTGCTAACCCAATGGATCAGGTCTGAAAAATTTTTAGAGATCCCTTATGATCGTTCACACAAAAGATCATGTAGTCTGTGAATAAAGATGGCTTTATTTCTTCACTTACAATAGGTGTGTCTTTTTTTTTTTCCTTATCTTATTGAACTGGTTAGGACTTCCAGCATAATACCAAGTAGAAGTGGTAAGAATAGACCTTCTTGTCCTAGTCCCAATAACAAGAGCAATCATTCAAACCACATTTATTGACTATGGTGTTAACCTGTTTTTTTGTTTTGTTTTGTTTTGTTTTGTTTTGTTTCTCTGTAGAGGACTTTTAATAGGCTGAAGCAATGCTTTTTCTATTTCTACATCACTAAGAGATTTTTAATCATAAATGGATGTTGAACTTTTGCCAAATACATTTTCCACATTTATTGAGGTGATAATATGGTTTTTCTTTAGTTGCTTATTATAATGAATTCTACTGACTTTTTATTTTTATCTAGTATTTTTATCCTAATGCTTGGAGGTTTTTTTTTTTTAATAACAAATAAGCAGGTGATGCTGGTGATAAATTTACTCAGCTTTTATATTTCTTAAAAAGTCTTCATTTCATTTTCATTTTCTGAAGGATATTTTACCTTGGTTGAAAGTTTTCCTCCCTGAATTTTATAGGTAATATTCTGTTGTCTTCTAGACTGCAAAATTTCTTAAGGAAAATTCCTGGTCATTCTTACCTTTATTCCTTTATATATAATGTCTTTCTGCTCTGGCTACTTTTAGAATTTTGTCCTTGTATCTATTTTAAGCAGTTTAACCATGATGTATCTGAGTATAGTTTTCTTCTGTTTCTTCTACTTGGGCTTTGTTGAACATCTGGGATCTGTGTATTCATAGTTTTGATGAACTTTGCAAGTGTTTCAGCCATTATTTATTGGAATGTATTTTTCTAACTTCCCCTTCCTCATCCTCTCCTTCTGAAATCTCAATTACATGTATGTTAGGTTGCTTCTAGTTGTCTCCCAAGCCACTGATGCTTTATTTTTCTTTCTCTATTTTATTTTGTATAGTTTATATTGCTGTTTTTTGATAATTACTCTGTTCTTTGCAGTGTCTAATTTTCTATAAATCCCTTTTAGCATATTTTTCATCTTAAGTGTGATTCGGATAGCTATATGTATATATTTATATATGCATGTATATATGTGTGTGTGCACGTGTGTCATGTATAATGTGTGTCTGTCCTGTCTGCTTTCTTGAACACATATAGTATATTTATAAATGCTATTGTATTTATTTGCTCTTCAAATTCAATCATTTGTGTCATTTCCAGGTGTTACTAGTGATTGACTCTTCTCGTTATGTGTCCTATTTCCCTGCTTTTTTGCACGCATAGTAATTGTTTACTTTTATGGATACATAAAAGATATACATGGTTTTGGGAAATTTTTGATTGGATAGCAGGCATTGTGAATTTTGGTTTTTTTAGGTATATATTTTTTCTATTCTTTTAAATATTTGGGGGCTTTGTTCTGGAATGTAGTTATTTGGAAACAGTTTGATCCTTTCAAGCCTTGCCTTCATGCTTTGTTAGCTCCAGAACAGCTCTTGGTTTAGGACTAATTTGGCCTACTTTTGAGGCTTTACCATTTTGGGAACCCTATTCAATGGCTTATATATTAGAGGTCTTTCCATCCTTCTGTTTGGAAATCAAACTTTCTAGCCTGAGGGGCTCCTGATGTTTGACACACCCAGGTAAAAATCCCTACCGTTCCCTCTGTATCACTTGACATCTACTTGAGAACCTAGAAGTAAAGCTGTGGGAAGTTTCATACACTGAATTTTCCTATTCATATCTCTATGAAGATAGGAAAATTCATATCTTCTCGGCTCCTTTTTTGGTGATTGTTGCCCCAGGCTTGCCAGTTTCTTCAGACACATTTACCGAGCTGAAGATTCAAGGAGAAGCCTCTCAAGATCTCTAGATCTCTCTTAGTACATAGCTCTCTTCTCTTAGTACTGTGCCTTGTAAATTCTAACTGCCTTGGGCTCCCCAAACTCTGAACTCTATCTCTTCCTCCCAGTGAGATAGTGGGTCTTATTTCCTATTCTGCCCTGTGACCTGAAAATTGCCTTTCTGCAGCAAGTTCATCAGTGATAGGGTTCACCTCACCTGTTTCCCTTTTCTAATGGATCACTACCCAGCCTATTTCTTAATTTCCAAAAACTGTCATTTCATACATTTTGCCTGTTTGTTTTTATAGTTGTTTCAAAGAGTACAACGTTTCTGAGGAGTAGTCACCAAAAATAAACAATACCTACTTGATATTTGTGCCTATAGCTAATCTTATATCTGAATCCAACTTATTTTACTTCTGAAGTAATGCCCAAGACTGTGAAGGCAAGTGTATTGTATAAAAAGAGGAAATAAATAGAGATATAAATAGGAAAATTAAGTGTATGAAACTTCCCACAGTTTTACTTCTAGGTCCTCAAGTAGATGTCAAGTGATACAGAGGGAATGGTAGGGATTTTTACCTGAGTGTGTCAATCACAGCAAAAAGAAGCTGAGAGTCAGTACTACATAACATGTCTCTGGTTTTCATATCTATTCCTCTGCATAATTGCTAGAAAAGGATTTTCAATTTCTGAATTCTTTTACAAGATTTTTACCATATGTTCATCCCAAAGAGAAAGACTACTGTGACCCAGAATTGCTCAATTCTACTTATCAATTTCAGGAGGACATACATTTGCACTGTTGTAAGCAGACAGTAAAAACTATCACCTTGTACCACTTCCTAGGCTCCCTCATTTATATAAATAAGTATCCATAAACTTATATAAATAAGTGTCCAAAAACTTATATTAACTTTTGCACTTACCTTATCAAGAATAGGTGGAGTCCCTGTATCCTGAACTCATATAAAATGCGCTTGTGGAAAAAAAAAAAAAATGCACTTATGTACTACCTATATGGGGTGGAAAGCTAGACAAGAGACGAAGTACAGAAAAACTGAAAACCATAATTTTATCTTTAAGAGGCAGTGTTTGCCAGTATTTATGAAACAGAAGTTTTTAAACTTTGAAAGTATTTGTGACAACCATGCCTTCTTTAATTTATGTGATATTACTTCTCTTAGGGAGGTAATATATTATTTCCTAACATAAACAAAATTAGAACGTTCTTTCTAGATTTCTCCTTTTGGGGAAAAAGGAATCCTGGGTGAATCAGAAGTTGACTCAATTTAGAATTATCTTGTGATGAAATTAGGACATTTATTAATACCTGAGTTCAAAAATTAGTCTTTGACTCATTGGCTAACCTGTTGATGGTTCTATAAAAACTCAGTAATTTTCGGTGCAATAATAATTCTCCTGCCCCATTAGGCCCTACAGTTCAACAACTGTACAATATTTTCACTCTCTTTCACCTACCTCATGTTCTCCCTATTCTTACCAAGAGAAAATGTATTCACTTTATAGCATGTATCTCCAATTCACTTGGGGCCCTCTGGCTTTATCATATTCACTGTACAAAATCTGAATCCCACTTACATCTAAATTCCTAAGTATTCTACTCTTGAAATCACACAAGTCAATGTGTATAGAAAAAGGTAGGCTGGGAGAGGTGGCTCACACCGGCAATCCTGGCACTTTGGGAGGCCGAGGCAGGCAGATTGCTTGAGGTCAGGAGTTCGAGACCAGTGCGGCCAAAAAGGTGAAACCCCATCTCTACTAAAAATACAAAAAAAATAGCTGGGTGTGGTGGCCTGCGCCTGTAATCCCAGCTACTCGGGAGGCTGAGGCACGGGAATTGTTGAACCAGGGAGGTGGAAGTTGCGGTGAGCTGAGATTGCACCACTGTACTCCAGCCTGGGTGACGGAGCAAGACTCAGTCTGAAAACAAACAAACAAAAAACCCATGACTTGCTAATTGACCTACCCTTTAACAAATGATGACTAAACCTCAAATGGGCTCTTGATTCTTTATATCTGATTGTGTCCAATATACAGTTATTTTCAAATTTATAAATCACTTCCTAGTTCACTAAGAAAATTCAACCAATCAGGAATTTCTACAATTTCCCACTACCACAAGTCTGGCTTACCTGCATCTGTGTTCATACACCTCTTCTATCTGCCTGATACTATAGATTCAGTGTCCATACTGTTGTCTGAGACCAACTTATACACTTGTCTCCTAGATCTCATTCCCTCTTCCTTACTCATAGGTATCACACTAGCCCGTCTCTACTTCCCTGCATATCATGACTTTTTCTTCCTATACCAGATCATTTCTATAAGCATTCAAAAGTACTGAAATTTATAACAACTTTTAAAACTTCTACTCTTAAGTCCCTTTCAAACGAATATCTCATTTCTTATATGCGCTGTTTTATAGCAAAACTCCTCAAAAGAGCTATTATATTGGCTATCTCTAGTGATTCTTCCTTTATTTTCTATTGGATCCACACCAATAAGTCTCTTACTCTACCTAATATGCTCTGGTCAATTTTAGCAATAGTATCCATTTTGCTAAAAGCAACAGTCAAATCTCAGCCGCCATCTGACACAACCTCTCAGTAGCATGAAAAAGTTGATCATTCTCTTCCCTAGGAAACACTGTTGTCACTTGGCTTCAGGATGTCACCTTCCTCTTTGTGCCTTCCTACCTCACTACTATTTGTCCTCAATCTCCCATTGCACTTTGCAAGGCCCTGGAGCCCATTTCTCAGAGCTCTTTTACACTCTATTCATGCTCCTCTACAAGAAATCATAACCAAGATTAATATCTCTGGCCTACTCTGGACTTTTTCCTTAATTCCAGATTCATTTACCTAGTTGCTTACTCAACATCTTCCTCTATTTGAATATTTAATAAGCATCTCAGACTTTATAGGCCCCAAAGTAAACTCCTAATCTTCATCCCCAACCTGCTGCCTTCCCCATTTTAGTAAATGGTAAATCCATCCTTTGTCTCAAGCTAAAATTTTGGAGTAATCCTTGGCTTTACCCTTTGATAAATACTTTGTATCTATTCCTTAAGCGTAATCTTCAAAATACATCCATATTCAAACATCTTATCCCAACAGCAGTGTTACCTTCAGTGTAAAGCAGCATCACTGCTCACTTGAATAACTATAATAGTCTTACTGCTCACTTCACCATTTGTATTCTCTCCTGCCCACTCTATTTTCTGTACAGCTACTAAAACTTGGTTCTTTTTAAAACTTAAATTAGATGTTTCCCCTCAGCTCAAAAACCATTAATGCCCTGCCCTTACTCAGAATAAAAGCCAAAGTCCTTACAATTCCCTCAAATTGCCCCTTGGCTTTTTTCACTGCAGCCTACAGCTTTTATTCAAATGTTGACTTCACAATGAGGCTTTTGCTGACCACTGATTTAAAATTGTAAAACATCCTCCAGGCCTGGCCGCTGCCTACTTCCCTTCCATGCTTTTTTTTTTTTTTTTTTCCTAAAGAATATACCACATTATTGGATAACATATATTTTTACTATTTTTGTCTGTCTTTGCTATTAAAGATGAGCTTGTTGAGAGAAGATATATGTATCTTTTTCTGTTTTGTTTCATGTTCTTAGCTTTCTTAGAACAGTACCTGGTACTTTAGTGTTTGTTGAAGGACTGAGAGAAACTTGGCTTTTGCAGAAACCAAAACATTGAGTTTTCAGTAGTACTTTTACTAGGTCATAGTATCTTGTAAGTTGTTTGAGTATAATATTTTGGTTCATATTTATAGGCATCTATAAATTAAAAGCATCAGTGTCTACTTCAATAGTGATGTTGATAAAGGGATACAAGTTAATGTGTGTGTGTGTATTATGTGTTATTTATTCACTATTACTGCCCACAGTGTATCACTGCTTTACTTCAACTTTCAATAGCTCCAAACTTTTACACACACACACACACACACATTTAAGGCTTACTAGGCTTAGGCACACCTACCTGTTGCATATAATTCACACTGCTTCTCACCATGGACCTGCCATTGCTGCAAGTCTTTACCCTGTCTCTAGGAGCACCGTGTTCTCTCTATGACCAAGTCATCACAAATAGTTTTCCTTACCTAGAATGTCTATGCCATTTCCCATGTATCTTAGAAATTTTCCACTGTTCTACTTAAGAAATGCAGCCAATACTGACTTGTGTCTTTTCTCTATATTTACCCACATTGTATCACTCATGTGGCTTTTATCTTAATCTGCCTTATATGGAAAGCATGCTTGTTATATGACTCCATCACCCTTTAAAAAATCCACCTGGAAAAAGCTAATTTAACTAAATTTAACTTCCTGTTTTCTTTGACTTACACCCTAATGCTGATCACTGATGAGGCACCTAGCAGAATGACTCTACTTTAAATTTGTGGTATCTAACTTCAACTGGACTGCTATTGTTTCCTAATTAGTCCTCACCCTCATTCTTTGCAACAGCTATTTCCAACCTTCTCCCTTCTTCCTAAACCTCTGTTCCTGCCAGTTTGCTTCTTACCCCTCAGCATATGTCCTACCCTCCTACTTCAAGGAGAAAATAGACGCCTATTAATATAACTTTCTCAACTTCATGCAACCAAAGCAGCTTATTTGCCCGTACTTATCTTCCTTCCTCTCCCTCTCATTTTAGGATATTAACTAATTGCCTAATGCAATCTTTCTACCTGTGCTCCAGATCTCCGTCCTTCTCACCTTTTCGGCATTCTCATTTTATGAATGAAGAGAATTCCTTTTCCTGTGTCTTTAACTCTCCCATTACGTGGGGTTTCCTTTCCATCAGTACTAAACATGTCCATGTGTTGCCTAACTTCTAAAACGAAATCTTCTTCTTGATATGACATTCTCTCTGGCCACTCCTCTCTTTATCACCCCCGTTTGATAGACACAGACTTTGAAAGTGTTGACCACCTTTGTGCCTATTCTTCTAAACATTTCTCAATCGACTGTATTCTAGTTTCTGCTCCTACCGCTACACTGAAACCCTAACTTTAAATCTTAGGATGAAGTCCGAATTGACAGCACAGCTTAGTGTAGCCTAGTTTTTGATTCCCACTTCTAGTCATATCTTCCACAGTATTCCTAGGCCCATACCTCTCCCCAGCACATACACAATGTTCTTAGAAGATATATGCTCTATTTCTTTCTCTCATCTTCAGGATTTCACATCTTGTGACTCTGGCTGGCTAGTTAGCATTTGTGTATTCTCCAAGACTACCTTGAGACATTATTTTATTCTGAAACTTCTCTGATGTATGTCCTCTCACAAATCTAAGGTTAAGGTGTTCTATGTCCTCCCACAGCAAGTTTTACTTCCCTTTGCATTGTAATTGCCAATTCAATTATCTGTATCTCTCACTAAATCAAACACTTCATAATGGCATAAAGCCACATCTTTGTCATTATATCCTTCGCTACCCACTAGAGTGCTTGTAGGCAACATGAACACATGCTCATACTCATGCACACACATACCACTATTTAGCCTTCAGAAAATTTTTGATATGTATGTGTGTATTAATTCAATAAAACTTTCATATTTGCCCTTTTGCAAACATGGGCAATCCATATTCACAATTCTAATCCTATATTTGGATTTGTAAGCCTCATATAGGTAAACATAGGATTACATTTCCACTGTAAATCATCACATCAGCTTAACAGTTTTGTGATAACAGAGGATAACTCTCATGGCTATTCTTAACTACAAATATTTTTTCCCAATGATTTAGTTATGCTTTCATATAGTGTGGATATGATATATACTAATATAATACAGATATTTGCTATAATATTCATATTGGAATGGGCCAGAGCTTAGTCATTGATCTTCATCCTTTCCTGGTTCATCTCTTTTAAATCATTGAAATCAATTTCATTGCTTACATACTCTTTCAGTTTTCTATTGCTGTGTAACTAACTATTCCAAAACTTGGCAGTGCAAAACAACAACTTTTATTTTAGTGTTTCTGTGAATTGACTTGGTGGTTCCTCTCCTGGTGTCACCTGGATCACTTGTTTAGCTGCATTTAGTAGGAAGGCAGGCAGAAAGTCCAAACTGGTCTCACACACAGGTTTGGCTGTGGATGCTGCCTGCCAGCTAGGTTACCTTGGTTTTCCTCCTCATTGTCTCTCACCTTCCTAGATGTCAGGTGGATTTCCTTACATGGCATTTCAGTGCAGTGTTCTAAGACTGCGAAAGGAAAAGCTGAAAGGCCTACGTAGACTTAGCCTCAGAAGTCATAACATCCCTTCTGCCACAATCTGTTGGTCAAAAGAGGTCACAAGGCTAATGAAAATTCACCTCTTAATGGGAGGAGGGGCAAAGTCACATCACAAATGTACAGGTGAATTGGGATGGGATGAATCTACATCTGTATTCGGCAATCCACTGGGGGAAAAAAAATATATGTGACAGTGACTCTCAAAATTGCATCTTCTGTCCATATATCCTTATTAGGCCTAGACTTGTATATCTGAATGCTCACTTATCATCTCTACATGGACATCCAAATTGCGTATTTAAAACAGAACCCCTCTTCTTTCCAATGATGAAACGACTCTATCCACCAGCTTCCCCATCATAACTAATGACAAATCCGCCCATCTCATTCTGGCAAAATCCTTAATGTCACCTTTGACTAAAGTGACCACATAATTTGTAATCCAAACTGGGACACATTTGGGAGAGGCAAAGGAGGTGAAAATAATTGAAATAATAATAATTTTTGAAATAGAGATTTTTTCAACAGATTATTTGACTTTATTAGGGATCTAGAAAAGATTTTATTCAAAACTTTTTTCAACAATAGAATTATTTATAAAATTAATACATATTCTTATATTAAAAATATGAAACTATAATTTTGAATTGCTGATATATTCAGTGGATTCTTCTTATGCTGTATTTTTAAATGAGAAGAATACTATAAGTACCACAATACTTAGGAAAATCAGAGAAAATTCTAAGTGAAGGAGATCTCACTTCTATTTTTTATTAAAGTATATATTTTATTAAAGTATATATGGTGTATCTCAAATATGCTACGTTCTTTGCTTTTGCCTCTGCCAAAGAGGACCTTTCTTTGATAAATATTTTTACAAAATAATTGCAAAATAATTTTGTCTACACATAAGTTTTAGTGTTTCATAAAATTTAGATGCTGCAAAATCATAGGACTTTGCAATTTCATTCCACTGGCACAAAATATGCACATATTCAATTAAAATAAGAGTTCCATGAAAAAAATTTCCACAATTGGGATATTATGGTTGAAGTTTTCAAATTTCAAAATGAAATCTTCATTTGACCTATAATCACTTATTTTGTTTTGTTATTCATTCTTTCATACAGATAAATGTGACATCTTTTTTTTGTGGCTTTAGGCTTTATTTTTGAAAAAATTTAACTACAATTCATTAAAATCAATCTTTAGAAGTTGGATTTTTCTTTGTTGTTAGTTTGGTTTGGCTTTGTTCTCCAATCCTTAAATACTTACATTAAAAATTTCCAAGTAATTTTGAACCAAAATCACTCAAAACTTAGAGGACTTGCTTACAAAAGTTTATTGCTATCGTAAACCACTGAGTAGTTTTTCAAAGGATCAAATGTGGCATGAACTGACTTACTAAAATATTTTTTATTTTTTTAAAATTAAATATCAGCTTTTTAGCTTACTTTTTCTCTGTATGTATAAAAACTGCCAATTTTGACAATGTCCATTTTGATTTTTAGACCATCACCTCAAAATGGAACTCAAGTCTGAATTACATGTGTTCCATAATCAATTCCAAATATATTTCTACTTCACATGGACCTTAATGTGTGAGGATATTGTTCTTGTCATCATGATACTGTGTCCTACAAAATCTGCATTCACATTTTTATTATAAAACAATCCTTATTGTTGTACTTAACCGAAGGGCATGTGAAATAATAGCATTCAAATAACTTTACCTTCAAAATTACGACAATTAAAAAGCTTTACTTTGAACTGGATGAGTAAAATAATCAAACCATTACTCCGTTAACTGATTTTTCTATTTGAAGAATCTGATGACACTCATATAACACCAGCATCACTTAATTATTCAAGAAGTTCCTCAACTAATGGACTAGAAGAAAACTTGAATTAGAAACTGAACAAAAGTAACTTAAAATAATGAACATTGATCTGAAGGAAAAGTCATTCTTCATCTGGTGATATTTAAAACTATATTTTGCAGGTCCACATATTAAATTATTTTTGGTAACAGTCTTTCACAACTAACAACTGACTTGAAGCAGATGCTGATGTTCTTCATTATATTTTTGTGTGCTGGTTTTCATTTGACCTGTGGTACCATGATGACCCCCACAGAGGATGGTAAATGAATAAATTCCATATTTATCAACTTTGAGGAATGAAAATTTGTTTTTTTTTTATTAAACATGAATTTGTTTTTGTTTTAGGTTAGTGAGGCCAAAGAAGTTTATCACAAGCTATCGCAAAGCAGTGCAAAATAATGAAACAGTTTTAGATTTATGCCTCACCATACATGACATGTGGTAATATGATCCATAATGAAACCACTATAGCAAGAATGCTAAGGTTCTCATCTATACATGTTTAGACAGTTTCTAATACCCACAAACCACTGTGGTCATGGACACTTCTAACTAGTGATCTGGTGGCATTTTGTATCTCACAAGCCTAATGGAAACAACTGGCTGTCACACCAAGTCGTGAGCAGGAATGACAGTGCTGAATGCTGCACCTCAGGACTAGAGAGAGAATTACTTTCATTCTGTCAGAGAGGCATGGAGCCTTCTTTTACTTCACCCTACACCCAATCCACATACATACTATTTTCTCTATATTCAACACCGATCCAGAATCTTACTATACCTTACGACCTCCTCGGCTGCCTATTTGGTCAAGTGACCATCATATCTAGCCTGGAGTCTTGCCATGGTTTTTCAACTGGTGTCTTTGCTGCACATTTACCCTTCAACAGTAGTCTATTAACACAGCAGCCAAAGTGACACATTTTAGTGTCACTGTGGTACTATTCTATTACTCTGCTGGAAACCCTGCCATGACTCCCCATTTAGCTCAGAGTGATGGCCAAAGTCTTTCTCATGAACCCTAAAGCCCCACTCCATAAACCTATAATTCCCCTTCTACTCTCTCCTTTCTTACTTGCTACAGCCACAGAAAACTTCTTGATATCCCCCCAAATATTGTAAGCATCTTCTCATCTGGGGGTCTTTCCTCCAGCTAGCCCTTCTACCTGGAATAGTCCTTCCTCAGATAGTCTCTTGAAAACAGTTTCCTCACATTTTTTCCAGAATGCAAATTCAAATATCATCTCCTCAGTGAGGTCTACTGTGACTGTCCTATTTAATGCTGCTACCTGAACATAACCCTACATTACTACTCTCCTCCCTATTTTGCACAACTGATTTTCTTTTCACAATACTTAGTGTCTATATACTCTCTCTATATAATTTACAGTATTAACCAGCTTACTTTATCATGTTATGGTAACAAATGACCTCAATCACTTAACAAAAATATTTTATTTCCATGGACTTGACTTCAGTGTCATCTTCATTCTGAGTATTCCAGGCTGAATTGCCTTTCTCCTGATAGAAAAGAGCAGAAGCTTCTTCTTGGAAGTGGCATCCATAACTTCCACTGACATTTCATTAACTAAAGCAAATAATATGACCAAGCTAGAGGTAAGAAATATAGAAAGTGTAATCCTCCCACAGAGAGGGACTTAATACTCATTAACATTTATTATTTATTATTTGTTCCCCCAACTAGTACATTAGGGACAAGACTCTTCATCTAACTTTCTCCTGATAAATATTAAATACCTAGATAAAGTTTTGCATATAGTAACTATTAAGTTTTATTGAATAAGCAAATAAATGAAAATATGCCATTTATTATATGGCTTTGCATTCTGATAGCTATCTAAAATCTTTAGTGTTGCTATGGTTAAGGTGAATACAATCTCATTATAAATATAGATTACAGGCTTATATAACAATTTATTATTGACATTTAACTTCTGGTGAAGATATAAGAATATGGTAGAGGATAGTAACATTCCAATGATCAGGGAATGAAGGACCCATTGCTGGTCCTATAGCTTTGTAACTGGCTATCTGGTTGGCCTTGAACATGTTTTCCTTGCTAGCAGAATCTATATGGCAATGTAGCTAATCCAAGGGGTGTGTTATGATTAGTCTAGACCAATAATGACACTTCTTGTGTCGTCCTACCCTTTGCAGAGATTATTCTGGTATGATTTCCTAAAGAGGAAGTTGAGGGCATCTAGAAACTAATCCTCTCTAGTGAAAGAGGATTGAATAAGTAGCATGTCTTTTTTGGCTCTCCTCTCCTCTTCCTGTTTGGATACTATTAGGTAAAGATGGTATGCCTGGAGCTGTGGCAGCCATAATGTGACCACGAGGTGACAAACATAAGGATGATGGTGAACACAAGCAGGATAGAGGATCCGAGCAATGGAAAGAGCCAGTGTCCTTTATCTCATCACTGAACTGCTAAACCAATCCTGCAATAGCTGACCTACAAAATTCTTGGTAAATAAACAATGGATGCTCTTAAGTAGTGGCTCAAGACACAAAATTTGCATCCCAAGTGAGCTGAATTTATCCTGAGACCAGTTGTCCCTTGCCATCCAAGAAAAAATTATGATTAAACATCACAACATCTCATAATACAGAAATATATTTCAAAAATATCTGAAATAGGTAAGAAATACAGATAAAAATAGGAACTTTTGGGTATTAATGTATTCAATATGGTCAAAATATTCTAAACTGCTTTGACTATATATATATTTGACTATATGTAGAGAGAATTTAGAAAATATTTAAGTTGATTTTTACTTGTATTATTCGAGAGTAGCTTGAATAATTTTGGTATTTATAAACCAGCTGTTTTAAAATCACATAGATTCAGTCATAAATTAATATATTTATTCCATGGTCTATCACCCTATTTACTGTGAAAATTAGTAATATATGGTATGTCTTTTTCTATTAGCTTAAAATATAAGCTTGACTTTGAAAGAATCTAGGGCCCATTTGGGGCTAAGTATAATTTTATAATTTCATAGACTGTGGGACTTACCTTTGGAAACATCTGGCAATCAATATGGACTTTGAGTGTTATGTATCTCCTGTGAAAAGCGGAAGCTATGCTCTAATTTCAGGGAGACCCTGTGGGCTGCAGAAGGAGCCATGGGAACCTAAAGAACTAGATTTGCCCCTGTGGGATGATAACTCATTGACCTGAGCAAGGGAATAAGTGGCATTCCTGTTGAGTTTCTATTATAAATTCACTAGGTGGCAAATAACAAATATTACTGTGACTTAAAGTTTTATTTGTCTCACAAAGCAGGAAGTTCGAAGAAACTCAGAACTGTCATGGTGGTTCAGTGATGTCGTCAGGAACTAAAGTTGTTTCCTTCTCTCAGTTCTATCTTTATTATCCATTCCTGGGCCCTTATGTTTCCTGTCTCAGGGGAGAGGAACACGTATATCAGCATTTTTGGCAAGAAGAAGGGTGGACTAAGCCTTAATAGTGAATTTTGCTTTTTGATTTGGGAGGTAAAGCAAACTTCAGGGACTACTAATGATACCTTGTTGGCCACAACTGTCACAAGCCTAATCCTGGCAGAAAGATAGAATGAGAAATTGAGGTTTTGCTCTTTCCAGCATTTATGGTAGAATGATGCAAGGGTGAAAATAATCACAAGTAGTTTCTGGAGAGTCAATCAACAGTGTAATTACATAGGAAACAATTATGTTTTTATGATCTCTTATCTTGAGCTGAGAGCACTTATGAATCTTTGTAAATACAAAGAGAAGAAGTAATTCCTCTTCTTACCATGCCAAGTCCCATGAATTTTCGCTGCCTGCAATCCTCTCTCTTACTCCATTTTTCTTATATGAACATTACCCATCATCGGAGCCAACTAAATAATTTTCAGTGCTCAGAGCAGAGTGAAAATATGGGACCCTGACCAGGAACAGGGAAGTCAGTCTACACTTCTGACAGGCCAGCAACCCCAACCCAGAGTGATGGGTGACTCCCAAGCAATTGCAACTTCTGCTCTGAGACATACTTCAAGACTGGTTTAGGGGTAGGTAAGAAGCCATTCCTAAGATGTGCACTGAATGTGTCTTTCCTGACTCTTCCAGCACTTTCTAGTCCACAGCTGTGCCCTGTGTGTAAGCATGACTCCTTAGCCAGGTTGTAAGCTTCCTGAGTGGTTGCAGCTGTAAGGACTTTACACTGTGCATATCTTTACCCCAGTGCTGGGACCTTGGTAGATGCCTGATGTATCATTAATTGTTCTTATCTTTTGTTCCTGACTACAGCAAGGGATCTCTTAATGGTAGTGATGAATCCTGCTACCCAGTGGCCAGGAGAGAGTCCTGATGTTGTAAAGATAAGTTCTTGGTACATAGAAGTTTTCCAAGGCCCTCGCCATGTTCCAGGTCAGCATTCTCCTTGGGAACTCCTCCACGGTCAAGGTTTCGCAGGTTTTTTAGAGATACATGCAGCATCTTTGATTCAAGAAATACCGTAGAGACTTGCTTTCTTCCTCCTAGTTTAGACTTAGTTTCTTCTTTAATTTCTATAATAAAATGGGAACTGACATTGTCTATTCTCTGTGCAGTGTCACATTCAGAGAAGTAGACTAACAATCAAAAAGTAATTAAAAGCAACCTCATCTTTTACTGACATTTCTTGAAGAAGGTCTAAAGGATTTAATAGATAATTCATATCAGTATCCTCACATTCTGCCACTGCCTCCAAAGCCAATGGGTCCATGCTTTATAATCCATTTTGGACAACAAAAATCTTTAAAAAGCAAATTTCAGGCCGGGCGTGGTGGCTCACTCCTGTAATCCCAGCACTTTGGGAGGCCAAAGCGGGCGGGTCATGAGGTCAGGAGTTCGAGACCAGCCTGACCAACATGGTGAAACCCCCTTCTCTCCTAAAAATACAAAAATTAGCTGGGCATGGTGGTACACACCTGTAATCCCAGCTACTCAGGAGACAGAGGCAGGAGAATCACCTGAATCCGGGAGACGGAGGTTGCAGTGAGCCGAGATCGCACCACTGCACTCCAGCCTGGGCTACAGAGTGAGACTCCGTCTCAAAAAAAAAAAAAAGATCACATTTCATACAGCTCTTGAATCTTTGCTGTCTCCCTCAATCTATTAAGTCATCTCTTTTATTTTCCCTTTGGTGTAGATATATGTTCTCCTGATATCACCATCCCAATGATACTCTTCCCACTTCACAGGATGCATAGAAAGGTTCAGGGACTTCTCTGATAGACTCAAAATTGCCCTTAAAAGTTTGGAGAGAGAGAATTAAAAGGCAGCAAGAGATTTAGCTTTGGAGGAGAGAAGGGAGGGAGAATACTGAAACATTTATAATTGAATATCTTTTAAGATTCTCATTTCTCTGAGAATCATTGCCCATGTCTGACTGGACTTCCTTCCCCCAGAGAAGGAAGAGAATCTGTCTCACTGAGTACATGCAGCAGCACTGCACTTGGGGGCAGAGAGCCAAGATTGGTTTCTGTTTATCATGGAAAAGAGCTCAAGGTACTTAGTTTTAAGCTGCACTGAATCTGGTATCATTCATCTGCTCATGTTCTTTAAAAAAAAAAAAAAAGAAGCCTTTAAAAATTCAGTGCAGAACAACAACAACAACAAAAAGCAAATTGTCCTTTTATTCCATAATGGCTTTTATTCCCCAGAACTGCAGTGTGCAAATAAAGGAAAGCAAATTATGGTCTGAATTAAACTTCTTTCCTCAGCTAGGCTGAGTCACCTTTGACGTTCCATTTTTTGAACAGAGCCGGCTGCACATATAGAGCTATTTTAAAAGATGTCACGTACAAACCTGCAACTTTAGTACGTTCTACTTCAGGCAAGTCATCTAAAGCAAGGTAACTGAGCTGAATTTACCCATCTAGACCCCAGGCTTCAGTTGCCTCATAAGTCTATTTGGTATATATAGTAGCATCCAGAATATTAAAGCAAAATCATTACAGATGCAGTCCTCTATGGTCCTCTTGGCTGTGCCACAGATGGCAAGATGTGATCAGAGAGGAAAGATAAATGCATTAAACTTCTCCTTGCTTATATCCCCTGGTAGGGAGAGAAGTAAATGGAGAGCAAGAGTTTAGTAAACGACTTCAGAATGTTTCTTAGGCTTTTAAATAGTCAAGATACAAGCAAAAGCCTCTGGTCCTAATAACTTAAAGAAGTCCGTGGCAGATCTAGAAAGAAAGCTCTCTGTGGAGGGTGAGAAGAGAGTGACACAGAATGTACATAATGAACATAAAGCAGAAGATCTAAAAATTAATACTCTCTACATCTCTGCCCTTCCTATTGAGATTGTTTTTCAATGCACGCTAGATGTGAAGGCTTCCTTAGGACCTGTGTAGTCAGTAGCAGCTCCCAAATTTCTCAACAGGAGGAGCTTGGGGCATTCATCTTGTAAGAGGGCAAACAGAGGTAGAGTATGTGTCTGGAGACTCTGATCATTTACAAGTATGGGCAAGCCCACCTCATTTGATTGCCCTTTGCTTTTTTGCACTTTACAGATATTGCATCTTTTACAAATTGAATGTTTGTGGCAACCCTGCATCGAGCAATTTTATTAGCGCTGCCATTTTTCCAACAGCACATGCTCACTCTGTGTCTGTGTCACATTTGGTAATTATTGCAATAATTCGAACTTTTTCTTTATTATTACATCTGCTATGGTTATCTGTAATCAGTGATCTTTGATGTTGTTATTATAGTTGTTTTGGAACACAACAAACCACACCCATAAAGAAGGTGAACTTAATGGATAAATGTTGTGTGTGTTCTGACTGTTCCAACAACTGGCCATTTCCCCATCTCTCTCCCTGTCTTTGGGCCTCCCTATTCCCTGACATATGATATTGAAATTAGGCCAATTAATAATCCTACAATGGCTTCTAAGTGTTCAAGTGAAAGGAAGACTCGTATTTCTTGCACTTTAAATCAAAAGCTAGAAATGATTAAGCATAGTAAGGAAGGAAGGCATGTTGAAAGCTGAGATAGACCGAAAGCTAGGCCTCTTGCTCTAAGAAATTACCTAAGTAATGAATGCAAAGGAAAATTCTTTGAAATAAAGTGCTATTCCAGTGAACACATAAATGATAAGAAAGTGCAACAGCCTTATTGCTGAAATAAGTTTCAGCGGAGAAATAACTTTCAGTGGAGAAAGTTTTAGTGGTCCAGATAGAAAAATCAGCCACAAAATTTCCAACTGCCGAAGCCTGACCAGGTCAAGGCCCTAACTCTTCAATTCTGTGAAGGCTGAGAGAGGTTAAGAAGCTGCAAATAAATTTTGAAGTGAGCAGAGGTTGGTTCATGAGGTTTCAGGAAAGAAACTGTCTCCGTAATATAAAAATGTAAGCTGTAACAAAAGATTTTCATTGTAGTCACAATAGCCTTTTATTGATGCCATCTAAGACATCCATAGCTAGAGAAGAGAAGTTGGTGCTTGGCTTCAAAGCTTCAAAGGCAAGCTGACTCACTTGTCAGAGGCTAATGTAGCTGGTGACTTTAAGTTGAAGCCATCATTCATTAACCATTCTGAAAATCCTAAGGCCCTTAAGAATGATTCCGAATCTACTCTGTCTGTCCTCTACAAATGGAACAACAAAACCTGGATGACAGCAAATCTGTTTATAACATGGTTTACTGAATATTTTAAGCCCACAATTGACACCTATTACTCAAAAGAAAAGATTTCTTTCAAAATATTACTGCTCATTGACAGTACAATGGGTCACCCAAGAGCATTGATGGAGATGTACAAAGAGATTAATGTTTTTACTATCTGAGGAAGCTATAGCTTTATACAACATATTTCTTAAATAATAAGACTTGAAAGAAAAATAACTGATCCATGGGGTGCAGAATGGATGTTTCTTATTATTTAAGACACATATTTTGTAAGGCTATAATTGCCTTAGATAGTGATACCTCTGATGGATCTGGGCAAAGTAAATTAAAAAAAAAACCTTCTGGAAAGAGCTGTAGATGTCATTAAGAACATTTGTGATTCATGGGAGAAAGGGAAAATATCAACATTAACAGGGGTTGGGAAGAAGTTAATTCTAACCCTCATGGATGACTTTGAGGGATTTCAGACTTCAGTAGAGGAAGGAGCTGCAGATGTTGTAGAAATGGTGAGAAGTGGAATTAGAAATGAAACCTGAGAATGTGACTGAATTGCTGCAATCTCATGATCAAACTTGAATGCATGAGGAGTTGCCTCCTATGGATGAGCAAAGCGATTTCTTGAGATGAAGTTTTCCTGCTGAAGGTGCTGTAAAATTATTGAAATGAAACAAAGGATTTAGAATATTACATATACTTAGCTGATTAACAGCAGGGTTTGAGATGATTGACTCTACGTTTGAAAGAAGTTCTACTGTGGGTAAATGCTATCAAATAGCATTGCATGCTACAGAGAAATCTTTTCTGAAAGGAATAGTCAGTTAATGCTGCAAACTCTGTTACCTTATTTTAAGAAACTGCTGCAGCCACCCCAACTTTCAGCAGTCACCACCCGGATCAGTCAGCTGTCATCAACACTGAGGCAAGACACTCCACCAGCAAAAAGACTGTGACTTACTGAAGGCTCCAATGATCATTTGCATTTTTAGCAATAAAGTATTTTAAAATTAAGATGTATGCATTTTTAGACACGATATTTTTGCACACTTAATAGACTCCACAATAGTGTAAACATAACTTTTATATATGCTGTAATACCAAAAAGCTTCTATGACTCAGTTAATTGCAATATTCTTTTTATTGCAGTGGTCTAAGCTGAACCTACAGTATCTCCTATGTAAGCCTGCACAATAGTTTTATTCAAATAATGTAAATATTCAAAGTGTCTAGGAAGGTTCTGAGGGATATTATGTGAGATGGTGGCTGGGTAGTGCCCCTTCTAAGCCATGCCTCCTTCAGTGCCATATCTGTGTAGAGTCCAGTCTTCCAAAGAGTGATCATTCTAAATTATGTCTGAGAAACACTCACTTTCAGCTGTCAGAAACAAACCTCATGAGGAAGCCACAGAATCAACTGGATACTTCCCATTCTTAGGAGGTTTAAAGAGGCAGTTTTGTGTGTCATTTGGGGAGTGAATTGTAGGGTAAGACAGACTTGTTTTCAAATCACAGTTTTATAATTTATTAGTTGTATGACCTTGGGCAAGCCATCTGGTCTGTCAGATTTGTTGTATGTAAATAACCTACTGCCTAGGGCTGTGTGGGTCAAGCTGGGGGCGGTGTGTGTGTATAGTATTGCTTGGTTCTTGTACCTTGTAAGTGGTTCAAAATGGTAGCTGTTATTATAAATATCGTAATTTATATTATTTTACTGAGCTCACATGTATTGTCTTTCCATGTGTTTTCCTCATTCCTTGACTCAAGAAAAATTAATTATCTTGACCTAAAACTTGTCATAGGTTGTGCAGACATCAGTTTTGTAAGTTGAAGGTTTGGTCAGGTGGAAAGACTTGCACATGAATAACAATAATCTAGTGATGACGTACAAAGGGTGACTGGTATGCTGAAGAAACCCTGAATTCTGACTGCTGTGGGTGAGTAGGGTTCATAGAAGAGATGATATATTTTAGCTGATTCTAAAGGATGAACAGAATCTCATCAGTTGGAAGTGGGATGTGGGGTGGTGAATTGCTGACAGAGAGAAATAATAGCTTAAAGGAATACAGGTTTGAAAGTATAAAGTCTTCCAGAGTAATTTGTTCTAAGAAACCTAAGGATAGACTTGAGGAAAGGTTGATGGTTGGGGGACTGGGACAGGAGAGATGTATCAGGATATAAATGTGAATTTTAGTCTTAAACCTAGTAAGGCTGAGAGAGTTCACGCTTACTCTGTGTGCATTAAGGAGCCATTGGGAGGTTTTTAAGCCCAGAAATGTCACACTAAGGTTTGTTTGGGAAAGATAATTCTGGTGTGTTCTGAAGGGTTTATGTGGGAGAAATATGAGATGCGGAGACACTAATTAGAAAATTATTTCAATAAGGAGGCATTTTAGGTCAGAGGCAGTGGTAATGGGGAGATGAATGTGTATTTCAGAAAAGAAAAGCAGGAATCTGAAGTGAAAATATTTATCCCTCACCACAGAAGCTCTTTCAAATATTTGAAGACAGTTTTGAGCTTTCTAGATCATTTCATTTTTCAGACCAAACCTCTCCCACCCCTTTAATTGCTTCAATTTAGAAATATCCTTGTCTTCCTTAACATACTTTTGGTGAGTAATCTAAATCTGTCATTTTTCTGATTTAAAAATAGGCTCTTAAATTGAAACCCACACTTCAAATATAGACTCATCACCCCTAACCAGACATTGTACAGCTATCGTTTATTATAAAATGGCATTATCTTTTAAACATTTTGTCATAATCTTGGCATCATTGAACATGTGGCTAACGAATAAGCCCAGATCCTTTTTGCATTAACTGTTGTCGTGCCACCTTTTAACATATGATTTGCAGAGTTTTATCCACATACATTGATATATTGACAGGCTGAATTAGGTGGGCAGGTGTGTGATAAAAGCCTTGGAAGATTATATTTTAATACAGCTTACTTAGGTTGCTAGTAATTGAGAGTGACTTATGAATAACTACATCTAAGTAAGCTGTTGATGTAGACTTCTAGAGCAAATCATGGTTCATAAACATTTACCTTAAATCTGTAGCCTAAAACACTTAACCTGGAATCCCTCCAGCCTCATCCCAGCCAAGCTATTTTACAGCAGAGAAATTTATTGACAAGCAGAGAATCTGTCTAAAACAGATATATTTAGACTTAATTTCAATCATAGATAATTAACCAGTTCACTCATAATTTTTCATCAACCTAAACTATCTGTACAAGTATAACATGACATAATGATAATTTCTGTGAAAAATCACCTAAGAATTCTTGTTGATAAGCTCATAATGTGACCTTGGGCAGATCATCTTCTCATATGCCTTAGTTTTCTCATCTATAAAATAGGGAGATAATACTAATATTAACAATATCTCATGGGGTCATTATGAGGATTAAATAATCATATTTTAAAAATAATTAGAATACTGCCAGGCATTCTGGCATAAACAGTATTTATACAAAATACTGTTGAGAAAGAACAGGGCAAGTAGTTGTTAACTAAGTATCATTTTCTCCTACCACTACAACAAACTAATGTAACCGGCTGGTAATGGAGATGAGTTAGGATCTCACTCATACTCTCTGTTGTCTAGCTTGCCTTCAGCTGAATATTTGATCATTCATCAAGAAGCATTTATTAATCACACACTATATTCCATGCACTGTGTTTAAATTGTGCTTAGAAAATGTTAAAAAGACTCTAAATGTTAAGAAATTTACAGTCCAGTGGTATAACAAATGCTTAAACTACGAATAACAGCACAGACTCCAAGGTTGTGACATCTTACTGGCTTGTGGACAAGTCAGTGACTTCCGACCTGTAAAGCTGTTATGCACTTACCTATTTTCCCAAAAAGTCGACATCAGAAGTTACCTGACTGTTGGATATGAAATGAGTTTGGGGACTGTAATATGTTTTCTCCTAAAAATAAGTTTTTAAACATGTAGGCATTATTGGTTCTTAAAAGCAGATGAGAATTACTGGATGAAATGGTGACTAGAATACCAGTGGGGATAAGGCTAGTTAAAAGTACAAAGTAATTTGGGGCATATTTACACATTGTGGAAGTTATTTTTGCTAGACTCAGATATTGAAATGTCTTTTTTTGAATTAGATAATAAGTAAAAAAATATAACTTTATCCAGAATTAACTATGCATATTGTACACACTGATCAATAAAACACTTTTTCCTGTCTGTGCCCTTTAGCCTCACATGTAAACCAGAAGTCAAGTGGCATTGAGAAACCTTGATCTTTCATTATCCTATCATGGTCATTCCAAACATTTCCAATCATTCTTCATAGATAATACCATTTTTAAGAGTCAGTTAACTTTGCAGTACTTTATATTTGTTAGAGAGACAACTGAAGTGGTGAGACTAGCTGTGTAGCATCCTTTCCGGCCTAGAGTCAAAACCTGATTGCACTTATTTCAAACACAGCAGAAGATGAACCTGGTATAATACAGCTGTATCCAACCACTGTCCCAGTACAGGGAAATTTAAGTTGGCTCTATTCAGTACCACCCCTTCTTCCGTTATCTCTCCTCGTGGGATTACAGGCATTCTTTAATGTTGCAGAGTAGAGATAAATTGGACAGGGTTAAGCTAGGTCAGCAGGCACAGAAGGGCAACACATCCACTGGAACTTAGTGGGGTTTGGGGCCTGCCAGAGAAGGTCAGTGCTTCCCTGCAGCTGATGTGAAGGTAGAACCGTTGAAGCCTTGGCTTCTGGTTTTGGATGGACCTCATTGGCGTGAAGACTAAGTCTGCAAATTATGATACGGCATCCACAGGGCTTTTGAACACAACAAAAATCCTTCTGCCAGGAGTGCTCTCCTGAGACACTGCTCATTTCTGTACAAAACATGCAGATCCACAAACATCTTATCTTTTATTCTTCTCCTCTGAAATGTACTGCCTCCATTTTTATATTTTTGACATAGAAACATCTAAAGTAATTCATCTAATGGAATTTAGAAACTTAAAAACACTAGAGACAGCAATTGTGAAGTTATTTCTGCTTTCTACCCCGGTAAACGTGAGGAAATGGACCCGGACTCTACTAACCACATGTATGGAGAAATTTAGGGAAAAGGAATAGGTGGGGAGGTGGTAAGGAATATACAGGAAGCAAAAGTAAAATAGGTATTTCAAACAACTCTACAGCAGCTGAATTTTTGAAAACGCCTATATGTTTTATGGACTTTAGAATGAGATTGTAGAATTTAACTCCTGTTCTGGTGCTTGTTCTCTGAGTGACTTTCAACAAGTCACCTTTCTAGACCTCAAGGATATCCTCCTCTGGGAATGGCGATAATGATGGCACTCTCTCATGGGCTGTTATGAGAATTAAATAAGTGTGTAACATACTTATAAATGTGTACATAAGTATTCAAGAGTTGAAATATTTTATTGAGTTTTATTTTTTACTTAACAAACTCACAAAAATACATTATAGCAATCCTGAAATTGCCCACTATTAGGAAGGGTAAAACTAGTAATCTTGTCATGGTGGTCTCAGAAAAGGTTAGTATTAAGACACTGTAATACACAGATGAAAGGAGCTTTGGGATGGAGTCCTAGTTGCTGTGAATGTAAAGACAAGGAAAAACTCAAGTTTAGGCAAGAAGGTGGTAGAAAAGAGATTTCAAGTCTGAGCCAACAAATGGTGAAGAATCACTTAATTTGCCTTATACATAACCAGCACTAAATGACTTTTTTGCTGGCAGGATTTTCGTTTTTTTGTTTACTTTTTCTATTGTTTTTATCTGAAGATATTTTTCCAGAAAGATATTTCTGGCTGTAAATAGGAAATCAATGGTAGGCAGGCTTTACTTTGCTGAACTTATCGATTCTATAAAACGAAAGCTGCTCATCTATACATCTAGCCAGTCAAGGAGTCAGGCTTGTTTCTTTCTAAACTGCCTTTCTTGGCCCTTTCAAATCCAACAGGGCTGAAAAGGAAAAGGGGTGTTCTTTAGCTTCACACAAACTCACAGCCATTTTGATGACAAGAAAGCAGGGTTGCTTCCCAATGTGTCTTTGTTCGAGTGATAGCAGCCCCATTGAAACCTCCTGATGGAGCTCATTGAAAATAATAGGCCCTATTATCTTCACTGGCAATGCTGCCATGAAGCTTCAAAAACTGAAATAATGACAGCACATATTGGATGTACAGTAGAAAGGCATAGCATGATTATGGGCAATTTCTGCCTCTTTTCTACGCACCTCAATGGATGAGGAGGGGGCAGCTGGGGCAGACTGTAATGCCCAGGGAAGGGACATTTTGTAGCTATGCCCTTTTTGTCATGTTTGTATGCTTAGAATTTAAATGCTTTTTCTCAAATAATTTGTAAAAGTGAAATATCAAAGTCAGAATCTTCAGAAACTAGAGTTTGGGAGGAATCGATTATTTAATTTAGTAATGAAATACTGTCATATTTGGTAACTTGGCAGGAACTGCTGCTGTGAAGTTGGTAGGAAATTTCCAGGAGACAGTAAGTGCGGTAAGGCAGAGTGACCCTGTACTTACTCTACAGAGGAGGGTTTCTGTGAGATCACAATGCCCTTCCTTTCCCCACATCAGCGTTCTCTGGAATCCCAGATGTTCCCAGCAAATCTGATTTTTCTGGCCACTGGAGTTGGGAAGAACAAATGAGAAGGAGGATAAATCTAGAAGAGAGGAATACATCAGCCCTCAGAAAAACCCAGTGGGCCAGGAACAGACCTATTAGGCTCTGAGGAATTACCAGGAGGAAAACTCCCCTGAAGGCTCAAAGACAGCTGAGCAGGAAAGGGCTCCCTCAGGAGGAGAATGGGCTCTATTAAAGGAAGAAAAAAAAAAAATATTTGCTTTAGGGAATCTTTCTTTGGTTGCTTGTTATTATCTCTGTTTTCAGAAATGGAATGTCTTAAAACCACTAACCAACACACACATTTTTGTTTCATTTGAAACAACTCTAAAGAATACAGTGTGTTGTGTACATCACCCTTGGGGCTTATACTTAATATAAGAACAAGGTGGTCTCCTTGCTTTCTTGGTGCCTAAGCTGGGGAGAGGCCCATGGCAGAAACAGCATCGTCTGTCTATTGTGGCAAAATGATAAGTGACAAGAAGGAAAAGGATATCTAATAGACATTTTTCACAAATCTGTCCAATGGTTGAGGCAGGTTGTTACATTCCACCAGGCCCAGGTAGGTAATAATGAGAAGCTGCTACAGGACCTAAGTGGGACTTACATCTGCATAAGAAAAAATTTCTCTCCCAGCTCATCCTTCTTCTGGCATATCCTCTTCTATATTCAATCTGACTAGGAAATACTTCCTTCAGGGCCTCAGTTCAGATGGCAACACTATTTTATTTGAGAGATGTTACCCCTTGGGAAACATGTGTCTAGTACATCTTACCAGCATGCATGATCATGTGTGTACACACAAACATATGGCCTCCCCACATCATGCTAAACCACAGGGAGGCCTGAACCATCAAAAGGCAACTCCAGCAATGCATGGTGGTAAAAATCTGGGGTGCTTGATGTCTGCAAAGCACTGTCCTGGGTGGGCCTCTACTCCCTTAGCTGTCCCTGTCTGCAACTAGTCTAAAAGCTCCATCAGGTCAATGACAGCGTATCTATTCCTGAAACCTAATGGGGGCCTTATAGATAATTATCAATGAAAGTGTTGACCAAATATAAAAATCCTTCCTAGTAAAAGTAAAATTTGAGAAGATTTTTAAGGAAAAAAATGAGATTTCTTGTTTATAACTACTTTAAAACCTCTTAGAAGTTTTCTCCAAATTATATCTCTCAACAGAAACTTTTCTTGTCTACCATGCTTGTTCCGGCTTCTTATTTTCTGGGGGGGTGGGGGGGGGGTAGATGTAATTTATGCATTTATATGTTTGTTTTTCCTTCGTGCAAAAATGCTGACTTGCTGAATTAAAAGTCTTAATAGACAACAGAAAAAAATCCTAAAAATCATTCTACTTTTCAGAGAACTTCAGTTTCTAAATACTTATTAAAGCTTGGCCCAAGAATCACCTAGATGACATCATTGCTATGCTCATTTAAAACACAGATTTCAGACTTCACCCCAGATCTAAACTGGAATCCTTGGGGCTGTACTTTAGGAATCTGTATTTTTAAACAAACATTGCAGGCGGTTCTTGTCCACAACAACGTGTGACAACAGTGAGATTCTGAGCTTAGATAGCATAGTTACACCTATATTTCTGGGTGAAGCCTCACAATTATAGCTTCCAAACAAAATAAGTTCTATATCATATCTCAAAAGCAATCTTTCAATACTGCACTGTGTTTTCTGATCACAGCGTAAATGGGGTGTTGAAGGGTTTTCCAATGTCGTAGATTTTGTCTTAAGTGGATGGAGGGAAGATATGCCTCAGAGCAATGCAATGTATCAGAGAATGCATTTCCCCTCTTAGGGCATGCCCTGGTGTAGAGCTGTGGTGAATTAAAAAGTGCAGATTGTCCAGTGGCACAGTCAGTAGTACACTCAAAGCACTAACCTTCTTTCAAAGAACAGTGCCTAGGGGTTGTTGAATTTTCCTTCTCTGGTGTACTTGGAGTGTTTAATCCTCAGAGTGGATTGATTTTTAACATCCTTCCCTTCTGTATAATGGTATCTTTAGCAGTGATCTTCTAATAATCAGTGATAATCATTAATTTGATTTATCCTTTATTTTTAAAATGAACAATTAAAAATAAAATTTCAACTTGAAAAAAGTTATGAAAATTCAATAAAGTATTTCATGTATGACCCAAAATAGACACTTCTTAATGATGTGTAATTTCCATTGTTTCATTCTTGGAAATTTTAAACATGAACTTCAAGTAGTCACCTAGAATGTCAAAATTGAATAGCCCATGTAATTTTTCTTTATTTTTACAATCATGTGCATTCATTGTATATCTAGTGTTTAAATTCAGGAATATGTAGAAGAGCATTTGGAGAGGCAAACTCAAAGGATGTTGAGTCATTACAAACATCTTATGAACTGGTAATTCAAATTTCATGTAGAATATGACATTTATTTAAGAACATATAGATTTTATTAAAGAACAATGCTAATTTGAAGGTCACATACTGGAATATTATTAAAAGTCGACAGTAATCTCAGTAATTTAGAAATGAGACCAACAAGATACTTTTTTGCAAAGGAGTATTTCATCACTGACATTTCTTAGAGTTGCTGGAGCATATCGAGAATGGAAAAAAGCATACAGTCTTTTAGTCCATTCTAGAAGGTGTGAACAATGAACCTTCTTATTGTCTGCACTTGGGGCAGTAGATCCATTGCAAAGCTGTCACTAGGTAGCAGGAAAAGTTCAGTATCTGTGCTTATCTCTCTTTTGACCTGTGTAATTTGCATAATTTAAGACTGTGCTTATCTCTCTTTTGACCTGTGTAATTTGCATAATTTAAGACATTGAACTATGTATCTCACTTTCATTGCTAGGGGATTCTTTTTCCATTCATAATAGTTGAGTTTCATTGGATTGTGGTTCAGGCTGGGCAACTCAGGCTCTCATATTGATATCACTTTATGGCAGGGACACAACATAGCATTTCTTTACCTAGAAATAGTTACCTGGTTTTGTACCATCCTTTTATTTCATTTAACCTCCAGCTAATGCCTTTGCTCCAGCCAGGCTGCAATCCTTACAGCCAAAAGAACATGAATTTGCAGAGCAATCTCATGTTTGTGATTTTATTTCATCCTCAAGACCTATAGGAGATGCTGAAGAGACAGTATTTTCTTCCTGTTTTGTGGATGAGAAAAGGAGGTTCAATGAGCTATTAGGGGACAGAGTTAAAATTAGAGCTCAGGACTTCTGTCCATATCCTTCATCTTTGCTCACATTTTCTCAGGAAGCATTACTCTCACTTTTGGGGTATGTAAATCTTTTCTCTCTCTCTCTTTTTTTTTCCTTTAGATTTTTCTTTTTTCTATAAAACATTCTTCCTCTAGTCTCCAGTGAAAATAACATATAATGTATATCTAATATTTAGCAATTCAAAAAGTCTTATGTATTTTCTTATTTTGCATTCTTAAATTATATCTTCCTCAAAAAGCAGGGGTTAAAGTGATCTTTTGACTATAAGGTTTGTAAGTTTGTAGAGCTGCAACTTCAGTCAAGTCATCAGATTCCAGTCCCAGACTCTTTTCATCATACATCATGCTTTTTCAGTTCTGAAATATCTTTTTGCATCTTATCTCCTAGCATTGCATTCCATGCCACTGGAACGTTGTCTAAGTTTTTCCATATGCATTGCTGCCCCACTTGCATCTCCAACTGAACTCTAACTTAATTGACCAAAAAGGCAATGTTTTATAATTCTTTTATGTCCTGCTCTTCTCTATAGCTCTTAGCATATTTCTAAGCACATAATTTTCAAAAATCTATTTTTAGTTAATTGCTTTGACAATAGATTAAATTATTGATTGATTGAAATATTTATCATAATTAGTCCTTTGACTCTTGGCATAATTCATTTTATGTGCTCTTTCTACATATTACAGGCACTTTCATTAGCATATCCTTATTTTCCAGACCTCTGTGAATTTGGTACAATGTTTTGACCCTTTATTTAAATCAGCATTTGAGCCGAGCATCTTTCTGGATTTTGTGGCATATTTTTGGCCTATATTCCTCCACCTCTGTGTTCAGTCCTTCTCTTGGATTATAACCTATGATATGTCATTATGCAATGTGATTTTTGAGCTTTAGACCTGTGACTGCCTCACACTAGCTCAGTGCAATAGCCATCCAGGTGAAGTGTTAAAGTGAAAAATTAACAGGTTAGCCTTTATTAAAAGGAAGGTGATCTGTTTAGAAAATTCTGGCTTTGAAATTATGTTAGAAATTTATTTCCATGTCCTAGCAGTGAATAAAAGATACATCTCTTGTTTAGATAAATGTCCTTGAGATCACCTGCACTTTGATTTAAAAAGATAGCTCACATAACTATGGCAATGAACAAAAAGTCAGACTGATAAAATTAAGAGACAACTGAACTAAGAGTTAAAAGACTATGAACTCAGTAGACTGTGAAGTCCTTAGGAGCACAGACTAATTACTAATATTCATATTTCTGGTACACAGATGTTTCTGCCTTTAGAAGTCCTTAAAAGCCTTTCAAATAAGTGAACGAATGACTAAAAAAAAGAATGACATAAGCCACATCTGCAAGTCTGTGTCTGCCATGTTCCAACTGAGTAACCCAAAGTAACTCAATATTCTTACTTGGTCTATGTCAGCTTTTCCATATGTAAACCTGGGATTCGAAGTGAGCTATCTTTACCTTGGGGTTGTGCAAATAAAATACTGTATGCCTGTTAATGCTAGCTAGATAGTAGGCAGTTATCAAATAGTGCCATATATTTTGTATCAGTCAAAAATGGATTTGATTGCAAGTAACAAACATTTGCTAACTGTAGTTTAAACAATTTATTTTTCCCACATATTACAAACAGCAGAGATTAGCTAAGGCTGGTATTGCTCAGCAGCTCAGTGATGTCAGGGTCTGTATCTCTTCAACTCATTGTACCTTTCTCTCGTTATCAGACGCAACTGCAGAGGCTCCAGCTAGAAGAAGTCTAGAAAGGAATATGTAGGGAAGAGGAGGGGGTTAACACCTGTTGTGGTGTCTACTTTCTTGAAACTGGAAAGGTGTTTTCCCAGGAGCCTACAGAGAAGACTCCCTTTCGGGTCTCATTGAACTTTGTACATAATTATTCCTAGCAGTTTTGAAAGGGACAGAACTGTTATGATTGGCTTCAGTCAAATCATGTTTCATTGCCTAGAAATGTGCATACTTTGCCCCAAACCAAATCCAGACACTATTAACAAGGAAAAATAACATCTAATCATGTCTTCCACATAAAAATATCTGGAAATGTTTTGAGGAACAAGATTTTAGAAAAACCAATATGTCAGTGCTTCCACTGGACATAAAAGTGTGTGTGCGTGCACATACGTAGTAATAGTGTTAATAGGGGTAGGAGTTTAACTATATTCTTCTTTGATTATTAACTGCCTGATTTGGGAAAGGACTGGCATAAAGTCATCTGGTATGTGATATCTTTAAAGTAATGGATACTTTTAGAATCAACATTTTTTATGCTACCTTGTAAAAATCCCTGCTTTGTTCAGCTTTGCAAAATAGAGTGATATCACAGTCTTTGTCTTAGAGGGAGTATTAGCTGACTCTCCAATCTGCCATATACTTTACTCTTTAACTTTTGATACTGAAGGGAGAGGCATTTCATATCATCAGTGCAAAGTGCCTATTGAAGTAAGACTCGTAAGAGTAATAATTATAGTGTATGGTAGCACAACACATTTGGTCTGAGATGCTCCTGACTTACGTCTTCTCCTTTAATTATGGGATCAAACCAGTATGCCATTCCTGTAGTATCTGGTGACCCACAAGCTTCTTTTACACGAGTATGTCTGGCATACTTAAATAGGGCATTCATTCCATTATTTGCTTGACTATGATCCTAGTTCCCCCTCCTTCCACTTCTCACACCCACTATTAAATTGCTCTGCTTACTTTCCATTATGGAAGTGACTAGAACCTAATACTCTGACTCTGCTTATATATGAAGTCAATGTTTACTCTGTTGAACCCATCAGTGTTTAAAAAGGAAAGGAGGGAGACATCTGTGACCCAGCCACTGACTGGAGGTCACAATTTCCAACTGCCAAATTACCAAGTAATTTTATTAATACCAGCCTCTGAAAGAGAAGGATAAGGTGCTTTTAAAGCCTTTGGTTACACAGCTAGAATACAATTCTATATTAAATCTCATGGTAGTCCATTTTCTTTTTTTTTTTTTTTTTTTTTTTTTTTTTTTTTTGCCCCCCACACAGTAGAGCCTGGATTATTTACAGTTCATCAGGATGCTCCAGGGTTATACGGCTGCCATACAACAGATTTCTTTGTTTTAAGAGAGCAACAGATACTACATAGTTTATTGCAGTAAATGTCTCATTTCTAACTATAGACACATTAAAGTCTTCAAATTAGCTAGAGGACTCTTGGTAATAATTTATAGCTACAACAATAATTATAGCTCCATTTTTATTAAACACACTCCCCCCAAGATATTTTATTTGCAATACAGAAGTTTTTACTTTATTAGGCTTCAATAGATTGGTGTCTTAGTCTGTTTTCTGTTGCCATAACAGAATACCACAGACTGGGTAATTTATAAATAATATAAATTTTTCTCATAATTCTGGAGGCTGGAAAATTCAAGACTGAGGGGTTGCATCTGCTGAGGGCCTTCTCGCATGGCAGGTGGCATCACGTGGTGAAAGAACACGTGCAAGAGAAAGGAAAGGGGGGCTGAATGTTTTCCTTTTATCACTTATGTGATAACTAACCCAGGCCTTTGATAAAGATATTAATCCATTATGTGATGACAGAGCTCTCATGACCTAATTGCTGCTTGACAGTCCCACCTCTCAACACTGTGTTGGGATTAAGTTTCCAATGAACTTTAGAGGACACATTTAAACCAAAGCAGTTGGTTTCTGGATTCATATAGAGGCCGTTTGTTGTTGTTTCTTTTTCTTTTTCTTGTTGCCTTGACAAAATAAAATAATTCCGTTCTTGGCTGTTCTTCTGAATTTAATTCTTTCCCTTGGGATTTATAGGAATTAAACTGTTTGTTCCAAATGAATTAGTAGACCTTTTTTTTTTTTTTTTTAAATGTATGTCACTTGCTCAGATACTGTGGTTTACCTAAATCCAGGGAGAGTCAAATGCAGCATTCATCCTAGTGGGCCCCTATTGTTGATTTAAAGGTAAAAGCCGCAATAATGGTTTTTTATTTCTTTACAAGTCATCTATATTAATTGAACAAGTAAAGGATTGGAGTTGGAGTCTCAACATTTCAGAAAGATAGATGGCTGATAGTCTTAATCTCTTCAAACTGCCCTAACAAAATAACTTCAGCCAGCTGGCTTAAACAACAAATTTATTTTTTCACAGTTCTGAAAGCTGGGAGTCTGAGATTAGGGTCCCAGCACTGTTGGGTATTGTAAGGGCTCACATTCTGGGTCGCAGGAGCTGCCTTCTCCCTGTGTCCTCATGTGGCTGAAAGACAGAGTTTTCTGGTATCTCTGCTTATAAAGACATGAATCCTGTCTGAGGATTACACATGTATTACCTCATCTAAACCTAATTATGTCTCAAAGGCCCTATCTCCAAATATCATCACACTGGGGGCTCAGACTTCAACATATGAATTTGGGAGTGGGGGACGCAATTCATTCCATAGCACCAACAAAAATAAATATTCGCCAACAATAAACATTTAAAACTGCTCATTTTGATTGACAAAAAGTATTAAAATGTCAGTAGAATTCACGAGAAAGTAAATCTTCAGATGCTAAAAAACAGAAATTTAAACTATAAGGTGTACTGACAATGAGGTTGACTGGAGTGGGCTATTGTCCAACTAATGTAATAGATTGGATTTTAGTTCCCCGCCCCCCAGATAATGGACATGAGATTTTGACTTGTACAAGGCAGGATGTTGGCACTAATATGTATGTATAAGTCTAAGAATTTAAAAGGATCGGCTAGAAAAAATCCACCCAATATCTCAGACAATAACAGAGTCTACTGACTTTGACTTCCCAAATGGATGAGTGACAAACAGGTCCCAAAGCACCTGCTTAGTGGGTTTTAATCATGGACCCACGAATCATGCAAGTTTGGCATTTAAATTTACTCAGTTTGCATGGTCTGAGAAAAATGTATCCTTAGTGGTAGAATCCCTGAGACAAACCGAAATAAATGCAAAACTGTTCTGTAGACATTCTCCTACAACCCAGGTTTCAAGAGAAAAATGAATTTGTAAAAACAAATAATCCAGCATGAGTGTAGTCAACAGATACAAAACCAAGAATATTAGCAGCCAGGAACTTGAAATAGTAAATTAAAGATTACACAAAGTAAAAAGGAGGCCTAAAATGTTTAAAGAAATTTTAAAAAGAAATCCAAGAATATAAGATACCATGAAATACACAAATTTCAAATTGATACAAATAGAACATATAGATATGAAGAATTTTATCACATTAAAAAAAAAAGTAGGTTTAAGTAGTAAACCGAGTAAAGGTGAGAACAAAGCAGCTTGAGCAAATTTGTGATTTGAAATACGAATCTGAGTAAACTACTAGAAAGAAGTAATAAACACAAAAAACATGCAAGGAAGCTTAAAGAGTCAAGGTTTTCAACATTCAGCTAATAGGATTTCAGAAAGGAAAAATGAAGAGGCATATAAGAAGTATTTGGAAACCAAATGTCTGAAAATTTACAGAATTGATAAATGACCAGAATCTTCCAATTTAAAACACACATAGATCTATCCATCCATGTATTCATTTCATTCCTAGGCAGACTATAGTCCAACGATAGAATACCAAAGAGAGCAAACCCGAGAAGCTAATAGGCAATTCACTGTCCACTGACAGCAAACTTTTTCAATTGCAATAAAATGTCAGAAGACAATGAAATACCTTTAAAGTGCTGAGTATAATTGTTAGTTTTGAAATTTACATTCAGCTAACCTAGCATCCAACTGTGAACCCAAAAGAGTTATTGAATATTTCTGGAAAAAAGTTAACTTTAAAGTGGGGAATACAATAAATTATAGACTGTACTTCATTTTAAAAATACCTTTCAAAATGTTTAAAATACTTCATGATTTAAAAAATCTTGTTTTAATTCAAGACATTTTTATCTAATGATGAAAATGTACCTTTCTGTATTTCTTTCTCCATATATCTTCCTATAGTATCAAAATTCATGCAAGAGAATTTAACTACTATGCCCTGTACGAATAATATCTAGGATCTGTTAACTTTTCAAGAAAGTTCAATAATATTTGTAACCTGTAAAGAAATTTTGACTCCAAAGTATGTAATAAAAATTGGAAAATTTTAAAATGTGTAGTAAAATGTCTACAATACCTACTATTGACAATCATTAAATTTCAAGACCATAAAACTTCCACTTCATTAAAAAATTTTATTTTTTACTTTGTGGAAATTTCCATGCATATAATTCCTAAAATTTGCAGACAGTAAATAACAAATTAGCTTAGAAACAAATAATTCTAGAAGCAAAAAACCTTTGAAACTGTTCCTATTCCAAATGTATTTTTAATGTGAAATTTGAGTATGCCGGCTATGATTTTGCTATGCATTATGTTGCTATGATATAGAAGTGTTGTTCCCAAAAATAGAGGCCTAGGGTCTATCTATGATGGTTCTTCAATGATCCTGTTGTTAACTCAATAGCCCCTTTGCCAAGAATATTCATTGCTCAACATGTAGAAAGTATGGATGTGTTTGCTTCTACTATTGTACCTTTTACTCTAATGTTTTTTTCTTTCTCCTATGGCTATTACAAGTATAATGTTTATTGAGTTATCACATGTCAGATGCTGTGCCCAGAGTTCCAAATGCCTTAACTCCTTTAATCCTCATGATAGCCCTAGGAAAATAGGCTCAATTATCTTTAGTTTATATAGATGGAAATTGTGGCTTAGAGTTAAATAACTTGCCAAAAAATCACACTGATAGAAAGTGTAAGGAAATGAGCCTTTCTGACTTCAATGCCTCCTTCTTGCCCATTATACGATGCTGCCCTCACATTTTCTACAGCAAGTAAGAATGTTGTTGTTAGGCCTAATGTTTGCCAAATGAATTCATGCCACTTTTACTATAACTTCTAAAGGATTAGACAGGACAAACTCATAATGATGGTTTGAAACTTCCAGCAATGGAGAAGGCAGGGTCTTTAGAGGTCCTAAGCACTAAAATATTGTGGTGATTATGGAGAATGTTTTTTGTCTCTCTTCACCCTCTATGTCATTCAAAATATAAACAATGCTAAACTGAAAAATAGGAATAAGTTCACCAGAGTCCTAGTTTTGTCTATGATGTTCGCTTTTCCTGAAATACATTATTTCAAAAACTATTTTTATGTACCTCATTTTGCTGGTATCTAAAGTATAAATTTGGTCTGTGTGATGGTTAATTTTACATGTCAGTTTCGTAGGTGTTTTCTAATAAGATTAACATTTAAACCGATTAGCTTTGAGTAAGCCAGATTGTCCTCCCCAATGTAAATGGACCTCATCCATTCAGTTGAAGGCCCAGATAGAACAACAATAACAACAAAAACTAGCCTTCTCAAACAAGAGCGAGTTCTCCAGCAGAATGCCTTTAGACTTCATCTGTACCATCAGCTGCCCTGGATCTTCAGCCTGCAGGTCCACACTGCATGTTCTAGAATTGCCAGCCTCCAGAATCACATAAGTCAGTTCCTTATAATATCTTTCTATGTATATTCACATCCTATTTTATGTTTTTTTGTTTGTTTGTTTGTTTGTTTCTTCTGGAGAACCTAACACTCTCCATTGAGTAATCCACATTTCAGAAAGGCCTGTTCTCAGTCAACTGTCCTAAATCCATGCGTTTTCTTTCCTAATGTTAGTGTCTGAATTCTCAATTCACTCTGGTCTCACTTACTTTGCAGAAGATGCAAGTGAATGCTATTTATTTAGCAACTTAGAGTTTCTCCCTCTTATTTCTGTGGTACTAAGAACATACTCTACACCTATTCTTTATCCTCAGGTCTCCTATTGAAATCTAACCTTGGTTTATGAAACAAGATAATGTAATTATGAGCATGAGTTTTGGAATCAGACCTTCATTCAGTCTCATTGCCCTGAGGCCTTGGGCAAGTCACTTTTGAATCCCATTACCCTCGTTGGTAAAATATGAAGATGAAAATGCTATTGCATTTAAGGATGTTTCATAGTGCTATGCAAATGTGTCTTCAATCAATGTTGGTTATTTTTATTGTAGGTATTATTATGTAAGTGTGCTTGTAATTCCCCACTTTGGTCATTGGTGAAAGTGGGTTTATAAATGACCAATTAAATGGTCCTTTAGAAATTGCCCTATGAGTCTATAATGGAAAAGATTGAAAGCCTGAATATTAACCAAGGTACCCTAAATATGAACTGGGCATATATAGTGCTTTTCAACTATCTGCTGTCCAGTTATGGTGCCAAGTTTCAACCAACTTAAAATCCTACAAGTTTTAGAACTAGTCATGAGATTTTCCTCGATCCTCCAGGACATAGAAATCAAATGAGCTCACATTTAAGCGCTGAAAGGCTCTTGAGCTGTTTGAATGGACGTCTGAGAGTCATGACATATCCTGTGTTTGCTGCAGTGTTTGGTTCTTAGAGACCAGGGTCACAATGAATTTCTTCAGAGCTGGCTTTCCTGAGGGCTATTTTTTATGTGGAAGCCTTCATCTCATAAACAATTGAATTAGTTCACATTAACCACCATCAATGGCAAAAGTACACAAAGCATAAAGAAATCACCTAAAATAATGTTTTTGAACCAGCTGCTAAATTAAGTAATGTATTTGTTTTATTGCACATTTGCATAATACGGCAAACTAGAAACTCTGTGTAACAGATGTGCTGGTGGCAGGGAGATTTGATTACTGGCTTCTGTTATTAATCACTGCACAAATCTTAAATGATTTGTTTCTACAGTTTGATCAATTTACATCTCAGAACTTACATTTATGCACACAATGTGGAGATAAAGCATCTGTTCACACCTTTCGTGGAGACATCAATATATTTATGGGGACTAAAGTTTTGTTAACCAAGGCACAGGAGACTTTGGCCAAATATTTGACAACTCAGTGAAAGATCCCTTCATTTCTCATCAGCTAGTTATTATAAATAAAAATCACTTTGCAATTTCCTGAACAATTGGCAATTTCCTGAACAATTGTGTTCTGATGTCTGTTGTCTTTATTAAAAAAAAATTTGAACCATAAATATTCCTATTTCCTACAAATCACTTCAGAATTTTGAGGAATTACAGCATAGAGTACAAACTATTGTATGTAGTTTTAAAAATTATCTTTCCCTTTTTAATTTTACATTTGACATTTCATAATTCCATATCTAGGATTTCCATCAGCATTCTAAATAAATGTAATCCATTTTTAAAAGGGCATGCCTAAACTTTTAAGAAAGTAAAAGCACAAACAATATAAATATTGTTTCATTAATTTCCAATTAAGCATGATAAATGCATTGGTTCTACACATACAAGTTTCCCCAATAAGTTGAAACACTAGATCATGTGATTTATTTTCAATTGTGAGTATTGCAGTTATTTGGTAAGCAAACAGTCAAAATACCCATAAAATAAAGTTAACATTTCAGCTTGTCAATTCCAGGGGCTTATATACTAAAAGGGTTGTTTATTATCACTTGCTATAATGATTTATCATTTGGGTCCTAATTTTTCTCTTAATGTTTTTTACCTTTGAATATATATACATATATCTCCTATTTGATTTATTTCAATTTCTTTCAAAATCACAATAACTGGCAAAATAAAGCATTAGGGAATTTTTTTTTTCTTATATAATTATCTTTCCCCAGTTTGGCCTCCTGTTTCTTCGTGGTAGAGGCCAAAAAAAAAAAGAGAAAAAAGAACTCAGATGAAAATTAAATGCATCATTTCTGAAAACTGGATGAAATTTCAGATAAAGCCTTTGTTTTTAGTGCCTAGGAAAAAATTAAAATGTATATATTTTTCTCAGTCAGAGGCAAGACTGTTATGGTAGCAACCCCTGCCTTTTTATAGTTCATCCTGGGAGCTAATGAAGCATTGGATATTGGTTTCAAATTCAAAGCATATGTACTGACTGAGGCATTTTTTCTTTATATCACATGATTTCAAAAGGAGCCCCAAATGTGGTCATCTTAGAAAATGCAATTTGGTCGAGTACTAAAGAGCTTTCTCCCAGACAACTAAAACCTTCCCCTTTTGAGTTGCCTATGAGAACACAAACTGGCTGTGAAGTACATTCACAACTCTCTGTGAAAAATGTACAGGAGCTGATGAAAATATATTAAAGGACTGCCACGGCAAGGTCATGAAGGGCATTGGGCAAATTTGGATAAATGTGTCCCGGTTTCACAGAATCAGAACCTGAAGTGAGTTAGAGGACAATGTAAAAAGATATTGAAGAGGATAATGTAATCCACACAACAAACTTAACAGCATTACACATCCAGAGCCATCTCCGAAGTCATTAACGCTGTTGCCGGGGGTGTCTGCCAAAGAGCCAGATGTCATTCTGCCACAACTTGGCATCTGATGGTTGTCATTTATAAGATGGAATCAAGTGAGGACTGTAATTAGGTGTGTGCTGAATGGAACCCTTCCTTCTGATTCCATCGGGGGCTTTTTCTTGTCTTAAACACATAAAGAAACAAAGCAGGGGAACTGATCTGCCCTTTGGACTTCTAGAAGCTCATATATTTTCTCCCCTGAGGGAAATGCACAGCTTATAGTTTTTTTCATTAAGCATTTATTGTACTCTTTGGAGATGGCAGACATGGTCCTTGGACCCCCAAAAGCATATGCTCCAGTGGAAGAATCAGACATGTAAACAGATCAGTTTACAAATACACCCTGTTAAGTGCTATGTTAGGGATATTGGCTTAAAAATGGTGTTGTGGGAGTACAGAGTGGAACAACTCCTCTTTGGAGATTTGGGAAATTGCTCCACAGAGGAGGAGATTTTGAAGGATGAGCAAGCATTTGGCAGGTGGGTGAAGAAACGAGGG
Source organism: Mandrillus leucophaeus (assembly GCF_000951045.1). Classification (NCBI taxonomy): domain Eukaryota; kingdom Metazoa; phylum Chordata; class Mammalia; order Primates; family Cercopithecidae; genus Mandrillus; species Mandrillus leucophaeus. Next base: position 1,030,706 of record NW_012105220.1, on the reverse strand, counting down.
GGTGCATACTCTATCAGAAGAAACCATGTGTAGACAAGTGATTATGAAATCATTTATGGAAAGGTCTGTTGTACTCTAGGAATTATGTGAATTTACATATGTGAGAGTCAGAGGCAATGTAGATGGGCTAGATGAGGGCAGATGGTGTTGGGGCAAAGATGAAGAAAATACCCACTGAATCCTTAATTCCTCCTTTTATGAAGAAAGTTAGACTAGTATGGTGAGTATAAATTCACGTTAATACCCATAAAACCTTAATAATAGAAAAAGCAGACATTTGATATCTTACTGAGTGCAGAGTTATCACATCTAATTCTTACCACAACCTGATGAATTAGATGCTATCGTTATTTTCACTTCACCAATGAGGAAAAGGAGAATTCGGGATGGCAAATAGCAGGTCCAGGTTCACCCAACAGGCAACCAGCAAAGCTGGGGAACTCAGAAAACCTGCAGACGTGCTCTCCAGCACCACACTAAGTTTTTCTTCCACAGAGTTGTGTGGGTAACACACGGACTGTCATTTCAGTGGCTGGAAAAGTTCCAGCTTCCTCAGTAGATTATATGGCCTAGCACATCAGCCTTCAGAATCATCGATCCATTTTTCCAGATAAAATCTAGAAATGGTACTAAGAAATAGATTTAAAGAAAATATTTAAGATAGAAAATTACCTGCCCCATCCCTTAGCGTCCTCATTAGGCACTAGAATTCCCTGGAGGCAGTTCTCAGACTGAAGGACTTTTTTAAAGCTCTCGATGCATGTTTAATATTATGTAGAGATGCTCAAGATATAGTTATGAATTCAAATAATGGATGATCACATTTTTAAAGGGTAAATACAAATCAAACACATACACAGCATACATATCATGATAATGTTAAACATTGTCTGAATGTGAGGATTACAAGTGTTTTCTTCAAAAATTGTATATTTTTCTCCTGTTAAAGGAGCCTGTACAATTAGAAAACACAAAACACCAATAAATGGAGGATGCCTGTAAGAGAATGCATGCCAAGGTCTGAAGGTACTTAGAGAACCATCAGGGGCAGCAGGTCTTGAATTCACCTGAGAAGATTCAAGATCTTTTGAAAATCAGCCGAAAGATGAGGGAACCACCTGCTACCAAGATGCACTGATTTCACAGGGAGCATCCCTAAGTTGGTTTGGTCCCTCCAGTGTATAACACTCTGAGACTACCCTGTTAGTCCTCAGAGACCCCAAGCCCTTCCAGAACACCCTGGGAATCCTCTCTTAACACACCTCACCAGGTAGAAAACTTAAAGCTGATGTTAAAGCAGAAAACAAATTAAACTGGATTCAATCATAAGGGGATTATCTCATGTTAAAGGAGTCCAAAAGCGGAGCAGCCACTGGAAAGGCTCACAGATGCCAAGGACCTGGTCGCCCCCCTTTCTTCTCTGCCCCAGCTCGTTGCCATCTCCATGCTGACACTGCTGTAGCCATTCTAAGCATAGCGCTCAGGCAGGATCTCCAGGGGCAGAACGTGGGCCCACTCCTTTCTTGTGATTTGAAGAATGAGAAAACCTTTCCTGGATGATCCTAGCAGCCTCCTCCTTATAACTCATTGTGTTCACTAAGGGCTAGTTTTTGAATGACCTGAATTGAATTCTCTGGAAGTCAGCTTTCTACTACCTTCTTTTTGGATGTGAGCTATGTTATATAACTCCTGGAGGCCCAATTTTCAAGCACCCAAATAAAGAGAAATTTTCCCAGCACATTAGATATAAACAACCCATTGTAGTGACAATAATTATGATAAAAGGCTTAGTAGGCAGTTTCTTTCTGTGTACTATATGGGGTACCAGGAGGTGATAAGGAAAGGGCAAATAAACCTCTGCTACGGTATTTTACAGGGGAAATAGATTTCTTAATCTGCACACATTTTGGAGGGGGTGGTTTAACAAAAAGTATCTGGCCTAGTAGCAGATACTTCATCCTGGGAGTCGTGGGGCAATTTTTCTGCTTCCTAGCATCAGAAGACTTTGGTAAGCTAAAATCCAAGTATAAATGGCATAGACCATGTGCCACTTACTTTGCAAGCAGTGTATGTGGCAGTATATAAGGTGAAAAGTGGGCCCAGCCTTGACATATATTGTTCCAAGGCAGCCAAAGAATACTTGGACCTAAGGTTGGGCTTGAAAACATGGAAAAATGGCTAGATTAGAGTAAACTCCCTTTACCAGTGAGCCAGAGTATTTTCTGGTTGTAGGAGTAGCCCAGTCTCAAAGTATGTGGCTTTCTTGCCCTTCTAAAACGGCTTCTGTTCAATGCCAGCATTGTGTTGGAAAGGGGACAATGTTTCCCAGCCTATGAAATTCATTATTTAATCCACGAGAGTATGCTTATGTATCCAGTCTGCCCTCCAGCTAGTCATGATGAGGTTACCATCTTGGCTAGATTATGTGCCTTTGATAACAAAGGGACCTGGCTGGTTCTTCTTAATGAAGCAAGTATTATGGCAAACTATATTCCACAGCAGCTACCACTTCTTGGCATTGCAGAGAAGCAGGCCCTATTGCTGACAGAGTGACAGCTGTGTTGGAAGGGTCATTTGAAGTGTCATAAAAGCACGGCTGGTGGAGGCCCGGGACATCCATAAACTTGGTTCAATAGCAACCTTCTTCCAAAAAATTATACATGAGATAGCATCCAAGTAAAGAACAATGTGTTTCCTAGGCAAACAAAGCACTTCTTTAAGCTTGGACTTCAGGATAGAATTGCATAATTCAGATATTCCTAAAATTCAAATGGCTCCTTAAAGAGGCTACCTCAGGTCACAAAATAAAAAGTTGTCAACTTCTCTCCAAATCTGCTACTTTAACCTTGCTCAGTCAAGTGTCATTTCTTCTCTAGGTTACCGCTTTCCAACTCTACTCATCAATCCATTTTTCATAGAGCAATACATGTTCTCAAAATATAAACAAGATCATGTCCTATCATACTATTGCTTAAAATCCTTTAATGTCTTGACTTATTCTTGAACTATGAACTCTTCCCCATAGTTCTCAAAGCTTTGCACAAGTTGGGCTATCTACCTCTTGAAGCTCATCTCGTCTAGATCTTCCCCTTGCCTCATATGCTCCAGTAACATGATCATCATCCACTCATGCCCAAAAACTAAGGTCATTTTCACAGGACATTTTGTAGAAACTTTTCCTCTGCCTAAAATGTATCCGCTGCTTCCCTGCTCCCATCAGTCTTTGCATGTTTGTTTTGTTAGGTTTCAGTCTGTCAATTCTTCAGAAAGGCTGTACATGACCATTCTACATAAAACTAGTCCCTGGTTTATTTCTTGAAAAATTTTTAATTCGTTTATTTTTCTATGTATTTGCCTGTTTTCTTATTTCTACAATAAAAATGCAAGTTCCTGAGTGGAGCGGCCATGTCTCCCTCATTTTGGTATGTGTGTGTGTCCCCAGTCTCTGGCAAGATGAGACTTATGAGTCATCAAAAAAATATTTAATGAATAAATGTATCAATGAGTCAGGAGAAAAGTAGGAGATAAAAAAATCTCACCTCTTCTCAAAAAAAAATCTTCTGTGTTGCCTGAAGCTATGGTAGTCATTTCTCCCTGTTATCTCTTTTGCATGATTGCCATTGTTAATATTAGCTCCTGTTTATGGAGTTTATGCTGTCAATGTTATTGCAGGGATCAGACATACTTAGAGATGTGAGATGTAGTTCCTCTCCTGATGACCTAACTGAAGTGTAAATAATCAATGGGGAAAAATAATGACCACAGAGGACTAGAGCTTTGAGATTTTCATAAAAGAAGCTCTTGGGATTCAAGATCAACGCTGAAGGGGGAGTTAGGAGTTAGAAACCAGAAAGGGCACTCAAGACAAAGAAAATGGGAAAATTGGAGAGTAACCAGAGTGTATGAAATAAGTGAGATTATATTTATAGATATATTTGATTTGACAGCAAATGTTTGGACAATTCTTGTTGAATATATGATTTGTACAATTATATATCCATTAATTACTCCCTACTTTGTAAATATCTTCATTTGATATCAAACCATAATTTGACTTATTTATCAGTATCACAAATCTATTTTTCTTTCCAATGAGATTATAAATATAAGCAGGGTTTTTGTTCTATTCATCTTTGCATTCATAGAATTTGACTGTCCAAATCAGAAACCACTCTGTCTTCTACCTGAAAATGATGCCTTTCTATGGCATACTAATAAAGGATCATCCAGCCTCTCAATAAACTTTTCACAGGATTCTCATGAGGCAGCTTGTTTCAGTCTCGGCTCACTGCAAGCCCCACCTCCTGGGTTCATGCCATTCTCCTGCCTCAGCCTCTCGAGTAGCTGGGACTACAGGCGACCATCACCACACCCGGCTAATTTTTTGTATTTTTAGAAGACACGGGGTTTCACCATGTTTAGCCAGGATAGTCTCGATCTCCTGACCTTGTGATCCGCCTGCCTCTGCCTCCCAAAGTGCTGGGATTACAGGCGTAAGCCACCGCACCTGGCCTATGGCAGTAAATTCTTAAATTTCTTTCCTTCTCGACTTTTCACCACTAACCCTAGTTAAGTACTCCAAAATTATACAAAACAAAAATTAATTCATTTTTTGCAAAATAATCCCTGGCATATTTGAAGGCAGAATTTTTGTGTGCATTTTAGGCTAAATAACCCTACTTTCACTAGCTATTCCTTACACATATTAAAAGTCATATTTAAATACATCTATTTTCCCAGACAACTGATAGTTATTTAAGCTCCATGACAGCAAGAACGCTGCTTGTTTCATTTACACTCTTTTCATCTCACCTATAATCATATCTGACAAATAATAGGCAATCAACAACATTTGTTAAATGACGAAGTGAAGGATTTTTGCCAGTGCAATAAAGCAAGAAAAAGATGTAGCAGGTATCTAGTTACAAAGGAAGAAGTACAACTTTTTCTATTCACAGACATTACCATCTGTGTAGAAAATGTACGAAATATCTAAAAAGGTAGTAGAACAAGTAAGTCAGCTTAACAAGGTTGTAGGATCCAAGATCAACTATACAAAAACCCAACTGCATTTCTATATGCTAGCAGTGAACAACAGAAACACACAAAAAAAATTAATAACATCCAAAATATGAGACACATAAGAGAAATTTGACAAAACATATGTTAAAATCTGTAACCTGAAAAATATAGAACATTACGTAGAGATAATCATTATACAACATTGTCTAGAGAAAAGTGAAAAAATCACCATGTTAATGGGTTAGAAGGCTCAATATTACTGACATCAATTTTCCTTAACTTGATATGTAGATTCAATCCTATCACAAAATCCTAGGAAACTTTTCTGAAGAAACTGATGGATTCTAAAAGACATGAAAATATGAAAGAGCTAGAATAGCACAACTTTGAATAAAAATGCTGGGAAGCTAAAAATAGTTATTTTCATAACATATAAAAAGACTAGTATAAAGCTAGTCATGGGGAAAGTATGGAATTGGCTTAACTATAGGCGAGTACAAAGGAACAGAATGGAAAGCTTAGTATAGACTCATACCTATATAGGCAACAACAAAGGCAAATCAATGGAGTAGGGATAGTCTTCCTATCAAGTTGTGTAATTCTTACTTGAACCAAAACCAATAATTATTCCAAGTGAATTATATATTAGGCATACATGATATACCTAATGTAAAAATGAAATGTATGTAATGTAAAAATGTAAATGTAAAAATGAAAACTAAAAACTAGACAATCACATGAGAAAAAATCTTTGTTACCTCAAGTTAGGCTGACTTCATTGATTAGACACTAAAAGCATAATACATGAAGCAATATTAATTAGACTTCATTAAAATTAATTTGTACTCCTTGACACTGCTTAGAAAATGAAAAGGTGAGACACAGATTGGTAGAAAGTAGTTGAAAATCAAAGATCTGATAAAAGTATTGTATTAATACGCAAAGCTTCAAAAATTCAACGATAAGAAAGCAACCCAATAAAATATGGACAAAAGATTTGAATTGACGCTTTACCAAAGAAGATACACTAATAGCAAGTGAGCTCACAAAAATAGATGTTCACTGTCATTAGTCATTAGGGAAACAAAAATATCATAATGAGATACCCCAACACACCTGTTCAAATAGCTAAAATTAAAAAGACATCATAGCAAGTATTGGTTGAGATGTGGAGGAATTAGAATTCTCAACGCTGCTGGTGTGAATTTAAAATGGTCGAACCACATTGAAAAACAGTTTTACAGTTTCTTAAGAAATTAAACATACACCCACTATGTTATCCAAGAGAAATAAAAGCATATCTTCAAATGAAGATTGCATTTTGCACTTTAATGATTATAGGAGCTTTATTTGCAATGGTTCCAAACTGGAAACAACCCAAATATTCATTAATTGGTGAATGAATGGTCATATCAGTATAACAGAACACTGTTATGCAATAAATGGAATGAGCTGTTTGTACACAACAATATAAATTAATCTCAATCATGCTGAATGAGAGAAATTGAGAGAAAAAGTGTATACTATGTATGTTCATTGTTATAAAATTCTAGGAAATGCAAACTAATCAATACACAGAAAATAGATGCATAGTTGCCTGAGATGCAGAGGGGGGGTAGTCAGGGAGGGGCAGAAAGAAAGACATGAGGGAATTTTTGTTTTATACATACATATATACACACACACATATATACATATATATATGTTCAGATATAAAGCTCATCTTGTTCCTTCATGTGCTATGTGCTTTTGGACAAGTTATTTAACCTTTCATTTTTATTTTTAATTGATTCCTTTAGAATCCCTTCAAAATTCACAGAAGTGATGTGAATGTAAGTAACAAAGTGTCTTAGATGGGTAAAAGAGAGAGCTCTAATGCTGATGAAGTTATACAAACTCCATCCTCTCCATTTGTAATTTGCAAAGGGGCTGAGAAGCTTTTTGTGGGGGACACATAGTCCCTGTTCTCCATTCATCTTCTGCCATATTCACATATGTCTGATGGACTGGCAGGGCAATAAAGGAAACCAGATTGCTGGAAGTATAATTAGAATCTCCCTAGAGGTCGAACTTCCCAATAGGGAAGAAGGAGACTAGCTGGTAGTGTACAGAGGTCTAACATTTGCCAACTATGGCAATGGAGGACAAGCCACAGGTCAAGCTAGCCTAGCTATACTGAAGATAGTTGTGCTTTCTGAGGGTGGAACTGAATGTATGTGAAACGATAGAGGTGCCTCACTACCTTCTATATACTTTTGTATAGAAGTAGATTTATTGTAGCATATCCCCAGCTGAATACAGCAGAGGGATCCATCTGCCTGTCTATTCACAAAAGCATCACAGCAGCAATTAGGTCTCTAGCATTGAGTGCCAGAGTTACGTTTCACTGGCATCAGGTATGGTGGGTGTCCATTTCTACAGGTAGCAAGGAATGACCTGTACTGACATACTGATACTGTCGGCGTACTTGGAGATTTCTTCAAAGTAATTAAGATGTGAATTTTCCTCAGGCAAATGAGTGATATTCTACAAGAAAAAGAGATGTATATTACTTTTGACAAACTTCATCTGTACTTATTGCAGGTAACAACTGAGAAACTGAAGTTACAAATAAGACAAAAATTACATTGAAGACATTTTATAATAGTAAATCATTAGAGAAATACCATGTTTCCAAACTTAATGGAAACCTTTCTTTCCTGACCTTACTAAATTCCCTCGCAGAACTCAACAATGCAGTTTACTACCATAATCTTTAAACATTTCTTTTCCAAATCCTAAGAGACCTCATGATCCATTTTTTTCTACCTCTCCATTTACTTTTTTTCTCCTGCCTTTCCATCCTTTTTAAAGTATATTTCTCCAACCAATACTTTTAATCTTCACATTTTTGTATTCAACCCTCTACCTCACATGACTGCAGGGATATCTCATGATACCACATGAGTTTAATGTATTCTTCTTCCTAAACTTGTCTTCCTTTAGTCTTCATCATTTCACCATTATCCCATCATACCAACCAAGTAGGAATGATCCAGAGACCTGGGAATAATAGTTCATTTATCTAGTTTATCAGTCTAGAAACCTATGAAATAAGATAATAAGTTTACTTAACTTGAATTATTCTCAGTGAATCTATTCTGGTTCTTATAGCTTCTTTTCCTGAAATTAAAAAGTATTGATGTAAGAATCTTATAGAAAATTTGTAGGGAACCATTGTAAAATGTACAGATATAGAGTAAATAGCCTCTCATTCTGTTTTCTTGTTTTTCTATTTACTCCCACTAAAACATTTAGTTTTTAATTTTTCATAAATACGAATGTGTAATGCCACCTATATTGGATTTTGAACCATTTGTGACCTCCTGAGACATTTCCTCTTATCTCCTATCCTGCACTGGTAGACTTGACAAACCTAACTATCCAAGACTGTAACTTCATTCCCAGAGGTAGCATTACCTTTTAGTCAGTGTGGCCACTGGGGAGTGAACCAGGATAAATGGGATTAAACTGAAACAATAGGAGGTTCAGGTTAAACACTAAAAGAAACATGTCGAGAAAAGGTCACTTAGACATAAGAACGGTTTCCCTTGAGAATGTAGAAATATCTTCATTGTAAGTTGTTTTTTTTTTTTTTTTCTAGTGTAGTTAGACTAAAGTTCAACAAGAGTCACTATCTCATATTTCACAGTAGGCAATCCAGTTTTTCCCCCCTACATTAAGAAACAGTAGAGAGAGGGAATCCATACTACCTGGGCCTGATATTTAATACAGTATAGAAAGGAAGCATTTCATGGCCCTTAATATAAAATCCCCCCTTCTATTCTCCTTAAGGATTAACTTGTGACTCTGGAGAATAAGGCTTAAGTACCAGAGTTATCACTAGTGATGAAACTCATATCTCCTTTGAATTCTGAATTAAACATTTGTTTTGAAGGAATTAGTTTGAAGCTATTAGTCTATGACTGTTTATATATATTTAAAAAAAAGAAAACCCTAGTGGAGTCATCTGCACACATTTAGCATTTAGTTTCTGTTGATAATGCTGTTAAATTGAGTTAGTTTTCTAATAAGTGTACCAATGAAATCAAATCTCTTTTCCCCACAGGCACTCCTCCAGCAGAATCCTAGTTTCCATCTGTCAAGGGGTGTATAATCGGACAGAGAATCCTGCATGCGACAAGGTAGAGCTCTTTATTTTATTTGTGGTAGACTAAGAAGTAGGAAACAGAACTTACTTTATCTTGCATACCCATTGTTTTCCACCTTCATTGGTCAGAGGCCCTATGAAAATCAGACAAATCAACAGCATTCTTGTTTTTTAATTCATCAATTTTTAATTTTGGTATCACTCTTATTGACACATAATTGTCATTGAGGGGTAATCACAATAGTTTTAGAATAATGAATATATCACTATGACATAAACAAATGAACATGCTTAATAAACTTCTAAGAATAGTGTGATTTCCCAGACTTCACTGGCTCCATTTCTGGATTTGCAATGATGTTCATTGGAGGAGATGATGGGGAGGAAACAGAGTCCTTCTTTATAATTTTTAAAAATATTGAATGGCTCCAAAGTAAAACTGACACACCAGTTGCCTGTGAGCAGGATTGAGTCTGCAGATACATTTTACTTGGCTCTCCTAACTCTGTCGAGAAATTTGATGGAAAGCTTTGGTTCTATTGATAGTAGTTTAAGACATTGAATTCTTCATTGAAACATTCTGATAATCTTTCTCTAACAATAGTGGCTGGACTGTCAAAATGGATTATTACAAAAGGCAGGATTATAAAATATTATTCATATTTTGAGCTAGTTATGACATAACCCTAAGTCCTCTACCACCATCTATTGTTTCTCCCTTTTTTACTTCATAATATGCTTTTATCACTGTTCTAACTGGTTAGTCTCTTGCTCTTTAAATCTCAGTTATTCTCTGTCATGCCAGCTACTCTCCTTCCTTTACTAAGAAGAATGATGTTTTTTGGTGAGCTTACTCAACTTTTCTCCATTGCATCGTTTCTCTGTTTCTTTAAGATTTGTTTTACCCTATTTTATCTGACTTCTTTCATTTGACATTCAGACTTATAATTTTTCTATCAGCTTGGTTTTAAGTTTATTACATCTTATTAATTAATTTAAAAGGAAAATGGACACCTATCTGTATGTATAAGTTTCATCAATTGCTAAGTTCTATGTGGTTGTGACTGTATTAGTCCGTTTTCATGCTGCTGATAAAGACATGCCTGGACTGGGTAGAAAAATAAGTTTAATTGGACTTACAGTTCCACATGGCTGGGGAGGCCTCAGAATCATGGTGGGAAGCAAAAGGCACTTTTTACATGGTGGAAGCAAGAGAAAATGAAGAAGATTCAAGAGCAGAAACCCCTGATAAAACTATCAGATCTCGTGATACTTATTCACTACCATGAGAACAATATGGGCAAAACCACTGCCTTGATTCAAATGATCTCCCTCCGGGTCTGTCCCACAATACAGAGTTATGGGAGTACAATTCAAGATGAGATTTGGGTGGGGACACAGGCCAAACCATATTATTCTGCCCCTGGCACCTCCAAATCTCATGTTCTCATATTTCAAAGCCAATCATGTCTTTCCAGCAGTCCCCCAAAGTCTTATTTCAGCATTAACCCTAAAGTTCACAGGCCAAAGTCTCATCTGAGACAAGTCAAGTACCTTCTGTCTATGAGCCTGTAAAATCAAAATCAAGCTAGTTACTTCCTAGAGACAATGGGGGTACAGGTATTGGGTAAATACAGCCCTTCCAAATGGGAGAATTTGGCCAAAGCAATGGAGTTATAGGGCACATGCAGGCCTAAAATCCAGTGGAGCAAAATTTAAAGCTCCAAAATGATCTCCTTTAACTCCAAGTCTCACATCCAGGTCATACTGATGCAAAAGGTGGGTTCCCATGGTCTTGGGAAGCCCCTGTGGCTTTGCAGGGTATAGCTTCCCTCCCAGCTGCTTTCACAGGCTGACACTGAGTGTCTATGTCTTTTCCAGGTGCACAATGCAAGCTGCCAGCGGACCTACCTTTCTGGGGTCTGGAGGATGGTAGCTGTTTTCTCACAGCTCCACTAGGGCGTGTCCCAGTAGGGACTCTGTGTGGGGATTCTGACTCCCCATTTCCCTTCTCTACTGCCCTAGCAGAGCTTCTCCATCAGGGCCCCGCTCCGGAAGCAAACTTCTGCCTGGGCATCCAGGCATTTTCAAATATCTTTTGAAATCTAGGCAGAGGTTTCCAGACCCCAACTCTTGACTTCTGTGCCCTTGCAGGCTCAACACCATGTGGAAGCTGCCAAAGCTTGGCACTTACACCCTCTGAAGCCATGGCCTGAACTCTGTGTTGTCCCCTTTTAGCTGCAGCTGGAACAGTTGTGAGGCAGGGCATCAAGTCCCTAGGCTGTACACAACACGGCACGGGGACCCTGGGCCTGGCTCATGAAATCATTTTCTCGTAGGCCCTCATGGGCCTTGATGAGAGGGGCTGCTGTGAAGACCTCTGACATGCCCTAGAGACATTTTCCCCATCGTCTTGGGGATTATCATTGGCTCCTTGTTACTTATGCACATTTCTGCAGCTGGCTTGAATATCTACTTAGAAGATGGGTTTTTCTTTTCTGTCACATTGTCAGGCTGCAAATTTTCTGAACTTCTATGCTCTGCTTTTCTTATAAAACTGAATGCCTTTAACCACACCCAAGTCACCTCTTGAATGCTTTGCTGCTTAGAAATTTCTTCCACCAGATACCCTAAATCATCTCTCTCAAGATCAAAGTTCCGTAAATCTCTAGAGCAGGGGAAAAATCCCACTAGCCTTTTTGTTACAACATAACAAAAGTCACCTTTGGTCCAGTTCCCAACGAGTTCCTCATCTTCATCTGAGACTACCTTAGCCTAGACTTTATAGTCCATATAACTATCAGGCTTTTGATCAAAGCCATTTAAGTCTCTAGGAGGTTCCCAACTTTCCCAGATTTTCCTGTCTTCTTCTGAGTCATCCAAATGGTTCCAACCTCTGCCTGTTACCCAGTTCCAAAGTCATTTCCACATTTTCAGGTTTCTTTCAAGCAGCACCCCACTCTACTTGTACCAATTTACTGTATTAGTCTGTTTTCACACTGCTGATAAGGGACATACCTGAGACTGAGTATAGAAAGAAGTTTAATTGGACTTACGTTTTCACGTGACTGGAGAGGACTCAGAATCATGGTGGGAGGTGAAAGGCACATTGTGGCACCAAGAGAAAATGAGAAAGATGCAAAAACAGAAACCCCTGATAAAACCATAAGATCTCATGGGACTTATTCACTACCACGAGAACAGTATGGGGGAACCACCCCCATGATTCAAATTATCTCACACTGGGTCCTTCCCACAACACATGGGAACTATGGGAGTACAATTTAAGATGAGATTTGGGTGGGGACACAGATCCAAATCATTTCAGTGACTAAGACAAAATCAAGGTCTTACAATAGAAAAAATATTTTGTAACTATTAGTTATAATGCAAAAAATACTTATAAAGAAGAACTTCAAAACAAGAGAAGAAAAATTTCAATGAATGATGAGAATACAGAGGAGAGTAAAGGGATTAATTTTGCCTGTAATATGAAATGTAAGGTGCTTGATCTGGAGGATAAGAGACTCAATGGGAACATCTAAGAGAGCATATAAGAGATAAACCCCAAAGTGGGTTTCACAATGAAACTTAACTTTAGGACTCTGCACTTCCTTGGGTCTCTTCCAATGTGTTCCTATGGTCATACGTTTTTGTACTATTTACAGAAGTGGGTATGTTAACCATTGCTATTTAAGATCACTTTCTCTTTCTACTCCAACATCTCCTCCCACATACCCTGCCTGGCTCAGGTGGCTTGGAGAGGCCACAGGCTTTTGTGGTACATGATTAGGAGAATGTTGACTGGGAGACAATTTGGGTTAGTGGTATAAATTTCTGTGGTTTTCCATCATATCCATATGTAGTTAACTTATTGCAAGCCATCCCAAGGTGGGTATAAGTTTCAGGAATATTCTTCCCATATATTGTGTAAACTTGCCTATGGTTAGTACACAAAGGTATCAGCCTAGTGGTCACAGTTAGCTATGATGTGGACCTGACACAATAAGAATGTGGTAGGTGTGTTGGGTAGTAAGGGAGAAACAAGATCTAAAATGTGCAGAACCAGAAATTAATAGGTGGAGATTTCCAGTCACTTGACGTGTAAAATTATAAACAAAAGAAGAAGATTTGATCTCATTGATAAACAGTCAAAATGGAAGTTCTCTCTTGTAAGAAATATACTTAATAACTTCTTAAGATGTTAGAATTTATAAATACAAATGATATTATAGATTTTCACAAATCTTACCACATTCTTGAAAACTGGCATGATTTTATCAGTAATGAAACAAGAAGCTTAAATAAAATTTTCTAAAATATCAGTTAAAATTTTTTCATCCATGCTAAAAGTCAACAGATTTTTGTGTTTTCTTAAGATTACAAAATTATAAAAAAAATGAGTATGTGAGCAAGAAATGTTGGAAAAATACAGAACTGTGTCAGAGGTTAACTTAAAAAAACATGCTCTTTTTTCAGATTTGGAAAACGTTGTAATATTCCTTAGCTTTTAAAATATATAATTGATTTTCTCATTCTAAATACATGTTATTTTTTATACTCAATTTACATTTATAAATGTATATCATCTTTCTCAAAGAGGGCTCCCCAAATTATATAAACTTCAGGCAGTACAAATCAGGGTAAATAAATTTAAATTTTCCAGGCAAATGTGAAATTTTCCAAGTAGAGAAAACAGTCTGTATAAAGATTGATACCACATATTATTCTAGATCCCACTCACATCAGGCAGACTCAAGTAGGGATAAATCAAGGAGAATTCAATAAAGTGTGGGCAGAGTATAGTGGGTATCAGGGATAGTGCATCATATCTATTACCTATCTGTTACCAGCCCTGGGCCTAAAGGAGTGAGAGGAGACAGCAGTTAACTAGAACCCAGAAGAAATGAACCTATAGCAAAGACTTTCCCTGGAGAGGAGCTATGTACTGTGAGAAATGCAAAAGAGACCGGAATAAACAGATTTATATATAAATCTGTTTTATATACTATACAGATCCTCACTTCATTTTCTCCTGCCACTCTCATGCCTTGGTCTCATACAGCCCTAACCCAAGTATCGCATAAGCAAGCCTGTGAAAGTGGCCCAATTATGTTAGAAGATAGGAGGCAGAGTGCAAGGGAGAGATGTATATTAGTTAGTCTGAATGGGCAGACAAAAAATATCTGGCTATATGTATAATAACTGTGTGCATATATGTGTGTATATGTATGTAAATATATGTGCACGTGTGTGTATTATACAAATATGTGTACATGTATACAATTGTTTGTGGTATGTATAGTTACATTTAAAAATGAAATCCCACCTTATTGGTTTATAACCTGTTTAATTCACTTAATAACATAAACTCTTTTCTGTGCCAGGAATCTTTTAATACAATATATTTTCATAGAATTATATGGTTCTATGTTCTATGGCACATGTATCAATATTCACTGAGGTTACTTCAAAATTTTCAATATTATATAAAAACCTATAACATCCTTGTAGATCATTTTTTAATGAGCAACAATAAAAAGAAGTATTGCAGGATCAATGGGGTACCCATTTCAAGTTCTCATCACCAGAATGCTCTCCAGGAAGACTCTGCCTGTGTACGTTGCCATAATCTGCATATTTGTGCTTACTTATATAACATCCTCACGAAGTTACACTATAAACTCTCTTGAAAGAGCTATACGTCTACTTTCCTACCATTTCTCCCCCTGAATTTTTGTAATTGGAAATTCTTCTCTTGGCAGTGAACGATGACTTCCGAATTTTGAATTCTAATGGCTATCTATCATTCTTATCATTGACCTTACAGTGTTTGATATTATTGACCTTGAGCTCCTATTTGAAAAAATCTCTCTTTGCTTTGGTCCTTTGATACATTTCAATGCTGATTTGAATTCTCTTTTCTGTTCTTTCTCTGTCTTCCTTTTGGTGCACCCTCTACCTGCTTTCTGTTAGATATGGGCATCCCCTCCGACTCAGAGTTCTGCCACTATTCTTGCACTATGGCAGGGTCCAGCGAGCCTTCCATGCCTCTCATCTTAGTCTCTTCTTTTCCTCTTCCAATGTTCCCACTGTCATTTCAGTCCTTGTTATTCTCACATGGACCATCAATAGCCTCCTAACTGGTCCCCTGCCTCTAGGTATAGCTCTATCTTTCTAAAATATGTTTTTGCTTGTGGTGCTCTCTTGAACTGCAGCATCCACTGTCTTCTGTTCCCATCATCTATCAAATGAAATAGGAGCTGGTGTCCGGCAGCCCTCTTCCTCTACTCCTATATATACAGCCTACGTTCTAGTCTAGCTACACAGCTTTGCCTTGCTTTTCCTTCCATCTATGTATTTTTTCCTTATCTCTGCTTTTCAAATTCCACCCTTTCATTAAGACCTGACTCAAAGGCATCTCCTGTAGGAATCTTTCTCTAGTCACACCCACTAAAAATGACCTATCTATTCGATATTATAAGCTCTGTGAGAGGCTTTAACCATTACTAGATTATAAAATGATTGAAAACAGATTCTGGTGGTGTTCCTTTTTTGCCAAGCACACAGCATAGAGTTTTGTTGCTGGCAGGTGATTAGTAAATATTAATTAAGTGAACAAGACAGCCCTAGAGCAATTCTACTGAAACTTTGGGTTTAAGAACAGTTAGGGAAAGCTCAGAAAGAGTCCACTGGTCATAGCTCATCTCTAGTTTCGGGTCTTACAAAATACTCTACTTAAAGATGCAATGACAATTTAAATTTAATGTAATAAGCTAAGCAATAATTTTGTCCAATATGGCCTTATTGACTGCCCAAGAATTCTAAAAACTGCAAACGAATTTGTGTCTCATTTAACAAGGTCTAACAATTTACTCACATTTCTACCACTGAACAATTCAAAGGTCATCTTTGATGGCAGATGGCAACATTTGCCACCCACAAACCTAGGATAACCAGTTAATGTCTCAGTCTTCATTGCCACATTTGGTCTTGCCCAGAGGGGACAAATTTTATTCTTTCTCTTCACACAATCATGTTTCATAGGGGCAAGTTAAAAAAAATGGGAAGCATTTAGAAGTCATAAGACCAGCAACAGCAAAGAGAGGAAAACCTGCTGCCTGTCATGAAAAACATAAAGCCATTTTGCCAAGTTAACAAAGAACGAAGAGGTGCAATGGTGCAATGGGGAAGGCAAATATATGATTTCTTTCCTGCTTAACTCTGTGCAAGCTTTTCCCTTAGCTCTGTGCATGTCTTTCCTTTCTTGTATGACTTCAGGCTAGTCATTTCACTTATTCATACACGGCTTGCAGAGAGTACCACCTCCCAGCTTCCTACTCCTACCTCCCAGGCTACAGGCATGCCAGTTGCTAATGCACTGAGATCTCCCCAGCCTGGCCCGGACTCCCAAACAATGAGATATCCTCTGTGCAATTTGTACAGCACCTTTCTCAAGCATGGAGACATTGCACAACCCAGCAGTGAACAATGAGGCAGCAGGAGGCAGCACCAACAGGCGACATCTAACACGTTCAGGAAAAACAAAATTAAGCAGCAAAGCTCTTTAGAGCAACAGAGGCTTTTAAAGAGAGTTCTCTCAGGTAATGTAAGCAGCTGCTTTCTCACCACTCTCACAAGGGCATGCCATGGGGCCAAACGAGCAATCCCTCCAGCCCCAGGAGAAAGCGCTGAGCTGCAACGAGGACCTAATCCATTTATTTTCATGTCTCAATGAAAATACTGGATAGTTTGTAAATCACACATGCTCTGATCACATTCCTTTTAAGAATACACAGCATATTTATTCACATAGGGGAAGCATTTGATCAGCCTGCCTGCAAAGAGATTCTTAGATGAATGTGGCTGTTTAGTTTCTTACTAAATTGGGAGCTGCAGAGAAAGTGTGACCAGAGATGGGGTGCTGAGAAGGTACAGGTATTATCATGTGGAAATTTTGGCCTGTGTACCATAAGGACTATGCAGATGAGAAACAACATTCATGTTTGGTCAGTTTTAATTTCTGAACACAGCTTACAATCTCCAGTTCAACCACATGTTGACCTCCAATTAAACCATACCATGTAAGGCCCTGATGGCACGAATACAGAGAAATCACATTCTCCACACTGCTGTCAGGAGCAGAACAGAATGGTAATTTTATATTTGGTTTTGTTTGTCAGCCTGCATTTTAATGTATTTTCTAATATGACCACCTGATCCAGAACGAAACCCACATTGTTCTCCCTGATAAGACTGGGGAATAAATTCCTCCAAGGCATCTTTGCAAAGGGACTTTTATCTCTTTAAGTTTGCTGAGTGTCTGAGTGGGTGGAATAGGTTATGCTTTGCATTTCAAGAAACAGAATGAAATGCCACCAACAACACAGAATTTCAATACTGGCATTGCCAGAGCTCAGAGCGTGCTCTTTAAAGAAAATGTAAGATTTAACCCATACCTGAGATATGTGTCTTTATGACTGTTAGTTGGATCTTCAAGTCATTATTTTAAAATGGCCATCAACGCAATGCATATTTACTTAGTAGCTTTGTTGTATTTTAGTTGGTAAATGACTGGGGTTAGGTGGTGTTAGCTTCGTACATGAGAACAAAAAGGACTCTTAAAAATTGTTCAGTTTCTTATCTACTGTGACAGCATAATAACTATGTAGTCTAAGGATTAAGAGTATGGGCTCTGTAGAAAGGCTTGGTTCAAATCCAGACTCCGTCTCTCAGGCAGACTACTTCATCCCTCCGTGTCTCAATTTTCACATGTTTGAAATGGTGTGACAACAACCTCCTAGGGTGGGTGTGAGAATTAAATAAGTCATCTTACGTGCTTAGCACTGTGCTTTAGAGAAAAAGTGCACATAAATGTCCATTTTTATTATGATTAAGGTTCAGATTAACATGATTGAGTGCCTGAGAACTACCAGCAACATGCCAGCTCCTGTTTTTGAAAACCTTACCTCTAGGAAAGTAGCACATTATCTTTTCATCTTATCACTAAAGAAAATTTTATATTGGAGCTCTTCAGCCCACTTTTTGGTTTATTTAAGGACTTATCTTCCTTTATTGTCTCCCCTTCTGTGCTCAGCTCCTTTTAACCAGAGGTTACTGCCTCCTCTGTAGGATCTATGATCTTGTTACTCTTTTAGCCCCTAACACTTGTAATCGTGTTACTATTTTATATATATATATATAATTAGTGTCCTCCTTTTCCTTACCTAGAGTGAAGCCTCTTCGAGAACAGGCAGCAGATCTGCATAAACCACTCCTCACCTAATGAATTTGTCCTTAGGATATAAAGGAATAGGAACCAGCTCTTAGAAAAATAAGTCTGTTGCTTCAAGTACTTTCCTAAGCTTAAAGAGAAATTGAAAACCTTGCATATCTTCAACACACTCAGGCCTGTTTCAGTATTTGTCAAGGCCTCAGCCATGCTGAAGAGATTGTCAAGACAAAAGACTACAGAGGTGAGAAGAGTAGCAGATTAGAAAGACATATTTCAGAACTTCACAATTGCATTTCAAACCTCTTCACAAAAGTCTCTCCCTGCACATAGCAGGATAGGCTAAAAATATTAGGAATTCCAGGCAAAGATGCTATGAGCTGATACATAAAATTCTATCTCTCTGTCTGTCTATCCGTCCATCCATCCATCCATTCATCCTACCTACCTACCTACCTACTTACCTATGTCTGTCAAATAGTCAATGCCTCCTTGTGGTGTTCATGCAAGAATACAGCAAATTTGAAGTCATTTTTTTTTTTACACTATTCTGATCATAATGAGAAAGCCAGTTGGCCATAAACATAACTAGGGCTCTGATGAATACAGCCTAAGTTGTTGCTCTCAGCATTTGACACATAGCCTTCTGCACCTACACAAGAACAACTCTGCCGAATCTCGCTTTCATTATTGTGCTGTTTGCACAACCATTGGGAAACAACCGCAGCTTCGTGGGTATGAACCGAATGCCAGGGGTGAGGAGTGCATTTCCAGTGTGTTTGCCACTGTTTTCTTTAATGATTTTTCAAATGAATATGGTCTCTGTCCTTCTGTTCTTTAGAATGTATATGTTGGGCTTCAGTGATTTCAAAGCTAATGGTAAAATATGCACTATTCAGCACCGCTCTGTTGAGATTTGAATCATTATTTGTCCTCTTTCTCTGGACAGACTGTAGGGTTAAATGGCTGGGGTTTTTGAAACAAAAGATTTATACTCCATTTTCTTTGTACTATCCATCCACGCCTCCTGTAATAGGAGCCGGTTGAAAGCTCTGTGTCTGGGTTGTCATTTCTCTTGCACAGTATATATTAGAGTCCAAATGACCTCTACACCATCAAGGTTCTACAAACCTTAAATTTAAGCTACCTTCTCCACCAAAGTACCTAAAACAATAACTTTTTTATGTTGCAACAAACATTACATTTAATGAGTACAGTGCACATGTAATGATACAGTGAATCAGTGTGAAGCCTCAAATAATGATTTCTGTTGGCACTATAAAAGGAATGTAATTTTTCTTGTTGAAATACCATTTTTCAGTTACTGCATGAGTGATGTGGTAATTATCCCCTACACCTGGGATTTAAATCCAATCCTACAAGCCCATTTTCTGTTTGCAAGCTGTCAGGCTGATGCATAGGCTTTGTTCTTATCTGGCAGTAGGCAAGGAATCGGTAATTCAGAAACAACAAAGCCACTGATGGGTCATCATGTAATCTGCACTGAAAATTGCAATCTGTAATGAGATTGGAAACGCAGATGAGGTGACTAAAATTGATTACCTACTATATCTGAAAATTTCAATTTTATTGCACAAATATGATCAAACTAGTCCATAAGTTTGAGGATTAGTTGAGAAAGAATAAAGATTACTTTTAAATTAGGTGAATGCAGATAAGTTATTTAAATGTAAATTATTTGCTTTATAGCAATATGGTTGGTCTGCAGGGTGATTCATATGGCTACATATTTTAAGCTCCCCGATGGCATCATTTCTGCCTGGGAGTTCCAATTAGAGATGACATATACACTTTCAGCTCTTAAAAGTAGTACAGCAAAGCAGACCATGAATGAAACTCATACCAATCCCCAAGCCATAAAAATTCACCTTTCATATGCTTATTATGGGAAAAATAACATCTAGAAGTCCTGGGAGCTTTAAAAAACAAGTCTTGGAGTATTTGAAAACCTCTTCCACTCCCCCTCACCCCCAGTGCACACAAACTGTTTTCCAAAAGGTCAGACTTTGTGGATTTAGCTCAGGAGTCAAGATGACAGCTTCAATCCCTTGCTTCCAATAGGAGCTGTGGAGTTTATATAATCTTAGAACCACAAGAGATATTGGTGATATTCTGGGCCAACTTTCCAGCTACTATAAAGATCTCTTCATATCTTGTCAGTAACATAATAATTTCTATCTCTGGAAATCTGGCAGATCTCAATGTTCTTGAAACAAATGGTATATCTAATAAGGAATCTTTATTATGACACATTTTCCAAAATGCATTACAATATGCTCACATAATGCCACCAAAATATTTCACCTCTTTGTCTAACTCCTAGAAAGAATCCATTAGGGGGAAAGGAAGAGACATAAGATATTAATTTCCAGTTGAGAAAACATCCTCTAGGAAAAATACATGCCATCAAAGCTCAACTTTGTCTTTTTGGGGTGTCAAGGAAAACAAAACATTTCCATCCTGTGGGCTGTAGCTGCTCTTGCAGCTGCAAAAGTTTCTTCCACTCTTGAAAGTCATTACCAATAGATTATGAAACAAGGGTTCCCCTCTGATTATTGCATTCATGATCTTATATAAGACAGCTGAGGAACTGGAAGGTCACATTAGTGAAGTGCTTGGTCACATGAGCTAAGTTACTCTTCAGCATGAATTTTATATTCTGAATCTTTTCAGAGCTTCACTAGTCTCCTGCCCAGTGTACACTGTTCCTAGGCCTATTTTCATAACCTGGTCCTCTTCAGGAGGAAAATTCAGAGAAAAAATATATTTTTATTATTTGTTTTGTTTTGCTTTGTTTTTGCCTTGGTCTTACATCCCGACTTTTCTGCGCAGTTCCTCTGAAACCCAGAGAGAGCCCAGTGGCAGCTAACACAAGAAATATACGTTGACATTGATCTACAAATCCCAAAATGATGACCGAAGCTCTAGTGACTCAAATTAACATTTGCTGGGCTTTGTGTTTGGTTGTTATTTTTTTTAACCTCCACGTACACTCTTCTCTCCTAAAAGAGAAAGGAAAGAATTGAAGGAGTTGCTTATTTTATAAACTATGGAAAGGTTTGTGTTTCATGCACCATCTTCACAGAACTGCTTTTGCTATTCTTGCTCCTTTTTCAAAATGTAAACTCCTTCTGTAATGAACTTACTTTTTTATAGTCGTTCTTCTCTTCTGAAAATCTCCATATTGTTTTACGTGTAGAAAAGTAATATGCTCCTCATTTCAAGTATCCGTAGCTCACATTTGAAGCACATAAACAAAAAAAGATGTCAGCTGTCCCTGCACTCATGCAAATTTGGCTCTCAGCCCCTCTTTTACATTGAAACTGTTTTCTTAGTGAACCTTAGTAGAAGACACTGTAGTCAGTCTCTAACCTGGAGGGTTGCAATAGCTCTCTGTTTCCCATCATGCATCTCTAAAATGTATTCTCCATAAAACTGTCAGTTATCCTTTTAAAACGCAAACTTGATGCCATTCTTTTTGTTTAAATCCCTCCAATGGCTTCATATCACACTGAAAATAAATTCCAAACATCTTACACTGGCCTACAATATTATGGACTCTGCCAACCTCATCTCATACAATTCTCAGTCTTGCTCACTGTGCTATTGCCAGGCTTGGCATCTTTGAACTTTACCAGCTTTTTCTTGCAATAGGACCTTTGCTGTAGCTTATCTGCTTTTTGTTCCTGGTTCCTTCTGGTCAGTCAGATCACAGCCAAGTTATCCCTTCCTCGGAGAGGCCTTCCTTTTCCCCACCTCCCCTCCAATCCAATCCAAAATATCCACTAGTCACTTTATATTCAAACATTCTCTTCAAATTCCTGAATAGTACCTAACATTTCTGGTACTTAATTTTTCTCTTCCAACTCAATTTTAAGTTGTAGAGAGCTGGGACTTAGTTTGTCTTACCTCTAAGACCCAAGCTTTGAAATTGCCTAACACATGGTACACACTTAATAAAGATGTTAGAATAAATATCAGTCCTTATCTCCTACTCATTTTACCCAATTACTTTTTCTCACAGTTTTTAAATAATTGTTTTCCCATATGCAGAACTAATGCTGTTGACATCTCCCTTCTTAAAATTCTCTTGGCCTTTGAATTCTATGTTACACATATTGGGTTTTCTTTCTACATTATCATTTCCTTCTCTAGACCTGTAATTAAAAGGCTGAGTTTCTTCAAGATACTTAACTGGCCTTTTTTTCTTTTTCTTGGATATTTCCAATACTTTAATGGCTCCAGTGATTATGTGAAAGAAAAATTGCACTGGACAAGTTAAACAGGCTTTATTTAAGACTATTATAATAGGAGAGAGAGATTGAACTCAAATCCACTAAAACAAAAGGCAGGAGAGTTTTAAGCCCTGGGATGAGCTAGTGGAAAATTACTGGAAGATGTGAAGAGGGAGAATGGTCAATGTGATTAGACCATCGTTGTTTGTTAATTGGCATTTATTAAAGTTAGGCTCCTATTCTCCCACAGAGATTGAGAGACAAGATCTCTTTCTTTCTGAATGGTTATATTTCAAAGGGATGGCTCCCAAATCATTGAAAAAGCCATTTCTCAGTTGTAAAACTGGCAGGAGGTTGGGAGAAGAGTTGCAACTAAAAGGGGCAGAAGGGAAATTTACAATTGCATTTTCTAAAGTAAATGCTCTAAAAAAAATAAAAGGGTGGAGGCAGGGTTGGGGGGAAGGTAGAGGTCAGCGTATTTAGACCAGAATAAACCTGCCTAAGGTTTAGTCAAGCTGAAGGGAACATTAAATCATTCTGAATGCAATTACCAGGTTATCTTCCAAATTAGTATCTTCAAACCTAATGTCTTTGACAAGCTGAGATCCTGAATTTTCAGTTGTCTGTTGAATACCTTCAGCTGGATATTCCATTTTTACATACAACTTGTCCTGTTTTAAAACAAATATTACCCTTTCTTTTCTAAAATGATTCTTATATATTCACCATGTCCTTTGCATTTTTATTGTTACTGATTTATTACCCGCATGCTATTTTAACCACTTTCTCCACCTTCATTTTTCCTGTTCAAAACAGATCTTTGGTAATTTTTCCAAAATACTACTTCGAGCATATCCCTGCCCTACAAGACCTTCAACAATTCTTCATTGTCTGTATGATCATAATAGTTTCTCACCATTCTAGAACTGAAAATAATTTCTTAATGTGCAAGTTAACAAGACTTCATAATTTGTAGAAGACCCTACTGGTTTTGACCACTTAAGGAGACTGCAGAACTGTTAACATTGGCATAACTAAGAAAAATAGTAATAGGAGAAGAATGTGGCCCAGACCTATTTGAATAGTGACTTTACAATGGCTTACTAAGTGATATTAACAAAATGAAAGAGAATTTAAGAGAGAAATGGAGTATCTCCATTCATGGCTTTTTAAAAGTCTCTATTAGATCAGGACTTAGTACTTAATCCTTGTTTTCTCAGTTCATTTTGGGCTTACTTATCTTCTTATGTTTCCTCAATCCTTACATCAAAAACAACTCCTACCGGTTTCTTTCACTTTTATATTTTTGGCAACACTGGGAGGCTGTCTGGCAAAATGACTCCTAGAAACTTAAGGAAGAGAGTAGTAAAGCCAGTTACTTCTTATGCTCCAGTTGAGGGAAAATTCTAGGATTCCTAATGTTCCTTGTTGCATCAATTGGCATCACAGGTAGTCAAGGGAGAAAACAGGTAATTTAGAGGGAAATATATTCTCGTTCCTTTGCTGAGCTACCTTCTCTGAGATGTTTACACTATAACCAGGGCATTCTCTTTGTTTCAAATACTATTTTAGGGTAAAAAACAAGTTGAACATGCCATTCCAGGCACTCAGGATACAGAAGCCAGCTTCTGTATGTGTTTACATATCTGGGTTAAACATTTAAACTGGGCCTTACAGATTATCCTGGTACTGGGCATAGGGAAAGGGATTCACAGAAGTTAAATTGGTCAATGTGGAACTAGTTAGCTCCATTTAACGAAGCAAAGTTCATTAGACTCTGAAAGACTCCCAGCTCTTTTTCTGTAGAGAAGTTATCTATTCTTAAGTAGTGATATTCTATTTAGCTTTTTTATATATGTAGTCAACTGTTATCTCTAAACCATTCCACATACATTAAGCTATGATGTATTATGTTTAAATATAATATTAAGCTTGTTTATAATGTCAAGCATACTTAAATGTAAAGTTTCTACACATTTGCTCAGTTTCATTTTATGTAAAATTTCCTTCTTACATTTTTCTACCTATTCTAAATCTATTCTTTATTAAACTACCTCAATTATTGGTAAGAGGTAAATTATACTGGAGAACAAGTCTAGTGATCGTAACATGTATTTCCAGGATTTTAGCATTTCAAATAGGATGTGCATTTTTAAATACTAAAATATATAGTAATACATCACCAAAAATATCAGAATTTTTTTGTTTAGAATTTTATTAGTTTGGGTAATGCTAGTTACTCCAACAATTAAAGTCTGTGTCTTAGTGACCTAACCCGATAGAATTTTATTTTTTAGTCAAGTAAAACTCATTTGACAATAGGGGTGTTCTTGTCAGGTCTCCTTTTCAGGGGATGTTCAGCCTGCTGATTAGAAGAGAATGGAGAAATTACACTCACTTCTTAAAATTTCTCACCTGGAATTGGCACAAAGCAGTGAGAACTAGTCACACGGTCCCATCTAGTTTAAGGGAATCTAGGGGCTACTTCCAAGCAACAATTCTAAACCATGAAATGGGATCACAAATCTTTGGTACTCAGCTTTCTATTTCTGCCACAAAAGCTCTTATTTAGGTGTTTAAATAAAATGTGAAAACTCAGTTATATCTTAAAGTCAAAATCAATTACTCATTAGAAATATAGTAAAACACAGTCCTTTACATAGATGAAAAGCTTAGATAGATATGTTCCTGTACATTTGTACTACGAGGAACTTCTATTGGAAGAATAATTCCTTCTTGAATTTGAAGACTTTCAAAACAAGTATGGAAATCGATTCAGGCAATTCTGCAATAGAATTTCCAACTACTTAAGCTAAATCTAAAGAAAATGAAGAAAACTGGATTTTTTTTTTTTTTTTTTTTTTTTTACAAAATGTATATTTCACTGAGTTTAAAAGGTTTTTCAAAAATATCTCATGCAAGCTATAAAATGAGAGACAAGATTATTTAAAAGTGGATTCAAGAGAAAATCCTTGGAGCTAGAGCAGGGGTTGGAGAACTCTGACCAGCAGGACAAATCTGACCCACTGGCTGTTGGCCATATTGTAAGTAAGGTTGTATTAGAACAAATCCATGCCCAATTACTTACACATTGCCTATGACTGCCTTTACATGTTGCCTTTTGCATTGCAATTACTATTGCAATTATAGCAGAACTAAGTAGTGCACCCTGTAAAGCTGAAAACATACTACCTGGCCTTTCACAGAAAAATTTCACTAAACCCTGAACTACAGTAATAACTGTCTTCTCATTGTTCTATCAACTCTTGTAAAAGTTAAAGGATCCCAGTGTAAAGTAAGAGGTTTATCCACAGCTAGAACAATCTGCACAAAAATATTCTCATAACTGAATGACATTTTAAACCCATTTTCATTTTAATCTCACACTTTAAAAAAGATTAATATTGTTTATTTTCTACCTGAATGACTCGTTAAATTTCCTTTATCTTATATAGTATTTAGCATGCTATCTTAGGAATATGTTAATTATTTTATCTGTAAATAACTTATACTAGAAAGGCAACCTATTTTAATATATAGTACAAACATTTTCACTTTAAAATTTGTAATGCATTTATTCATTTTGTAATTATATTAAGTATTTGGTTCAATAAAATATTTATAAATTCTAGTCACACTATTATTCCCACTAAGCTTTGGCACTTCAACTACTTGAAAATGTCCACTATTTCATCAGAATGGATGTTTGAGTTAAAGGAGGAATTAATCCAGTTACTTTGAAGTTTCCTATCTATACATATACTGAGTTTCTGACAAACATGCACACCTCCTTTCAGAACCTTCTGAAAATGATTAATACATGAAAAAGTGGGCACTGAATGAAGAGTCACTGAAGTCTGAGGCTAGACAGCAGAATAGAGATGTCACTGTCTGCCTTTGTAAGAGGTACACATGAGGAGCGC
The DNA here is from genome assembly GCF_000951045.1 of Mandrillus leucophaeus. Classification (NCBI taxonomy): domain Eukaryota; kingdom Metazoa; phylum Chordata; class Mammalia; order Primates; family Cercopithecidae; genus Mandrillus; species Mandrillus leucophaeus. The sequence goes on along the minus strand of NW_012105220.1, from coordinate 1,004,123 downwards.
TGATGAGTGGTGAATGTTACTCAAAGTGACTGCTGGGAGAAGTGGAAGTTTCTATTTGGATTTTAACTAAACAAATTGGAGAAGTACTTCAACCCTCTCTCTGAGCTTTGGGTTTTTTCAACTACAGAAGAAGGAGCAGACTAGTAGTTTATTATATATAATAAATCTAATAAAATTTTATATATATTTTTCAAGGCATGCTTTCTTTAGATGTATGGATACAGGTAGATAGCTAGAGTGGTATAGAAAGAGTGATAGATTAGAGGTGGATACAAAGAGAGAGAGATTAGAGATAGAAATAAGGATAGGTAGATGGATAGATAAGTAGACATAGGGGGAGATTTTGTGTGTGTGTGTGTGTATACACACACATGTATATATATACACATATATACATATATATACACATATACACATATATATACACACACACACATATATACATATGTGCAGAGAGAGAGAGAGAGAATAGGGGAGCAGAAGAGAGGAGGGGAGAGAGAGTTAGATGACAGATAGATGATAAACCGGCCAGAGACAGGGAGATGTGTGTATGTGTGCGAGTGTGTGTGTGGAGGGAGATAGGGAGAGAATGAGAGAGATTAGAGATAGAAATAAGGATAGATAGGTAGATAAGTGAGTAGACATAGGGAGGGGTGTGTGTGTGTGTGTGTGTGTGTGTGTGTGTGTATAGACATAGAGACAGAGTTGGGGAGGAGAGAGAGAAGAAAGGGATTGAGAGAGACAGAGGCCTTTGTAACACATCTGAGAAAGGTCACTCAGTACTCAATTACTCAAAATTGACTGCAGGGAGGAGTGGAAAGAGAACTGTCAAACAAAAAGCAGGGCTTTTACCAATAAAGTTCTGATTCCGATTTTATATACACATATAGATATAGATTTAAATATAAATAAAGATAGAGATGGACAGGTGAGAGAGCAAGAGCAAGAGTGAGAGAGTCATGGAACTCCCCCAAGATTTGTTTCTACACAATCTTATGAAGTTTAAAATGCAAACATAAATCCAACAATTGAAGTGGAGGATGGAGGGCCAGATACCCATTCTCAGGTCTGCCCAATTTTTCTACTGTCTTTGTGGATGGCTCGTGTTAGGACTTCCTAATGAAAAGCAGCATTTGAAAAATGCTTTTAAAAATAGCATTTAAACTTCCTTTTATCTTTTACATTATTTAAAATCCCTCTCTTGCTAGTGAAGCATTTCCTTTTTTTTTTTTTAACTTATTTTCATACCCCTACTACTAGTTCCTGAGCACCCCTAGTACTCATTTAATTTCCTACACTTACCTCTAGTTCCTGAAGTACTTCTTTTAATGTATCTATGTGCTATATTTTGAAACATCATCTATGGTTATACTGACCCCTTGAGTTTTTATTTAATTTTAAATTTATTTGGTCTGTTCTTATCAGTCAAGTTTAAGGTTCTCTTTCTTATTCCCTGCCCGCAACCCAACACTTTGCAAGGTGCCTTACAGAGATTGGAAGGAAATTATGGCGTGATCCACCACTGTGTACTGGATCTCCAACCTGGTGTTAGGCCTGTTTATGAGTACAGAAAGTAGTTTATTTCCAAACGCTTAAGTAGTGCTGTAAAATATAAACTCCTAGTAGCCCTGCAGGATTTCACTTTCCATACTACATTTTACTTTAGTCATAGCAATGGAGTTGGATAATCCAATTGTTTAATGCCATGACACCCTGTACCACTTACCTCTTGCTCTGTTCTTTCTTGGCAGGAGGGGGTAGTTGTCAGACTTATGAGAACCCTCAACAGTATCTACTGTAGTCAGGTAACTCAGACTCTTGTGCATGGAGACTGTGAAGAGCTCTGATAATTATCACTTACCTCTGAAAAGTAAATGACCCAAAATAGAGAATTCTAATTTTTGAAATACAAATTTTGCATTTCAGTGGAAATGTACTCCTAGTTGATAGTTCAACTAGGATTCCCTGTAGCTCAAAATGTTTCCTATTTGGGTATTTGAAATAGATTAAAGATGATCACTAAATATAATAGCTATTCAAAATTTGGAAACAGAAACTGAAAAAAGTGTGTGTGTATGTATGTGAGTATTTCAAATGATAAATCATGTTCATGCCAGGGAGGATAAGTTAACGTCAGTCTCAAGGTGAATCAGCTAAGTTACACAGATATTAGAACACTGTGAAAGGTTTACTAACCAGTCCTGAGTTTTATTTGACATTACTGTCAAGCAAAAAAAGAAGCGTATATTTTAGTATTTGAAATCCCTATGGTGACTAAATTGTTGATCTGTAGTCATTTTTCAAGTCATAAAATCACTGGAAGTGTTAAAAAAAAACGTTCTGTTTTCATAGTCTGGAAATATTTGTAGGACTCTAGAAGCTAAAATAAACTGTTATCTTCATTTGAAGTTGTTCCCAATGCCTATTCAGTAGTGCAAGTGCTCTGCATTTTTATTTCAGAGGTGAAGATAGATGATCCATCCACACCTAGTTGTCCCCTAGTATAATGGCCTTTATTTATGAGTGTTCGTGGAGAGAGCTATAGTCATTGGCCAGAGAATAGGGTAAAACTACCAGGCCCTTATGATGATAAAATGAACCTTGGCTACATAAAAAGATTAAAATCTTACAGTAAGGAACTTATATTTCTGGCTGTGATGGATTAGTTTGCAAAGACCAGTCTTTCCTCATCTAAGAATTATACAGGCTGGATAGAACAAAGAGGAATCTATTTGAATACACTGGAAACAAAATGGAAAGTCAGCAAGGACTAGAGAGTCCACAATCTCAGAGAAATCCTTAAAAGAAGAGAGTAACAGAGAGGGGAGCCTAATATTCAGTTCTGTTTTTTTCCCTTCCAGCAGTTTACTCATTTGTAAATGGTGGCTGAACAGCTATAAAGCTTCTAGACCCTTGTTCAGTCTCCTAGAGCTTGCGAGATAAAACTTGGAGCTGGGCACTGTCAAAGCGGGATGCTTGGGCTTTTAGCTGGGATTCCTAGAGGGTACCTGTTGTGAGAGTGAGAGTAAGAGAACCACGGAGCATCTTGTGAGTCAGAGCAAATCAGAAAATGTATCAGCTTTTATAGCATTGACATCTAGCTCTCATCAGCTCAATCAGAGATTGGGTTAATCTGTTTTATCCCTGGTTTAAAGACTTGTCAAAACCAAAAACAAAGCAAAAAGATAAATCTTTGATAGAGAACAAAATTCTTCAGACTCTTGAAATATCTCTATAAATTTTCACACACAGTAATTATCATTTAGTCAAAAGTTACATACATACCAAGAGACACTGCCAAATGACAAAAAAAAAAAAAAAAGAATACAAGCAAAAGTAAAAAGAGATCTACAGGACATCCATATTTTGCAGTTACTAAATACAGACTTTTAAATAAACATGATAAACATATCTAAGAATATAGATGAAAAGATGGGGAATCTATTAAAAAGAGTCAAATGAAAATTATGTAATTGAAAATTACAATAACTGTAATTAAAAATGCAACATATGGATGTAATGCAAGATTCAACAAATCTATCTTTGCCTTTTTCTGTCTTTTACCACTGAAATACATGTTACAGAACAGGAACTCTGTCTATTTTTCCTTGCTATTTCTGCAACATTGAAAATAATACATGATAAAAATAGATACTTAACAAATATTTATTAAATAAATAAATTAATGATAGCTTGCCAAGAGACAAATAAAGTGGTGTATCCTTTTAAGGCTAGAGTTACAAGCAAGGAGATGAAAAAGACAAGACAGGGCAGAAACATTTGTTAGCACAAGGACAGCAGAAAATGAAGATAGGAAAGAGCTGCAGAATCATAGACAAGTCTCCACTCAATGTGTTCTCTTATTTGCCATCTTCTACTTCTCTCAGCTGCTTCCACTATAATGAGAGAAGTAGAAGTTGAATACAAGAAGAAATGTTGAAAGCCACCTGTGGTTACACACCTGCTGCACAATTATGGGCTGCCCAGCAGAAAGATTGAGTTACTGAGTTGGTTCACACCTCAATAGGAGACTGATAGAACCAGTAAGTGCTATGATAGAACTTTCCTCATTCTTCTCTGAACCTTTCCTCTTGGGGAAGGGTTGCAGGAGAATCCTAAGTCTTAGACTCCTCCACAGCTTTGCCATGGCGCACGGGAGGAGGTTTCACATTAACCATTTTCCTTCCCAAGGATAGGAAACTAAATGCTTCCCGTAAATACTGTGTGTGAAAATTTGCAGATATTTTGAGAGTCTGAGGATTTTGTTTTCTGTCTCTACTTAGGCAGCAGGCCATGTAGTTTTGAAGTATTTGTGCTTTTAGAATTAAATGATATTTAAAAGGAGCCATAATAACTGGAGAAAAAAAGCAGAAAAAAAAATAAAAATAAAGCTGAGAACCTCAGAGGGGAATTAAGTAGCCCAGGCAGTTTATAGGCAACAGTTATAACTTCAGAATTTTCGATTGCCATCCTTTAAATATCTTCAAATTAACAGAAAGAGGGAAAGAAAAAATTTTGCTTGAGGTAAAATGTGGTTAGACCATAAGGAAACACTGAAAGCTAAAAAATAAAAGGCTAAAGTTAAATATCTACAAAAAACTTAGTCTATGCAACACAGATTTTTTTTCTTTGAGAAATTTTTTCACTGAAGTGCAGAGATTATTCTTAGACTTACCAATTTAGTCTGCTGTTTGATTTCCTTGCTTTGATCATCAAATCAGTGTTAGTGTTGTCTCTGTGAGGCCAGTGCAAGCCATCTATTCTAGACATTAGGTAAAACAAGAGAATACAAAAGGCCATAGATGAATAAGAAATCCAGGTCCCATGAAAGGAGAGAAGTTTGAAGCCCTGGCCAGGAAGCCATTCCTAGAGGATTCAAGAATTCTAGGAATACTACAGATACCAGAATTCCAGCAATGAAATACATGAGGCAGATTCCCTAGGGCATCTTTGGGTGAAGGCTAAATAGGGCAAAAACTAGCCAAGGGCAGGAGCTCAGGTTACTCAGGGGAGTCTAGAACATTCTCCTTAATTTACCAACACTGATACTCTTTGTGAAGGCCTAAGAATGACCTCTGCAAACTCCACTCAAAGAGGCAACCAACTCTTCCACCCTTTATTTTATGTTCCGAAAGTACTATTGAGAAGTTGGATCCTTTCTCACTTCATTCAATTTCTGAAAGCTATATAGAGCAATTAAGAGAATACTTGTAGGTCTCTGAAAATATTAACGCTTTCCAGAGTTTGAGTAATTATTTTTGCTTAACTTATCTGTGTAAAATTACGCAGTTACAGAATGAGTAGTGTTATCTTAATTACAGAAAACAGGACTCTCTTCATTGAGATCTGACAGGTAAACAGGTGGAGGTTAGGGTTAGTGGCTTGACAGATTATAGACAACTGTCAAAACTAGGCAAAGAACATATACATACAACACACACATACAAATACATACACATACCGTGAAATAGATCTGATTCTACCAGATTCCATTAGACATTTATTTCATTTTTTATAAACAGTGCCTTGCAATCCAATAACACAATAGGAAACTAGGTAAAGGGGCTGTTTTTTGTCACTCAGTGTGTCACGGTATAATTTTACCTATCATTATTTCAGCTGAAGGTGGCATTTAGCAGTTCATTAGTGATCAATAGGGCCCTCCATTGCTCAAAAGAATCTTAGATATTTAAGGAAAGCATTTAGTTTAGATTGACATTTTTTCTATCCTAACCGTGTCTCTAAAACAAACAAACTAAAAAGTTATGGTGAATTCTATTAAGAAATATATATTTCACGTCAATTTGCTACCAAACTGTAAGCAGGAGTGACAATAAGACATAGGTCTCTCTCCCTCAGCAGGCTTCATTTCCCTATCAAAAGAGAGCAATGCGTGCAAGGTCTGAGTAGAAGACTTACCATTTTTCAGCACTGCACCGTCACTCTCTTTTTATGTTTTGTTCATAATGGTAACTGTCTGGTTTGATGCATTGGTTCTGATGCTTTCACCTGCTTGTTGTCATTCAGGTGCTAAACGAGGAGTATGAATATGTATAATTCTTTCAAGAGTGCATTAGAATGACCCATCTTGGCATATTTTATGACATATCCCACCAGACCCTGATTATTTTGTGAAGTTGGCATTCAAGTTATACTGGTTGGCTTTTGATAGCTTTTGCCAACGTCTTCGGAGCATATATGATTAATCAGTACAATAAAATGGGACACTCTAAAATGCAGGATTGATGCATGGGTAAGGATTTTAAAACTTTCATTCCTTTATCAGTCATTCAAGACAGTTTTAGTAGCCTGTTACCGGAAAGTATTTTAGGATATCTTCCACCATTTGATCACTGTGCTGGTATTGTGTAGCCCCTCACACAATGGGGAGAAATGAATCTTTTGATTTTGATAAAGATTCTGCCTTCTAGATGAGGAAGTAGTGTTTTCTTCTTTGGAATATTGTCAAGTGACTTTTGGTAGGTAATAGAAACCAATAGTAGCTGGGAAATCTTAGGCCTCGTTGAAAAGGCCTTTTGAGAATCAAGTCTGGATTGGAATTGGAGAAGGTTCTTTTGTATACCCCTTCATTGGGCCACTGGGAAAAACACATGGAAAATTTGCAAGTCTGACTGTTTTTATTCATTCACTCATTTAACAAATTCTTATTGAGCCCTATGTGCCAGGGACGGTGATAAAAATGACACAAAGTTAGTAGGAAAAGCCTCTCCTGAAGATATTCATAGTGTAACTGCCTGATGGGTTCTTCTAGCCCACTGCGCAGACAAAACCAGTTCACTGAGACCATGGCATTGCAGTAAAGAGACTTTAACTGACACAAGGCTGGCTGTGCCATGTGGGAGACAGTTATTACTCAAATCAATCTCCACGAAAATTTGGAGGCTAGGGTGTTTCAAGGAAAGTTTGGCAGGCCAGGGAGTCTGCTTCTGGCTGGGGTCGCAGAACCCCTTGGTGGGTCTGGGTGGAGCCATTGGTTGTCCACCCATCCATGGGTCAGAAATGTGGAAACCTGAAAAGACATCTCAAAGGCCAATCTTACATTCTACAATAGTGATGTTATCTGGGGGAGTAATTGGAGAAGTTGCATATCTTGGGACCTCCAAAATAGTATATGGGAGTCTTTTATATCTGCACATTAGCAGAATTCAAGTTCCTCTCATCCTCCTAACCTGATGGTCTTTTATTAAGTAGACAAATACGGTTTAGTTATGGGAAGAGCAACTATCATTTAAACTATAAACTAAATGTCTCCTAAAGTTAGCTTGACCCTGGCCCAGGAATTATTAAGGGCAGTTTGGATATTAAAGGCAAGATGGGGGTTGGCTAGATCAGATTCCTTTCACTGCCATAATTTTCTCACTGTTATAATTCTTGCAAAGGCAGTTTCAATAGCTTTGTTGTGGAGAAAATAGATGAATGTATGGAAAATGCATGTAGTCTTAAAGCATTCAAGTTAAACACAATCTCTCTTAATTTAAGGGTGGAAGAAAAGTATTCCTGGAAATCTAATTATTCAAACCTTAAAACTCTACTTTTGGTAAATGCCTTAGAAAAGATCATGGCTTGGTATTGATGATCCCAAGCCACAAAATGGCAAATGCAGACCAGCTTATATAGAAAGAAATAAAATGCATATATTATGGAGATGAGGATTCAGACTGGACAATTATTTTCTCAGTCTCATTGATTAAAGGTTATTGTCTTTTTTATTTTTTACTGTGAGGAATTTGGAGTTTTAAGGATACACTATCTTTCAAATTTGATTTTCTATACATACATCTGTTGAAGTCTATATATTTTTCTTTAAGATGGATAGTTCAGCCATTTTTAGAACATTATTTTTGTCATAGTTACACAATGTCAAGTTAGAGTATCATTTAACAATATTATTGTGCGTACATACTTGGACTGACTGAAGAACTCTGACCAATAGGATTAAGATTCTGGTTTTCAGAGGGCACATTTTACAGAATTTCATCTCACCTGGGAAGACTGAGTATTGCCATGGCAGGGACATAACCACTCTGAGATTTCTTTTCTAATAAGACCTTCCAGAGAGGGAAGAAGAGAAAGAGGATCCACAGGAGCACAAACAAAGACATATGTGGATTCATAAGTTGCTGTGGGTTTCAGGACAATTTAATCTTATTTTACCATTTCGCAGCAGAAGTAGCAATACTGGTTCACCGAAACACTTATATGTCTCTATCAAGGTATCTTTGTGTTCATCTTCATTCTCACTATTGGCAATATGAAGGGGTGACTGAGTTGGAGGAATTTCTAGCTCCAGATAATTTCCATCTATATTCTCCAAATCATATATGTATATTATATACATTTCTCAACCAGAGCCCAGAATGAGGAATGGGTAGAATAAATAAAACATGGGAGATGTAAAACATGTCCACTCTGTTTTTGCCTCCTCAAGCCCGAATGCATTTCATAGGATGAAATGGACATAGAGGGCAGCCCATAAAGGGAAAACAAGTCATCAATAGACAACCTTTGTGAACAATCTAGAACCTAAAGGAAAACTTCCCCTTCATCCTCTGAAGGTTTACTGAAAATCACAACTGACAAAAGAATAATAGGAGAAAAGTCATACGTATTTGTTAATGTGCACAGGAGGGTGCTAGGGAGAAATTGCAGAGTAATCACCCCTCAGCCAATGGGATACAGATGCTCATATATGAAATCACCTTTGCAAAATTATGACAGAGATCTCTGACATGGGTGACTCCATCTTGCTTCTAGCCTCACAGGGTGGCTGTCTTTTATTCCTGGGTGTAAGCCAACTTTGGGAGAAATTTAGTTTACAGTTTAAATAATAGCCTTTCCCCAAAACTAAACTGTTCTTATAAAACTAATGAAAAGACCAGCAAGATAGGAGGATGAGAGGGTCTTGAATTCTAAATAATTACCAGCCATTATTCTGTAGTTCATAAGATTTGCAACTTCTCTATTGAGCAGATAACATCACTATTGTAGAACCCAAGATTGACTTTTAGAGATGTGTTTTCAGGTTTTTTTCATTTCTGACAAGGGATAACCCCATCCGGGCCCTCTAACCAGTCCTGTGGCCCCTACCCAGAAACTGACTCAGCACAAGCGGACAGTTTCATTTCCCTATTATTTCTCCAACTCAACCAGTCAGCATACCTCCTACCATAGCTCCTTGCCCACCAAACTATATTTGAAAAATCCCTAACCTCCAAGCCTTTTGGAAGACCATTTTGAGTAATGACTCTGTTTCCCATGTAGTGTGAGTGGCCTCATGTCAATTAAAGTCTTTACTGCATGCAATGACATGCTCTTGGTAAGTTCATTTTGTTTGTGCAGCAAGCAGGAAAAACCTATTGGGTGGTTACATATACCCTTCTTCTTAGAGGAAAGGGAGATGTGGAAATGTAGATTATTTGAGAAGTATAGCAAATGATTTTTCAGGAAATTGAATGGGCTTAAAGTACATACAGTGCTCTAGAACAAAGTCTGCTGGGCTCACAGAGCAGGCAATGGTTTGTGACAAGTCTGTCCAAGTGTGTTGACAGATTAGTCTTTTTTCCTATTATGAATTTAATTAATGAACACTCAGGGAAAGAACCAGAGGTAACGATTTTCTTTGATGGGTCAAGATTTTAGGCAGATGAGGGCAATTCCGAGAATGACTTCATCCTGTTCCCAAGAGGCAGAAGATTAGGAGACAGGGTGGCAGGGTGGTGTGGAGGGGGAGTCAGGGAGACCTTGAGATTTCCTCAGTTCAGCATGTCAAAGTGCCATATTTTGAGTTATTTGTGAACCCCAACAACAATAATAGCAGCCAATTATATTTAACACTTACATGCCAGTTACTTTTCTGTATGTTTTTGTACAATAGCACTAATCCTTAGTTTATTTAATCCACATTTGTATCCTTAGTAAGTGGAGGAGCCAAGATTTGAGCCAAGGTGGTCTGCCTCCTAAGCCATGTTCACATCCCTGGAGAAAAGATCTCTTTTAAATCTCATCTACTCTTTCTAGCAACACAAAGAATGGCTCAGTGATTGCTCTGGTCTTCAGTGGTATATGATTTGTTAGTGTCAGCTTTAGCTTTACAGAAGGGGGTGCATTTGAGGTCCTTTCTCAAGGTTCTGAATTTGATTTATCATTTGATATTTAAGAGAGAGAGTGAATTTTCACCAATTTTGGTTGCATTACTGCTCACGCTAGAGACTAAAGGCAGAAAAAGTTCTGTTTTGATTCTTTGTAGAATGAATTACAAAGTTAAAACTACTTAATTGCAAATTTCATAGACCAAGAATTCAGAGAGGAGGCCAATTTTGAAAGTCAAATACTCATGATGATTATGGAGTAGTTGAAAACCATAGAATAAGGCTATATGGTAGCTCCAGTTTGCCCTCCAAGTACCAGCAGGTTTAGATGAGGAGCCTCTTGTTGACAAAGACTCACTCCCTGTCTGCCAACACCCAGATTTATCAACAGGAAATTAATAGGTTCTGCACCCCGTCATTTCATGGGCAGTCTGAGAATAAGCAGAGAATATATACATAGAGATAATTAGACTTTCAGAGGTAAGGTGCTGCTGAATGTTTGATTTCTTGTTTTTCCTTTTTTTTTTTTTTTTCCGAAAAAAAATAAATGGAAGTGGCTAGAATTAACACACAGTGTTCAAAACAGAAGCTTGGAGAAACCACTGATAAGCAAAGTCTGGCTTTCTAAAAGCAAATGCACAGGGTTCCAAACAGAGTAGAGAAACAAAAGCCTGGGCTGCTCTGGTTAAATAGTTTCTACATTTTGAAAAAAATCAACCACAACTGGCAAAACATTTTTTCTTTCCTCTTTTTTCCCCCTTAAATCTACAAGGAAGAGACATCTGATACCAACTACCCTCAGCTCTCTGGTCTTTTGAGTTCATTTTCCAAATCTATACAGAAAAGCAGCAGAGAATATAGTAGAATAAATGTGTCCAGGGAAGAAATAAGTGCATTGGGGAATTGAATAGAAATGATAAAAATCACTCACACTTCTTTATTGAAATAATTAAATATGAAGTGGAGTGGAGAGTAGCAGATGAATTCTAATAGTAATTGAATTGGCACTTAGGAGTTACCTTATCTGCCTTGCCACAATTCAAAACTCCCCACAGTGTTTTCTCTCAGTCCACATCATATTAATTATGCCTCTCATCCACCATCTTGTTTGTGAGCAAACTAGTTAGTATGCATGGAGAGGCATTCAGCTATCCTAACGGGGTTCAGTGAGTAGTTATTTCATCCCTCAAGAAAATGGCATCTGTTTCTCTAGCACACAAGAAGCAGCTAATACACATACCAACTGCCATGGGGATTTCTTCTTCCTGCTTTATGAAAAGAACAAAGGTTTCTGTTTTTTATAACTCAGATGCATGGTCCTGCTTTCTCTATCTGGGTGAAAATCTTGGAGCTTGATTCTTGTCAACTCCATCTCCAAAAATATTTGGTTTCCCACAAGTAAGTTTTCTGTTTTGTATGCATCTTTGCAGATCCCACCTATCGCATGTCATGCAGAATACTTGCTGAAATCCTATGTAAAAGTGGAATTTTGTTATAAAATTTTTCCTCCTATCATATTTTCAACACACTTCGTTTTATTTTATAGAACAGAGAAGATTATTGATGCAGGTTTTCCAGCCAATCAAATTATTCTGCCTCTGATTGCCATGTTCTCTGGGTGGGGGAATATAATGATAGATGATTTCTGCAGTATACAGGTTCTTTTCAACCTCGATTATATGGACTAGTTTTCTTGTGTTAAGATTAGTCAGTGGGAAGAATGGAGTTGAGGAGTAAAGATTTTGCTAGCTGGAATTCTATTTATCTTGTTCTGCTTAAACAGTTCCAGCAAAAATAAAAAATAAAGGTGGAGGGATGTTAACTAAGTTTAACCTAAGGCCAATTGTGTTAAACTAATTAATCACTTAAGAATAAGAGGGCAAATTGAGACAATAATAGAAAACACCATGTATGGAGTCGACCTGTTGCCTGGCTCACCCCTTTGTCTATGTGTGCATAATTTAATTGCCATCTGAAATATTATTCTTGTTCATTGTCAAAGTAATTCATTGGCTTGCAAAAAAAGATGAAGACTTGGGCCTCTGGATCAAGGGACTGAGAGGCTTCAGTCATACTATAAGTTCCCTTTGAGGGTGAGGGATGTTATATAATTTTTATTAATTAAAAGTATTGTAATGAATATTAATTTGTTTCTCCAGCCATCCGGCGGGTAGCCCAGTAATACCAGAACACAGCATGGAAAATTTTGGTGTAGGGATATGTTTTGGGAGGCATTGCCTCAGAGGCCAGTATAAGAGATCACAGTAACTGTTGGGGAGAAGACAGATATGAACATGCTGATTGATTTCTTTTTCAAGATCAAATTTGCATCAATGTCTCTCCAATTCCTTTATTGTCTAGTTATCATTTCCTGCTACTGTTTGTTATTTGACTCGTAAGCTTTTATACCTTCTCTATTATCCTTAAGTTTTGCTTAGGCTAAGCTAGGCTTCAACCAAGAGTATATTTTCAGGTCCAATTGAGACTCCAAACTTTGATTTCCACATTCTGATATACCAAAACATAAGCCAGGAGTGAGGCTATGTCTACACTCTAATTCAATAAATTAGAGATTGGAAAGGTATAAGATTGACCAAACCTGACTTTTCAGAATAAAAAGCACTAACTTCAAGATTTTATTTTGAACACTTTTGAAATATTTTCTAGTACTTTAGGGTGGTTCTAAATATGAAATAATGTGTTACTTTTTGCATTCCTCTGATGAAAGTCGTAATCTTCCTTAAAGTAAAAATATAACCCTAAATTACCTGATTTGATCACCGGTATTTATCAAATTAGTTATTTGCTAAATCTATATTCTTACTTAACCTTCATGGGCATGACAGCAATTGTATAGGCTTCAGAGATAACAAAACTGTAAATGTTGTGCAGAATAAAAGATTTAACACCAAATGGTGTGATTAACTAATGAGACTGCATTGCAAGTGGCAGCGCAACAGGAAAATCCTTGCATTACTGTGAAAAAAAAATTAAGATGGATAAAACGTATTAAGTCCTACAAATGAGAATGAAAAAGTTGTAGGGAAAAAAAACAAATTCTAGTGCAGGAAAATCAGCTTAGTGAAAATTGAAAATGCATGTAATAAAACTAATTCAGGCAGGATATTAATCTTGTGTAAAAAAGATAAAAGCATGTTAAAGTCTGATTGTAAAATATTAATGTGCTAAACCATCATAAAACTTCACATATGCCCTTTAGCGATAGTATTGTTAATGATGATAAAAACTTATTTGCAAATTCTTCTTTTATGAAGTCTGGGAACAGAAAATCTGAAAATGAAGACTAATGTAGACGTCTACTGTGTGTAAAAGATAGGAAATGGTGGAGGTTAACGAGGTTTAGGGCAACTGGTCTCTTGACATTTAACTGTGTGACCATAATCAAAGACCCTGTGCAGTCTCTGAGTGAAGTGATTCGAAATGATTCAGGTTTGCACCCTAATAATATTGGGAGTATTCTTAACTCTTCCTAATGTGTTTTCTGATGGGGCACATGCTCTTGGAATTGCACTTATCTTGGCCCACAATAAAGGAAACTGCATTTCTAGATTTTTTTCTTCCACTGAAGCCCCATTTTAACAAAAACAAAGGTGGAATTCATCTCGAGCCTTATTCTGCTTTTACATCATTATGTTACTGACTCTGAATTTTAGGGGCTAGAGTGACTGAAATTCTGTGATGGCTCAGGAGACTCTTTTTGTATAATAGGGGGAGGCAGCAGGAAGAACTGAAGTAGGCTGTCCTGGGTCAATCAGCTTGACCTGCATGCAAATCCTTATTATGTCAGTTACTACAGGATGCTGATTCATTTATTTAACCCCTCTGAGTCATGCATACTTCATAGAAAAAACACATAGGGACAAAAAAAAAAAAGGGTTAATACTCCCTATTTGCATTTTTGTGGAGGTCTATAATGAAGTATATAAAGCTTCTGTTGTCAGTGCTCGAATGTAATAATAATTATTAACATTTTATTACTGAATTTTTTTTTTTATCTACTCAGAAAGTTCTACTAGCTGACCTCCCACACAGTATGGGTATTCCACACGTCATGATTCAGTCGCCTATTTCCATGTAACTGGAAAGTTTTCTGTGTTCATCAATGTTTAAGAAAATCCTATTCACGTTTTAACACCTGAGTCACATCCCACTTTTTCCAAAAGGCATTTCCAGCTCCTCCATCACAAGATATACCTTCTGTGTTTCTCCGGTCTCCTGTTAAAGTTAGCTTCCTTTCAACTCTGGTCAAATCATGTTTTATTTCTCCCTTAATAGCAGGAGCAATGACTAGGTACTTCTCTCACATCTCACCTTTCTCACAAACTCCTAAAACATTTAGCATGTTACCCAATACCTGTTTGAAATTCCTTTATTTGGTTGCATTCTTAGAACACAGGACCAAGAGAAATGCAAATTCTTTGATTGATTATGAAGACAAGAGCATGGCCTTTGAAGAATTTTTAAGAGCATACAGCTCAGGTTTTGAATATGACTTCAGGACCTTCCTAGTTTGTAAAATGACACTATATTTAAGGCATATGTCTAATTAGAAGTGAGCCAAGGAGTAGACCATCTGTCATTGACTTTATAAACTCATCATCGACCTGATGGTGAATATATATTAAATGGACTTTTCTCAGCTACACTGCTGAATGTATTTGTGCTTCCGTTCTCTTTGGCTCAATTTACCTTTACCACTATTATCTTCTCATTGTTGATTCATGTCCAGGTACTGTTTTTTGATGTCTTGTCAAGTCATCAGCCCAAGTGACATGGTGAACAAAGGGAAAGAAACTCTGCTCTCACCAATCTCATGCCATTTTGCTTTTCTGCCTCAATAGCTTTTCCTCTTTAAGATACAGAGAGACCTTCCACAGATCAGAAGGCAGCTCAGGGAACATGGAGGCCAGACATCTAGATGATAACAGGGATGCCTGTTTATAAAAGTTTGTAAAAATGAAAGAGGAGTCTGATAGCAAAACTGGATTGGTTTTACAGAGCAGAAGTAACATATCCCAGGTAGCCTAGGCCTAGCTGTGTTATCCCTGAGGGAAACTGAAGTCCACATAGCAGCATTTCATTAATTTAAGTAAACCTTTCAAACAAAAAAGGCAGAGGGAGCTCAAAACAAATATCTTGTGTTGCTGATTTTTAATATCTTGTTGTTTTGTTTTCTTATTTGTAGTACCACTACTTGTGACTGACTTGTCTGCTAATCCATATTTTAAAATCCAGTGCATGGATAAACCTACTACCATAGTCTATAATCTCCTATTTAATTAAGAGATAAGCCTTAATAAAATATGGTTAGCATGAATAAGCTTTGGATATGATCCTATGGTCATGTCATCCTAAATACTGTTTGGATTAAACCATCAATAAATGTAAGCTTTTTAAAAAAATATAAGATGTCTCTAGAAAGGACGAAGAAGTATCTTGGACATGAGAGATTAGTAAATTAAAAAAAAAAAAATGAGGCCTTTTATAAAAACACATTTTTAAGACTTTTTAAACACTCTGGCTTTAGGAACGAACACACATATTGGCTCTGATTCAATTCTCCATTTGACATCATAGGCCCAAGTTTTGCTTTGTTCCTGCATAGGATAGATGTTTTCAGACATAACAAGGTTCAAATAATCTGATGATGATACCAGAAACTTTTGTTTTGTCTTTTTCTTTAAAAAAGAAATATCTGTTAGTGGAAGGCATTAGAAACTAGTAATTATAGCACTACTAAGGAAGTGACCTTACAGGTTAGGGTCACTTAACCTGTTAGGTTAGATTTGCATGAAGTGAGGCTTACTTAGCACTTGATTCTATACAGTCCTATTGTGTTCTTTAAGGTTTCACATGACTGGTCTTCCCAAATAGAAACAATTCAAGAGAAAAGTTTATTTTGCTTTACTGTTCCTAAACACTTCCAAGTCTGTCAATTCACTAAACGCAGTGCAGTTGGATTAACCGCACCATAATACTGAACTTCAGTTTCCTTTTTGTCAAATGGCAATACTTATACTTGCCTTGACTAATTCATAGGATCATTCTGAGGCTTACTTGAGATATCAGATGTCTAACTATTTCATAAGTTGTAAAGCCCTATATAGATATTAAATATTATTGTGATAAATGACACCCATAAGTAGTTGTTCAATTATATAACATTAATATAATGAGGTCACAAGCCAAACAGTTGGTTCTCACAGTATTTTATTTGTGGTATGAAAAAGTAAGCAGTTTCTACAGTACTTCACGTAATTCTAGTTGTAGCTTACAGACCAAGATAATTGAAAATTTAATTTGTATGTATTTCTTCATATTGATGAAATGAAATCTGTTTCATCCTCTGAAGGAAAAAAACAACTGTTTTCCATGAAGCAGCATATGTCTTATAATTCTACATCCAGGATCATGGAAGTTACTTTAAAGGTGAGACATGGTACACTGTTTAATAGAATGTACTAAAATTTCTTCCAACACCTATTTTTTAAAACTGAAAAATTATAATTCAAACCATTACAATTTTTATTGCTAATGTGTTTATTCTCTCAAGATCATAAAATATCTATTACCTTTAATATGGAAATCTATTAAAGAATATCTTCATTGCCTTAAGGTATGTGGGGGCAAGTTCCAATGACTAGACTTGCTGAATATAGTATGGCAAAAAAAGAAATAGATTCTGATTATTCTATTCTATGAAGTCAACACAAATTTAATATAAAAAATTATCTGTTCTTAGTCATTAGTCATTAGGTACCTAGTGTGAAATATCAAAACTAGAACAATGCCAACTATATATATATATATATATATATAGTTCTTATTTGCCAGTACAAACTAAGCTGTTCCTGTATCAGTGAACCCATAAATAAAAGAACATACAATATATTAGAAACAGAGGGATACAGAAATTGAAAAACTTTCTTCTCATTCAAATCCTTCATGCTCCCCTCCATAGCCAAGCTTCTTAATTACGTAAAATTTATAAGATGTTTGTTTTTATACAGAAAGTCAGACTCCAGGCCCCTCACATCACTGATGCTTCTTCTTTTAAAGTCATCTACAGACTTTTTTTAAAAAAGTAAAGCAAATGGAAACCTTATTGAACTTAACTTACTTGAAAGTTCAGCAACATTTAACACTGTGGTGACCTCCTTTTTTGAACATACTTCATTCTCTTGATCTCAGTCACTCCTTATTCCCCATTTCCCTGGTCATTTCCTCTTAAGGTATTCCTTTCTCTGCCTGAAGATCAAATGCTTATTTTACTGAGGATTCTGTCCTCTTGTTGAGTTAAACAATTTTCCTGTAGAAAATATAATTCAACATTAATTGATGACTCCTTAATCCAGCAACAACTTCTTCCTAAGCTTCAGACTCAAAAAGCCTAATGGACTTAAGGATATGTGTATTTTCCTGCCCTATTTAAACTTAACATGTCCAAAAGTAAATATAAAATATCAGCACCAAAATCTGCTCTTCCTCCACTGCTCTTCATTTCCACAAATGGTGCCATAGTCCATCCAGTTACCAAAGCCAGAAACTTGTTAGACTCTTGTATTTCACTTTTCCCCCCTCTGTCCCATGTCTAAGCACATATCAACTTCCATTCATTTTATTTTTTACCCGAATGAATCCTAAGTCTTTGCTTCTCTCTCTCTCTCTCTCTCTCTCTAATTTCAGGCCTATATGAGTATCAGTAAGGGGCAGGAAACATGGTAGAGGGCTTGAGTTCCCTCTCCTTTTGATATATCCTATCACTTTTAGCTCTCTCTTGGATTAGAGGAAGGGTATGAACACAATTCCATATTAGTTTATACATATGAGGTACAGATCTCTGATACAAATTACAAAGGCAGCAGCCAAAATTTGAGAATCCTTTATGATTGAGGCACAATCGCATGGCCCAGCTACTCCATATTTTGCCCCACCCAGTGTCCTTACCACGAATCTGACTGTTGTTACTTCTTACCTGGGTTACCTTAATAGCCTCATGGCAAGTATTTCTGCTCCTGGGTTTATAACTTTAGTCTATGATTCACACAATAACTAGAATTAGCCATAAGTATTTCAGAATGACAAAGTGAATAAATGATCATAAATATTTGAGAGGCTTTTAAATGCCACTCTCATCCCCAAATAGGAAGGTTTAATTCCCAATTCACTCAAAAAAGTCTAGGTGTGTAAGTTCCCGTTAAATATCATAAGTGCCCACAAAGTCCCTTCACCAACACATCATATGTTAAAAAAAATTTGCCCTCACTTAAAAACAGAGATAGATACTGCCTTTTTTCCTCAGATACTTTAGTCCAAAAAATATGTTTTTCTGTTAGGTATATCAATTTTAAAGCCGAGAAGAAATTGGTAATATTATTCTTTTAATGGTCATATGTGTGTATATACATATATAACTATAATTATATACCTATAATTATGTATGTCCCACAGATCCTCTGCAGAGAGGGCTATGATGACATCATCTAATCCCCTCCATAAGTCTTCATGACATCCCATTTCTTTTCAATCCAACAAAAAGCACATTTGTGATGGAACTTATTCAATTTACTTTGGGTGCAGTCAACTTTACAACATTTTTGGTTTACCACTTCATGTTCTCCATGGTTGGCACAACCTGGACTGACATAAAAGCAGACCTAGTAATACCCTGGAGAAATAGAGCAAACAATTTTCTAGCCCCACTCTATTTTTATAGCTGTCAATGCTATCTAAATGTCTGACTTCCTGAGCTATGTTAATTGCATTTTAGGCTTTCCTAGATTTCCTATCTGACCAAATTTTAACTAAGAAACTATAATTAGAAGATTTATAAGTTGACTCAACTGATTTTGTTATTCTGGAACTGAAAGGACAGTGTATTTTATGGTATTGCTACTAAGGATTAGTAGGGATTTGCAGTTCACTGATATGGATATTGTCCATAATTCGGCTATGATAAAATAGGTGTACAGTGGGACTAATAATCACTGACAATAAACTTGGTTTTGGTGTCAAGAGCTATATGGAAACAAAGATGAAAAATGAAAATAGCAACCATAGTTGCAGCCCTCACAGAAAGCAGACAATATACTGATGTTTGTATAATATACACAGATATAATGCAAAACAGAATCTAAAAATAAGAGCTGACATTCATTGAGTCTTAATATATGCTAGGAATTGACCAAAAGCATGTATGTGGATAACCATTAATCCTTACAAAAAAACATGCAAAGCTTTTCTAGATAAGAAAATGAATACTTAGAGAAGTTAAATAATTTGCCCAAGTTTGAGCAGGTCAGGATTAAACTTAATTCCATCTGCCTGTTTGTTTTCTCTGTAAACCTGTGCTATTTTCATAAATGTCAGGGAAGAAATAAAGTTGTGTGTGTGTTCAAAGTAAGTTATATTTATCCCTATTTGGAGCCTCAGGGGAGGCTTATAATAAAGATTTTATTGTTATTTATGCTAAAAATAGCATGGAAAAGGGTCTGGATGAAGGTAAATATTCTAGGCAGAAGAAATAGCAAGAAAAGCATCAAAGTGGGAAAGGGAGGAGTGTGAACAGAAAGCAGTGAGTTGTATATCTGCATTGCAGGCTAAGTGAAGGATGAAAAGGTAAGTTGTGGTCAGTTTATGAAGGGGCTAAGGAGTTTCAACTTAATTCAGTAGGCTATGGGGAACCATCCAAGTGTTCTGAGAAGCTTAATTACTGAAATATAATTATACTCTAGAAAGGCTTACCTGGCAACAGAATGTAAATGGATAGTTGTGTGGGAGGGGAGATTGAAAGACAGATAATTGTAAAAGGCTATTGCAGTAAGAGGATAATGAAATGAGGTAGGACCAAAAAAGTAGGAAGGTGAATGAGGGAACGTATAACCGCAGTTATCTTCTAAACTGTCCAGTTTTGAGAATTATCATTGCTGATCCTCATATAATAGATTGTGGTTTGGTGCTTAGCAGGGCTAGAAACTATAAACCTTGGGAACTGAATGGTTCCATTTAGGTCTAAAATACCCATAATGTATGACCTGTTGTAGATTCTATAATTGAGAAACATTTATAATATTTTTGTGCGGCTTGAGAAGCAACTCACCACTCAAGATGCTTGGTTCTCTATGTTGTAGAAAGGAAAAGCTATTCAATGGTATAATCAAAGTCCTAGGTGTTACGTAGAGGTCTTGGCATAACTGGTACTGTGACTTCAATTTCTAGGCTCAGGTTTCTCATTTGGAAAATGTCAGTAGTAATAATTATTCTCTTTGCTTCTCTCAGTTGTTATAGGAAATCAAATGAGGTAATTACTTTAGAAAACAAAAAATTATCTCTTCTTTTAAGGGTAGGGATTATTTCATTGTACCTCTTTATAGACTCCAAAGCACTGAATTAAGCCCACAGTAGGAGGTAGAAATGTTTGTTGAATGAGTGGTGTGTACAGGAGTTTGGGCAGAAGAATGGCTTTTGTACCAATTCATTGATACTATGTTCTATGCAGCAAATGTGGGCACATGATTTTATCCCAAGTTGTAAGCCCTTATTGAAAGAAAAGGACAGGAAACAGACATGGTTGTGACTAGGGACATTATAGAAATATGAAATAAAGTATAGCTACTATTGGTTCATTTTCTGTTGGAGGTTCTTTATGATCTACTATAAAGATGTAAAAGCTACAGAGGAAAAAAAAACTCATTAGTGAAGTAAGAATGAAGCCTATGGACAATATCTCAGTCAGGAAAGAACTGGGTCTTATAGAATGGGTGCTTCATTTACTATCCCTTGGGGAAGATGGGCCAAAAAGAAGAGTATGTAATTAGTATATGGACTGTGAAGAAGGGAACACTCTTTCCTATGACATGACTTTAGTGCACTGGGCATTATAAAAGGAAAAACAAAAAGCAATGTTCAAAAGGAAGAAG
Source organism: Mandrillus leucophaeus (assembly GCF_000951045.1). Classification (NCBI taxonomy): domain Eukaryota; kingdom Metazoa; phylum Chordata; class Mammalia; order Primates; family Cercopithecidae; genus Mandrillus; species Mandrillus leucophaeus. The sequence continues at coordinate 983,074 of NW_012105220.1, read as the reverse complement.
GAAAGCCACATATCTTCATTTGTTCATTCAGCAAATATTAATATTTAGGGTACATATAAGAAGGCAGCGAGAGGAATGCACAGTGCATGTGAAGTAAAGATGGTGTTCCCCCAGAAACACTACTTGGGACTCGTGGACTTTGATGGGATATGACAACAGATATAATCTATTATGTGCCTGTGTGTAAATTAGTTTCTTACAAATATTGAGCACAAATCGAATAAACTTTTACACTATAACAGGAATGGTTAATTTCTGAAGATGTTTTCACTAAATTGAAACACATTTACTCTATAACAGATGGAGCAAAAGGAAATAAAAATTAAACAAAAATGGGATGAAAATCAGAAAACTTGCTTTTCATTTAAAAAATTTCTACTCTGAGAAGATTCTCCATTGATTTTTTTCAGGACTTTGGTCATTTGAATTTTTTATTATTTATTTATTTATTTTTGAGACCATCTTGCTCTGTCGCCCAGGCTATAGTGCAGTGACACGATCTCAGCTCACTGCATCCTCTGCCTCTCCTGCCTCATCCTCTCGAGTAGCTGAGATTACAGGCATGCACCACCATGCCTGGCTAGTTTTTATTTTTAGTAGAGACGGGACTTGTTGGCCAGGCTGGTCTTGAACTCCTGACTGCAAGTGATCCGCCTGTCTTGGCCTCCCAGAGTGCTGGGATTACAGGTATTAGCCACCATGCCCAGCTGGTCATTTGAATTTTAATTCTGAAAGGAAGGTAAGGAAGGTAGCTGCTGTCTGAAAGTTTCAATAGCCAGTGTTTTGGTGTTTTTTTTCCTTCTGCTCACAAGGTCATGGTGAACACTGTATTTAAAAGGAATTGAACTTTACCCAAAGGGTATGGATATGTGAAACAATCTGCTTAGATACAAGCAGAATAGTAACAATCAAAAAAGAATTCAGTTGTATTCACATTTGGACACAAAACAAATAAAAAGGGATTGGCAATGTAGTTCCAAGTGGAAAACAGTCACAGAGAAGGAAGCTAGAGAGTATACATTTCTGGAGATTCCAGCAAAAGCCAAGATATTCTGCTTCCCATGATCTAACAGATAAGATATAATTTTGCTTCTCCTTTCCATTTTCAAAATACTTTCTCATTTATCATTTATTGCCAATAAATGGGATCGATCTATCTATCTATATTTATTTATTTATAAACATGTAGCCAATCACATAGGGTGAGGTTGAACAAGGAAGGCTGCCATAGAAATACAGACTCAAAGAGAGAAATAGGAGACAAAATGCATTAGAGGAGAGGATTGCCCTTGGGTTTGTTTTCATTATTTTTTTCTTTCTGTTGACTAAAATAACATTTTTCTGTCTTGAACCTAAGTCCTTGTCTGGGGTCACAGCTATATTTCTTTCTAGTTTAAGTGACATATTCACTTTTATTTCTCATTTTAAGTTGACCTGGAATCTTATAACACTCCTAATTACAGGAAATTGTAAAATCAAACACAGAAAGCTCTTTTATTTGCTATTAATAAAAACTTATTTTAAACATCCAGTTATTATTTTTAACTATATTTTTAATATAATTCCATATTTTTAATAATATTCTACCCTGGAAATAGATGCTGCTTTTTTTTTTTCAAGTTTGAAAACATACAAGATATTTACCTGAAACTCTTCTGAAGGATCTTGGTTTTCAATTTGATAATGTACTCAGAATCGTACTGTGCATCTGCACATCACTGACAAAAGAAAACATTAGAGCATTCTCATTTCAGGATAGTTCTGACTATTGCCCTTCAGAGACATTTGGGAGACAGAATAATGGTGTCTAATAATTTCAGCCAAACTAGGTATTTATCACAGCTTCAAACAGGCAGTAATTCACTTATATTTATTTTCTCAGAATGTAACACTGGTCTGAATTAAACATTATGATACATACCTGTACTAGTATAAACTATTTTTTCAAATTTTCCTAGTCAAGATTTCTTTCTCAAAGAAGAAAATTAGACAGGTGCAGCACACCAAATGAGATGAACTTTGTCCTCAAAGAAAATTGGTTTTTCCTTTTCAATTTCATTTCAAAGAGATCTGACAAGTGTGGCTTTGAACAAACTTTAACAGCACAATATCCTTTGTGTAAGTTTTCCCTTGTCAGCTTTTCCATTCCAGCAGGAACTTAGAACAAAGTGGATGTTGCCCTTTGAGTTGAGAACTTCATCAGTTGAATGAACACTAGTATAGTGCAGTGAAATTGAGGGCATACTCTCTCTACGAATCTCAACAGTGCAGTGTCTCAACAAATATAATTTCTCTATCTGGAGGAAGGAGAGACACTAGCTATACATTTAGATTCATGCACTCTCCTTCTTTTTTCTTTATAGCAAAAGCCAAGCTATTTGGCAACATAACCACTTGAAACTTTTACAGATTATGCTAAGAAGCCTTTTCTTGTGTGTGGGGCACAAAACATTATTTTGTGATGTTGTTTCATCCTACACCATTTTATATCAAAACCATAGGGAGCCAGATTATTAGAGGGGCAAAATCAGACTTTTAGATGTGTGCTGTTTTTCCTTATACATGAAAGTTAAAAAAAAAAAAAAAAAAAGTTTTTCTATTTGTTTTGCTTTGTTTCAATTTTAACATTTTGTAGCTTTGTGATCATTGAAAAGTAAAATACAAAAGTAGAGAAAGGAAAACACGAGAAACTGCTTCACAGAGATTCTAATCTTTATTGCACAAAAGCTTGTTATAGCTACTCATTCCTTAGAGCTTTAGATTGTGTATAAATTGTGCTACTTTATGCTGATAAGTAACTGCTTTGACAAGTTTATTTTTCTTTGCATACTCTCCTAACTTTCTTAAGGGTTTTTTTGTTTTGTTTTGTTTTGTTTTTACAATTGCCCCTTGCTATCTTTTACTTTCTCTTGGCTCCAACTGTTCCTTTCATCTTCTTTTTTTTTTCCCCTATGCATTAATATTTAAAGACTGTACTAGTGTCAAACATTCATGTAGAGACAACTTAAATGCAAAGTGGATAAGGTTACAGAATAAGTCCATGCCCAATTTAATTACAGCATTTTGATTAACACAGATTGTAAGTAGTTTGAACTAAGAATTTTAAGTTGTTCATCTTGAATATTACAAAGGTTAACCAGAGACGAAGTATAACTTTGACTCAGAAACTGCCAGAAAACATTCTGATTAACCAATTTAGATGTACTGTCTAATTAAGGATCTAAATATCTCTGGATCACAGAAATTCATGTTTATTGATAAGATAAAATATTTATTACCCAGAGAGCTGAATTAGCAAAAAGAACAGCTCTAATCAGGTACTAACTTCCAGAAAAAAAGAATGTTGGTTGAAATTAAAAGTGTGTTACTCATGAGCAAACCTGGCTTGTTTATTCAAAGGTTATGCTTTTTGCCAGCAAAGTCAGTATCTTTGAAAGGCTAGAGTTGATAAAGTCTGTGGCCAAGTTTCTAAATGGGTTCAATAGCTAATGACTGTCCATAGCAATAGCTAATTGAGAATAATGACTGGGCAAGAAAGAAAGGGCACAGAGCAGAGATAGAAGAAAACTACCCTGAAGTAAAGGCCTGAAAATAACTGCAAGGGCAACGGGGAAAAAACCCAAGCCTTTTATATTTACTGAACAGTCATTAGTTGCCCAAAATTTTTATTTTATTTTTTCTTTTTGGATGAATGTAATGTTGCTTCTCTTAAAGATATAAGGAAAGCAAGGAAACATTAGAGGCTCTTGTAGTGTATTTTCTAGTACCTGGAAAAATGCCTATACAGAGTAAACAATCAATAGATTTAGAACTTCTCCAACTTAAAAAGCATGAAAATGGAAGCTACTTCAATTTTTCTTTGTAAGATTTAATTTTCTATTGATTTGTTTTGTGGTTATTTGAGGCATCGCAAATAGAGATAAAATCAGGTCTAAGCTATGCAAAGATTGTTATTCTTTAATATTTTATGTATAAAAATTTAAAATCATCATAAATACAAAGTTTTGTACTCATGGTTTTTAATAGGTAGAATTTTTGATATAGTAAAATTGCATGAAAGAGCATGCTATATTTTACCCATTTAATCATATCAAAGACAACTAAGTTTCAATACCTTTTCAAAGCCAATACCTTTTCAAAATGGGATTATTAGTCAGATAGAACCACTTGCCTGTTGGCAATTTTATTTAAATTATAACAACAGACACACAATTCACACACACATACCCAAGCTCCATTTATTCTAGCTTTGCAGACTCATAACATAAAACGAATAAAGTCCAAGACTTTTACATCAGAGTAAGACAGATATTTTGTTTATATGAATTTTGTCTGGCAAGACTTTGCAAAAAGAATTTAGAGGGAAGCTGCTAGAATACTTTGTGCATTTCCTGAAGTTTCAGCACATATTATACATTTATTGCCTCTGAAAAAGAAGTTTTCTAATCCCAGAGAAGGTATATTCTACTTGGCAGGTCCTGTAGTTAGCCTTACTGTTGTCCTTTTTGGTTATGGTTTGCCCAAAATATCAATTCAAAAACTAGTGTGGACAATATTATAAAAATCAGGAACTTTTTATTTCTGATTAGAAAGCTATTACATATAAAAATTATGTAATAGTACAATCAACTTTTATAATTTTTTACATAATTGACAATTATAGAAATTTTCAGTGAGACATCTTTTTAGTTTCCTCTTCCCTTGTTTGCACACAATGCAATGCCTGAATAATGTATTTATGCTCTAGAAATTAGAGTTCAATATATTATCCTATTAAAATAATATATTACAGCATTACCAGCATCATTATTACAAAAATGGATTCAGAATAATAAGCCAAATTTGACCAGGGGACTGTGCAGTCATAAATCTGCCGGAATCGCACAAGGCGCAGTTTTGCTGACAAGAAATTCCTATGTACTGGCCTCTTGAGACATGTTAGTTAGATTCATATGCACAGGATGTAAGAATATCAAGCACTTCTGTTTGAATGCCAAAGAGAACACATTTAAGCAGATAATGTCCTTGAGAAACAAAAAATGAAGCATTTCTTCACAAAATGACAGACTTCACTATTCCTAAATTTGGAGGAACATCAAATGTACATTACAGAATCTCAAAATGACTATATATAAAGGTGACAAGCTTCATAATTAAAAATATAGTGCCCAGGGTGATGGCACATTATAACCTATTGCTCAAAATTGAGGCCTGGTTTTAGGCAAAATTATAGCTCCAACAAAATGTATCTTTGTTTCCTCTACTCCTTAAATCGTATTCCCTTTGTCCACTGGTTACTTCATTCCTTCCATCCCAGGCCCTGTCATCTAGGGTGCTCATTTTCTTTAGAAGGGAAAATAACAGAATATTGAGCCTGGGAATGCCCTATAACTTAGTTATCAAACTGTTTACTTGTAAGCGAAGAGATCCTAACACGTTAGCAGAGATGACCAACATCCCAAAAAACAGTCATCCCCTCTTATCTGTGTTGAGGGTATATCCAAACACCCCCCAGTGGATGCCTGAAACTGTGGATCGCACTTTATCTTATATATATTAAATATTATATAATATATATATTTGTTATATATAATGTTTGTTCCTTTACATACATACCTAACACGAAGTTTATAAATTAAGTATAATAAGACATTAATGGCAACTAATAATAAAATGGAACCACGATAACAATATACTATCATTACAGTTATGTGAATGTGATCTCCCCCTCTAAAATGATCTTACGACAAGTAACTGAAACTGCAAAAAAGGAAAACTCCAGATGAAAGGAAACTACTGTGTTTCATAGCACATTCTCAAATAAAACACCTCATTTCTTGATTGATAAGATGCATTATGTCTTCCTTCTAGGATTGTTTTTATTAATGGCTGGTAAATCCTGAGGCTGGGAGTCTGTGTTACTGACTGGAAATGCAAACAGCCATAGATGCCATTGTTCTGGGTTTGGGTTTGGGGCTTGGGGCCCTTAAAGTGGAAGTCTAGCAAAGTTACCTCTGCATTTTGAAAAACCACCGCCAATGATTCCTATGCATAGAAAGAAAAATATTTCTTCTGGACCCATGAAAATTTCTAAGTGTAGGCAGAGCTCCTGGTTAATGTCCACGTTTGTCTGTAGAAAAAACTAATTGATGGATATTATATAACGCTTTTTAATCTATAATTTCCTTCTTTAAAAAAATTTAATTCCTGTAAATTTCCACTAGTAGTTTATTTATTATTTGAAGAATCTTCAGACTCATAATTTATTTCTTCCTTTTTGGTATTACATACAAATTTTGTAGGAAAGTTATCCATACTTGATTTTACATATACTGTTAGTCTAAGGTAGTACTTTACAGACATTAGTGTGCATAAAAAACACCTGGGCCAAAGACCCTGGCCTGAAGCTCTAAAAAGGCCTAAAAGGTTCCTCGGTAGGCCGAGTGCAGTGGCTCATGCCTGTAATCTCAGCAGTTTGGGAGGCTGAGGCAGGTGGATCACTTGAGACCAGGAGTTTGAGACCAGCCTAGCCAACATGGCAAAACTCAGTCTCTACTAAAAAATACAAAAATTAGCTGGGCACGGTGACAGGCGCCTGTAGTCCCAGCAACCTGGGAGGCGGAGGCAGGAGAATTGCTTGAACGCGGGAGGTGAGGTTGCAGTGAGTCGAGATCATGCCACTGCACTCCAGCCTGAGCAACAGAGCAACACTGTATCTAAAAAAAGTAAATAAAGCTTCTCAGTGAAACCAGTGCTGCTTTTCTGGGGACCAGCTATTGAATGGTTCTACTATAAACTGAACAAAGATTGCCAGCCTATGGGTCATAAGGTTTGAATTTAGCTGTGTGCTATTAGATATGAAAAAATGCCCTCACGTGGCTCTGCCTTGACGTGAACAACCCTTCAAAAGTGTCCTCACCTACACAGGAGAATTATCTTAATTTTGTTGCCCCTAGAATTCTTGAAAGATCAAATGATATACATAATGCATTAAAATGGCACATAAATTATGAAGTGCTATGTGATTAATCTTAGTTATTAATGTATTATTTCAAGGCCCTCCTCTGAGTCAATGTAAACTAATTTATGAGAATCAAATTCACTGCCAGAAATAAAACATCGGGCTGTATGTACCAATTATTAAAATCACATAATCATTCTAGAAAAATTATGGGCCATAAGTGTTTGAAAAAGACTCAATCCCTTATTAAAAATGCAAAATTAAATAACATCCTGTCATATTGGTAAACTTAATAATATTATTATTTACTCACTACAATCCTTAGCAATGAGGAAGGTACACCCATGATATAAAATGGCACTTGGTTTCCAGATAAATGTGTTAAGAACCTTAAAAAGTGTTTGCTGTTAAACTCTGTAACTTCACTTCTGGGAATATATTTTTAAAATAATGTGCTAAAAATAGTTGATGCATCAAAATTACTCTTACAGAAGTAGTATCATAATAAACTTTGCAACACCCCAAATGACCAAACTAGTAGTAGTATGTTATGGTCTGAATGTTTGGCACCTCCAAAATTCATGTTGAAATTTAATCCCCAGTGTGATAGTATTAAGAGGTGGGGCCTTTAAAAGGTGATTGGGTCACACTCTCATGAATTAATTAATCTATTCATGAATGGATGAATTAATGGGTTATTATGGAAATGGGACTGGTGAATTATATAAAGAGGAAGAGAGACCTGAGCTAACACACTCAGCCCTCTCACTCAGTGACGCCCTATAATGCCTTGGAACTCTGCAGAGTCCCACCAGCAAGAAGGCTCTCACCAGATGCAACTCCTTGACTTTGGACTTTTCAGCCTGCATAAGTGAAAGAAAGAAATTTTGTTTCCTATAAACTAGTTTCAGGTATTCTGTTATAAGCAACAGAGAATGGACTAAGACATACTACTAAATAAAATACGGTACATTAATATAATGGAATGCGAGGGCAAAACTTTATTCAGAAAAACTTGTAGTTTGAAACTTACATTTCAAAGGACAAAACAAAGCAGCTATCCTCCAGAGCAAATCTGGTGAAATAGAAGAGCCTTCATATGCAGTGGATTCCCAAATATGTATATATATACTTTGACCTTATAGGAGCACTACAAGAATCTGTCTTGATCAGAGATTTGGAAAAATATTTGTATATAAATATGTTTAACATCTTGTTACTAAAAATATAAAAACCAACCAAATAGCCACTGGTGGTGGAAGGTTATAAAAGGTAACAAAGACATACATGCTCCAGTATAGAATATGATACCAGCATATGTGATATTTTATACATTTAACCATATGACTGAATGACTATAAAAATTAGAGAGAGAAAAAGACAGAAACTAAATATATGAATTTATCTTATTAGGATAAACTGTCCCAAGTACTAAAAATAATCTTTAAGTTATAAGATAATTTTACATACTTTTATATATCTAATTTTTTATATTTAGTATTCGCTATTTTTATCACATAAACTTTTTCAATCAATTCACATTGCATGTGTGCTTTTAGGGAACAGGTATAGAAGAAATGACAGATAATTCATCAAGCTAGCAGTTGATATTATATAAACACAGTAATAGCTTGACTGGATATATTTCATTTTTACCCTTTTACAATTGTTCTGATATCAAAGAAACAGTTTCAAAATGCCTATAGAGATAATACCTACCAAAATAATCCTCAGGGGAAATGGAAACAAAGGTTTTGGCAATTTTTTAGGACTTACAATTTTATGTCCACTAGATTATGGATATGTGAACCTGTTCCCATTCTCACAACTGAAGTAGGTGATTTTAAAACCTTATGCCTAGGTTGGGGTTCTATTAAGTCTACACACAGCAACCTGTGAGGAAATGTAGTTGACAACTATCTTTGAAATGTGCAGATGGCATTTTGAGGGCCTTTACCCTGCACCTAATCCATTTTTTTGATATTTCAATGTAATAGAGTCCTTTACTTAGAGGATCTTTTTTGACACCTACTATATATCCAGTACAACACTGGGTATAATAGGAATTCAAAGATACATGTTAATGTAAACTTAACTTGCATCTCCCAGAAAGGAGATCATAAATCTTATACACAGATAAAGCAACATGACTACAAATGATGTAACTATAAGAGAAGCACAAAGAATCTGATGGGAGACTAGAGAGGATTACCCTGGTACGGTAGTTAGGAATGGCTTAATGGAAAGGCAGTCTGGAGAATAAGAACAGGTATAGTTGGCAAGAATGGAGAGGGGAGACTTTCTGATACAGAACATAAGAGCAATGGCAACAATCAAGCAAACAATTACGTCATATCTGGGAATAGTAGATTATTCTCTTTAGAACAAAGTATTAGACAAGTTGAAAAAAGAAATACCAGACTGGGTGCAGTGGCTCACGGCTGTAATCTCAGCACTTTGGGAGGCCAAGGCTGGCAGATCACCTGAGGTCAGGAGTTCAAGACCAGCCTGGCCAACATGTCAAAACCCCATCTCCACTAAAAAATAAAAATAAAAAGTTAGCTGGACATGGTGGCTGGTGCCTGTAATCCCAGCTACTTGGAAGGCTGAGGCAGGAGAATCACTTGAACCCGGGAGGCAATAGTTGCAGTGAGCCTATATTGTACCACTACAGTTCAGCTTGGGTAACACAGCAAGACTGTCTCAAAAAAAAAAAAAAAAAAAAAAAAAAATGAAAAGGCTTTGCCAAAATCAAACCATCATGTGTTCTAAGTTTCAGGCCAAGGTATCTAAACTTCATCTTATGGGGAAGAGGAAGTCAGTGAAGGTCTTTGAGTGGCAAAATTACACAATTTAAGTAATAGGTTAAGACGATTATTCTGATGTTAATGTGCTAAAGGTGTTTTATGGGAAACCAGATCTAAGGGGATTATACAGGAGAGAGACCAGAATTCCAAATGTATCTCAATAACTTGACTATTAGTATTGCCCTGAGAAAGTTTCTCCTGTCCTTTCCATGTAATCTACCATCAATATAAACATATCTTTTTTTTTTTTTCATACTTTAAATTCTAGGGTACATGAGCACAACGTGCAGGATTGTTACATATGTATACTTGTGCCATGTTGGTGTGCTGCACCCATCAACTCATCAGCACCCATCAACTCATCATTTACTTCAGGTATAACTCCCAATGCCATCCCTCCCCCCTCCCCCCTCCCCATAATAGGCCCCGGTGTGTGATGTTCCCCTTCCCGAGTCCAAGTGATCTCATTGTTCAGTTCCCACCTATGAGTGAGAACATGCAGTGTTTGGTTTTCTGTTCTTGTGATAGTTTGCTGAGAATAATGGTTTCCAGCTGCATCCATGTCCCTACAAAGGACACAAACTCATCCATTTTTATGGTTGCATAGTATTCCATGGTGTATATGTGCCACATTTTCTTAATCCAATCTGTCACTGATGGACCTTTGGGTTGATTCCAAGTCTTTACTATTGTGAATAGTGCCGCAATAAACATACGTGTGCATGTGTCTTTATGGCAGCATGACTTACAATCCTCTGGGTATATACCCAGTAATGGGATGGCTGGGTCATATGGTATTTCTAGTTCTAGATCCTTGAGGAATCGCCATACTGTTTTTCATAATGGCTGAACTAGTTTACAATCCCATCAACAGCGTAAAAGTGTTCCTATTTCTCCACATCCTCTCCAGCACCTGTTGTTTCCTGACTTTTTAATGATTGCCATTCTAACTGGTGTGAGATGGTATCTCATTGTGGTTTTGATTTGCATTTCTCTGATGGCCAGTGATGACGTGCATTTTTTCATGTGCCTGTTGGCTGTATGCATGTCTTCTTTTGAGAAGTGTCTATTCATATCCTTTGCCCACTTTTTGATGGGGTTGTTTTTTTCTCGTAAATTTGTTTGAGTTCTTTGTAGGTTCTGGATATTAGCCCTTTGTCAGATGAGTAGATTGCAAAAATTTTCTCCCATTCTGTAGGTTGCCTGTTCACTCTGATGGTAGTTTCTTTTGCTGTGCAGAAGCTCTTTAGTTTAATTAGATCCCATTTGTCAATTATGGCTTTTGTTGCTGTTGTTTTTGGTGTTTTAGATATGAAGTCCTTGCCCATGCCTATGTCCTGAATGGTAATATAAACATATCTTTATGTGAATTAGAAAAAGGAACCCCATAGGGCTGGGGAAGCCCAGGAGCACACTACATTGTTTGGGAAGTAGACAGCATCTTTGCGCAAAAAAAAAAAAAAAAAAAAAGACAGGAAAACTTTCCTCTAGGTCTCTGAGTAGATTTTGCAACATTATTTGCATGTGAGGAAAGATGAGTATAATCCTGGCTTCGTTTTAGCCTTCATTCTCCACTTAAAGATATATGCATTACATACACTGGATAACTACATATAGAATCATGTTTCACTTATCCTACCTTCCAAGATTGTGGTTAGCACATACACCCAATGTATTTAGAAAAGGATTGTAATAGATATCCAATGAATCATAAGGGTGGTGGTGGTGATGATGGTGATCATGAATAGGAATAGCAGTAATAATAGTAATAATATCTACTGTTACTATCTTAACTCAGCATATAAAGGACTTGGACTAATATTCAGAAAATAGAAGTGATCAGGTGAATTAAATTCAAAAGCGAGAATGAAAGGTTTTTGGCTGATTATATTTGCTGAATGAGGGAAAATAAGTTGAAGATGATTTTCAGCTTGATTGATAGTAAAGGAATAATTTTGCTCCAGTTAGAAATGGTGAAGTCAGGAAAAGTTATTATGGGAAAGATGACAAGATTTGTCTTTCACCTGTTGTCTGTAAAAGTAAAAGTGAGGTATCCAGGTACGAATATTCATCAGGTGATTGAAAATGTGGGATCAGAGCTCACTGTGAGGATGCAGCTAGACCCAATAAATCTGAGATTCAGGTGCATAACAAAAGTGCATTATAAAACTGTATATGATGACTGAGGGAAGGTATGTGAAGAGAGAAGAAAATGTGGATAGAAGAAAGAAGATTCCTTTGTGTAGTTGTTAGCGCTTATCTACTACTTAATACCAGAAAGATGCCATTCACGGCATAATTGATGTGATAAAAATCTCCATGAAGGAGGACAAAGTGCCTTCGTACAATTATACACGATAACCCTGTTTGGAGATTCCCTGTGTTTAGGAAATGATGGAGTTCTGCTTCAGCAGAAGATATCTTGTCTCTCCTACTGAATGCAACTATAACATCTGAACAGAAGGCATGCAGCAGCTCTTTGAGAATCCTGAAAAGAAAATAGTAGTAAGCAGACTGGGGAAGAAGACAAGAATTAAAAGTACCACCAAAATGGTGGTGAATTTTTCATTTTTCTTCTCCAGTACCTCCTAGCCTGAATGCAATGCAGTCTGAAACCTTAAAGTAGGCATTAGAAAGAACAGAGAGCTCCAGGAGAAGCTTGCTAGTTTTGGCTCAGGGAATCAGAAAGGGAGCTTCTCATTCTGAGAGTGTAGACTTCCCTGTTGTATTTTTCTTACCTCTGTTTCCTTGTTCCTTATCCTACAAGCAGTCATATCATGGCAGTGAAACACGCCACAATGCAAGAGGAGGCCACAGAAAGCAAAAGAAGGAGGGTAATTGTCCACTCTCATTGGTGGAGGTGTGATCCTGAAAGAGTTGCATCAAGCTTTGTTGCCTTTTTTTCTCTTTGCCCTTCTACCTTTTGGCTCCCAGTTTAGCCACAGAAATTCAAAATGAAGCAACTAAAACTCAGCTTTCTGGCTGGACACCCAGAAAGGGAAGTCCTAGGGAACTGGAAAGTCACAGAGACATAGCACAGAAAGAACCTCAGGAAAACTAGCCAATAAAATTTCTTAGAAATACCTGAGTTCACTCAAGCTGGCATGTATGGGTCAAACCAGCATACCAAAGGCTTTTAAAATGGAAATAGATCACTATCCACAGTGGTGCATATGTGAGATGGGTATTAATAGCACTACAAAGGCTTTGAAAATGTAACTGCCATAAGAACCACAGCTCACAGAAGTTGGTTGGGACTTGCAGAATGAACCTAACCATGTAAATTGCTTACTGAAATAAAAATATCAATATTAAAATAAAACAAGGTTGACAGTCTCATATTTAAAATGTTCAGTGTACTATTCAATATTGTTGAAGATATGAGAAAACAAGGAAAACCTTGACTCTCATGAGAAAAGGCAAACAACAATCAACAATGCCAAGAAGACACAGGTGTTGGAATTATCTGACAAATACCTTGAAGTAGTCATTACATAAATACTCTAATAAGTAATAAAAAACACTCTAATAGTGAATGGAAAAAATAGAGAATCTAGCAAATAAGGAGGAAATAATTTCTATTTCCATTCCATCAAATAGAAATTATGGAATGGAAATTATAAGAAATAAAATAAAAATCTCACGGGCTGGGCTCAACAGTGGATTGGAGATAGATTTGAATCTCAACTTGAATGAAGCTGAATGATTAATATAAATTATCCAGTATGAATAACACAGAGTCAACGAGATTTTTTTTTTAAAGAGTTGATCCTTAAGACCTGTGCGACAATACAAGAGGTCTCATATTTGTGTCATCAGAGTCTTGAAGGAGCGAAAGAAGAGTGCAGCACTAAAAATATATATATATACGTATATATATGTACACACATACATATATATGCTGAAAACTATGTTTAAAGATGTAAGTATATGGTTTGGGAAAGTTTATCAAACGCCAATCAGGGTAAACTCAAAGAAATTTATGGAAATATAATAATGAAAGTCTTGAAAACTAAAGACAAAAACAAACAAAACCCAATTTTGAATGTAGCCAGACAAAAACGATCAATTACTTGTAGGAGAACAATGTTCAACTGATAATGAATTTCTCACCAGAAATCATGGAGATGAGAAGGAAGCGGCAAATATTCTTAAAACCTTGACAGAAAACAAGTGTAAACCCAGAATTATATTTCAGAAAGGAAGGTAAAGAAAAGAATGTATTACGGAGGAGGTATTTGGAATGATGGAATTGCTCTGCATCCTGATTCTGGTGTGATCGCATGACTGTATACGGGTGTAAAGTTCATAACACTATACATCAAAAAGTCAATTTCACTGTATTATAATTAAGCAATACAAATAACAAGGAAAAGAAATAAGAATCTGAAGGCAGAAAATTAATGTATCCATAGATATCTTGATTTTATTGTGCATTTTTTTCTTTCACTACCTGCGCTTTATTTTTCTCTCTGTCCCCTGGGTTTAGAAAGAGTGCCATCGTGGATAATATCTAGTGAGGAGGTGAAATCATGGCTATAGTATGGCTTTTTCCTCAAATAATAAATACCTAGTAGCAATTATGGCTATAATATGGCTTTTTCCTCAAATACCTAGTAGCAATTTGAAAACTATATTTAACATTAAAGTCTTTAATATATCCTTTGTTGAATGGTGTACAAATGTGCTAACTGAAAATGTGGCAACCGGTGGCTGCTGTTTCATGATGGCTGTGAGAGGGGCTTCTTTGTGGACCCACATAAAAACCTGGAAGTGGGTCAGTAGAAGCTGTCTCATGTCACTCATCAAGGAATGGTGGGAGGGCCAAGATCAGAACTGCTAAAAGCAGTATGGCAGCAGGTGTGAGTTAGGAAGTAACTGATAATAGAATTTGATTTATGTAATTCTAACTTTGATTAATACTGGACTAATGCTGATCACTTATGGTTTATAGCAATGCTTTTCAAACATTGTTCTAGAAGACCTAGGCCTCAAAGTGGGTGTTTAAAGAGCACTGCTGGTGAGGCTATGAGGAGACCAACTAGATAGTATTCCTAGTGCCTTCCCCAGACTCCCAGTGTAGACTACAACATTTGGGTTTCTATGAAGATTTTTATTGGAAAGGGGGTTTTATTTCTAGGAGATTGAGGGAATGTTGTATGGGTCATATTAAAGATAGACCTACATAAAGACACTCAGCCAGAAGCAGATACAGAGGCAAATAGACCACATTAGTAAATGTTAGTATAACTTTCAAGAAGGAAGTGTGAGGGACTTTTAGGAACAGCTAACTTTTCCAGGAGGTTCAAAATATGCTTTCATAGAAGCTCCTGAAATAGGAATAGGGAAGGGGAAAAAAAATGCTATGAAAGCCTATAGGAATGCTATATCCAGTGGTAAGAATCAGAGAAAAACAGTAACACAATTTTCAGATTTTCCAGCTGAACTGCCTGCAAATGAGTCCACAGTGCAGTAATACCTTCTGGATTTTCAGCACAAGTAATTTTCAGCCACTTCACTGAGCCTGTGAGAGAGGTTAAAAAGAATGTGGGAAAACAGAAGAATGAGAGGAGCACGTGATAAGGAGAGAATGACATGGGTCCTTGGAAGTGAACAATTTAAAAATTGCTAAAGAATGCATAGAAAAGCCAGAAATGATTTTAGAAAGTATGGTTTAGGGAGCTGAAAAAGAGGTTTTTTAAATATTGAAGACTAAAGAGAAGAGAGACGATATGCATACAGTCAGAAACAAGAGGACTGTCACCAGGGTCAGCCATGACAGGGTGGGTTCTGGGTCACATGAAAGAAAAATTCTATTAGGTTGGTGCAGAAGCAATGGCAAGAAACGTGGTTACTTTTGTACCAACCTAATAGATTTATTCATTCCTCACAGGTGCAGGTCCCTGACAGCCTGTCATAGGGTGAACAGATACTGCCATAGGACCACTATTGATTTGTGAGGCACCAACAATACCAGGACAACTGACCCCTGAGTTCCACCTCTTCTGACTGTCTCAAAGAATGTGTGTCAGGTGTGTCCTTAGTCTGTGGGGTCAGCTCGACTCACATGGAGGAGTCCTTTGGTCTTGCTTTTAGTAGTGGAGATAAAACAAGATTTCAAGAATTAAAAAGGAAGAGGCTAAGAAAATGAGTTCTCTCTCAGTTCTTGTTAACTTATGTCAAGAGAAACAGACAGAAGTACCAGAGGAGGACATTCACTATTTGAAGACAAACCACTATAGGTTACTGTCATCTCTAGCAAAAACCAATGTTATCCAAAAAGTAGTATGTCTCCAGTACTAAAAAGTTGAAAATTTCTAAACCTCCTTGTCTAAGGGCTGAAGGTCAAGTAGAATTTGTATTTTGGTTTTTTTCTTTCTTTTAAATAAAAGTTTGTTTGTTTTTAACCTAGCAATTTTCCTTATGGACCAGTTGGTCAATATGTTTTGGCAACTTTGGAAAACATGTTTTATTATTTCCCCAATCAAACCAAAAAACCCCTTAGGAGCCATTGAGTCTATTGGTTAAGTATGGTTTCATTCCTATGCTTCTTTAAAAGCTTTATTATTTACAAATAGACAGTAATGGCTTCATCTGAGCTAATCCAGTTTATCATGCCATTATATATTTAGGGCATGTCCTACATTTAGAAAAATTCCTTTAAGAATTCTGTACAAACTGCCAAGAGCCACAGAAAGAGCCATAGAACTTCCCGAATGCAGTATGATCTGCATCTTTTCCCTAGGGAAGATCAGCAATTAACTTCTTGCTCCAAGAGTACTCAAGCAAAACCAATCCAAATACCTGGTCATGATGACTCTGCTTCAGGAAATGTCCCCAACTGGACAGGCAACAATAGTTTACTCTTGGCTGTTAAGGGGTTGGTGAGGGAGAATATGATGCACATTTGTCTCTACCGAAATAACCTCAACTAATTAGTAAAGGACATATGAAGTACACCACTATACCACTTTCAGTGCTCTCAGACCGGTGAGGAGATGTGAGGAATTGGCAATGCTCACTTCCTTTTAATGTCGACTGGGCTACCTATAAGAGAGTCATTTAGTTTTACTTTCTCCGCTTAAAAAAAAAAAAAAAAAAAAGGTTCTGGTTTGCTTTAAAGAAAGCTGATATTCCACACTGAATAGTAGTTTACTTTCTTGTATCTACAGAAAGGATAGCTTGGTAAAATATTTACTGCATTGGGTAAATTTTTCCACATATATATCTATCCCTCTGGGAAGAGAAATTTAAGTCAAACTCAGAGAAATTGTTTTGAATCAATATGAAGGACACAGAACCTCCAGACAGATACACGTAGATTGTGTGGGAATAAATGAGATATATCCATTCAGGGTTGATACAGCCCTTTAAACTCTCGCCCAACCAGGGAAGCCCTGCTTTGGATTTTGGCTGCTTGGCTGATCATTATATCTCACTTTGTGACCCTCTTGCTTAAAGAATATGTCACATCCTCCCTTTATTTATTGAATTTAGGGCATTATCATTGACTCTTTAATCAAATGGGTGGAGAAAAAAGAAAATGCAAAGATCTTAATAATCACCCTGCAGTGTGGTAAAGGGACAATAGATCACAACGAATACTTGAATAAAGGAAGTCATAATGCAACTGCTCAAGACAAAGGCGACAGTGAGTTATTTGTGCTGGTTCTTCTGGCTTGTCAAAGGTGGGCAGGGATGCCCTAACCTTTCAGATCCTGACCAAACTCTTCAAAACTACCCCAACATGCTTTCAAATACATATTTTGAATAATAACATCAAGGAGCGGAGAAGAAATGTGAGGCTCTTGAGACTACAGATGCTTCATTTTCCATTTTCTGTGTACTTCTTTTGTTCCAGACAATTCCAGACTCCATTCCCAATTTTTTCTCTATGTGCAAAAACTAAGGCTTTGTGCACTCTGTTGCTATGGAAACAGGAGAGGGAGAAACAGTTTATGTATTTCAAAAGCTGTCAGCCTATATGCTGTAGATTTTGATAACTAAACCTACACACAAACCATCTTCCCTCTACTTCCAATGCTCAACACCCTAACTTGATAGATAGATAGATAGATTGTGTGTGTGTGTGTGTGTGTGTGTGTGTGTTGCTTGGGAAAATTAAGGATCTATTTATTTAGCTTTGCTGCAATCCTTCTTATACTTAATTTAGTGTCCAGCGGACAGAAAGAAGCTTTGGTGACGCAGTTAGAGAAATACAAAACTGTTCTTAATGAATGCTTACTAAATCAGAATGAAGACAGAGTTAGCAGGCATCACAACTCAATTTATTGCCAAAATAAAAAAGATTGAAGCTCTATTAATTTTAAAACAGATCTGAATGTTGCCAGGCTTATATTTTATAGAAATGCAATGTCTGCTATACCCTCTTCAGCTCTCTAATGAAAGAGCTATTTTGAAATTACAAAATACACTGTTTTCCCCCAGAGAACCCAATTCAATAGCTTATTGATTTTTCCTGGCATCCTTAGTCTGGTGTGAAGGGGCTTCTGGGCTCCCAGACCTGGAAGGAGGGAGTGTGTTTGTAATTGATTCATATTCTGTACAGCAAAGCCACCTCCCCACACCCTTCAACTCAAAGTCTTTATGATAGTCCAACCCATTAAGTGCTTGCCTTCCTACTATTCTCAGTTGCTTGCCAGTATTTCCTAATATTTTCAAGAAAATAACTGCCATCATAAGGTCATTTTTAATCAAGTTTAGATAATACAGTTAAGTGGACCAAGAAAAATACATGAGAACTCTGACCTTCAAATCTGGAGCACACACCAATAAATAAAGGGTCTGTCTCAGTCATTAAAGGGTCTGTCAGGTTCTCTGCCATATGGCCCCTTTTCCTGGTGCTTATAACTAGATGACTCACTTGAGCCTGAAAATCAGGCCCTCATCTGAAAATGTCTGGGATTGTTTTTCCCCTCCATGAAGAAATACTAGCAATAACTGATCTATGCATGCATAAATGATAAGTGAGGGACTAATGAGAACATGATGAACAGCTAGTGATGCTCTTCATTTTCTTTCTTTCTTTCTTTCTTTCTTTTTTTTTTTTCTTTACTAGAAAAGGAATGCCCTTGATCTTAAAGGGAAAAAAAAAAAACCACTCAAGTTCAAAATCTACTGGTCACAACATGAGTTTCAGAATTGTATTAGCTTAGTCTCCTGGTTTCTATGTAGTGATTTACCCAGTAAATGAGAATAGTTACAGAAGGATTAGAACTCTTCAGAGTAAATTATTGTGTTATTCTTTAAAATCATAGGTATATAACCCTGTTCCTCCAAGGAACTCACAACGTCTAATTGACCTTATCTTACAAATAGTTACCCTGCTCCTGAGAAGTGATACATTTTAAATTTCTATTAAATTGCTAGGGGTAAATAAAACCCAGAGATAGCAAATGGCCTCATCAAGTCTTTTGAAAGAGGATATATGATAGCTTACAGGTAAAATTTTTAAAAACTAAGTCTGACCGATTGAATCATAAGTATGTAAATTTTCCAAATCTCTGCTAATTTGGAAAGTTTCTAAAAGGTGTCAAAGGATTCCGCTTTCAGTGGCCCTGCCCTCCTCATAAATTTTGCCAGTTACTTAAATGAGAAAATCAAATGAATGATTATCACATTTTCAGACGGTATATATTGTAAGGAATAAAATATATATTGTACAATAGGACGAGGTTCCAAAAAGATATTAAGATCTTGGGAAGATAACTAAAGCCAACAAAATTAAATTTAGTAAGAATGCAAGTTCCTGATCTTAGGTTAGAAAAAATTAGACATAGTTATGAAAGAACAGCTTGGGAAAGGTGTGAACATTATTTTTATAGATTTTTATAACAACATCACTATGAATCTGCCGTGTATCATATCTGATAAAAGAGCAGACACAGCCTTAGGCTGCATTCACATAATTATGGGATTCTGAATAAAGAAGGTGCTAGTTTGGATGTAATCTATCTGGTCAGACATTCTCTAACAGTCTCACCTGTCTGACCTTAAAAATCACCTACACTTCCTGATATAGAATCTCCTGGAAAGAGTAGGAAATGAGTTTATTCCAGGGAGATGAGCAGAATGCTAAATCTATTCTTCAGTTTGATGAACATCTAACGGAACTAGTGATGTTTAGCCTAGAGAAAAAAGATCAAGGGAAAACACAATAGTTGTCTTCACTGTTTCCTTAGAGATAAAAGACTGATGTTTTGAAGATATATGGGTCAGATTTTTATGTAATACACAATTTTCACAATCTAGGCAGTCCAAAGATTAAACGTACTGCTTCTATGGGTAGTGAGTTTCTCCATTGCTAGATCTAAGTGTCAGATGGGTAATTAAATTAGTCTTTGAGGTCCCTACTAAACAAAGTTTATAATTGTGATTCTAGAACTTTCCAGAGTAACGCATAATATATAATGGACTGATACATTAAAATATATAATTCATAATGCATCCAAACAATGGAAAATATGGAGCTTTAAGTTTATCTACCCCAGGTACGTAACAAGGAGATTTTATTAAAATTTTCACTTCTAAAGGTGATATAACAATGCACCTGTCAATGAAGGATGGTCTTTATGCTTATACACTTTGATGCAGGTATGCTGAAGCACAATTATCCCAGCTACCACCTGTAACAACCCTCCTGCAGATTGAATGCTTGACCAAAAAAGAAATTTAGAGGTGGTTCTAGGACCTGGGGTAGAAGCGGAATTAGTGTTTAATGGGTACAGAGTTTCAACTGGGGAGGATGAAAAAGTTCTGGATATGGATGGTGGTTATAAGTGCATGACAATGTGAATGTACTTAACGTCAAGGACTGTGTACTTGTAAATGTACAAGTGGTAAATTTCATTCTGTGTATTTTACCACAAGAAAAAAATTAGAGAAACCCAGACATTCTCACTCTGAGTGATGAAATTTATCCCCTGGGCACTTTCAATAATTTGGTCAGCATATCCATAATGAAATCTTCATCATAAAAAAACTGCTTACCAGATCCTTCTTGGTCTTCCCTTTTCCTCTCACAGAAGATGTCTCCTTCTGAGAGTATCCATAGAAACAGGGACACATATGTGGGATATGCCAAAGGTATACATGTGTACTTGAGTGAAGGAGAAAAGATTTGATCCTAGCTTTTAAATGGAGGGATTGAGATGCCAGATATGATAGGATAAAAATTACCACTTACCTATGGGAAGGAAATGGAGTTATAGACTACAACTGTTAAAGGAAGAGAACCCACAATGAGATGTGATTCTCGTTAAATTATATATCTTAGAAAGTACAGAAGGTCTCTTATTTGTAGTATAAGCTGTCATTTTATTATACATAAGATTCAACCAGTAGAGTTTGTTTGCAATTCAGGTTTACTGACCCCCACCTATTGGTTCTGATTCAGTAGATCTTCGGTTAGGAAATTTCAATTTATAAAAAGAAATCCAGATGTTTATGATGAGACTTGTTGAAAAATACATTTTGAGAAACACTAAAATAGATTATAGCCCAATAATTCTCAAACTTCTTGCCTCAGAATCCCTTTTTATTCTTAAAAATCAGTGAGGACACCGATGAACTTCTGTTCATGTGGGTTATATCTATCACTATTATATCGGAAATGGCCATTTTTACAATATTGATTCTTCCTATCCATGAGCATGGTATGTTCTTCTATTTGTTTGTGTCCTCTTTTATTTCACTGAGCAGTGGTTTGTAGTTCTCCTTGAAGAGGTCCTTTACATCCCTTGTAAGTTGGATTCCTAGGGATTTTCTTCTCTTTGAAGCTATTGTGAAGGAAGTTCATTCATGAGTTGGCTCTCTGTTTGTCTGTTACTGGTGTATAAGAATGCTTGTGATTTTTGCACATTGATTTTGTATCCTGAGACTTTGCTGAAGTTGCTTATCAGCTT
>NW_012105220.1:896418-959897 GCF_000951045.1 Mandrillus leucophaeus | reverse complement strand
GATTTGGGGTGGAGAGTTCTGTAGATGTCTATTAGGTCCACTTGGTGCAGAGTTGAGTTCACTTCCTGGATATCCTTGTTAACTTTTTGTCTCGTCGATCTGTCTAATGTTGACAGTGGGGTGTTAAAGTCTCCCATTATTATTGTATGGGAGTCTAAGTCTTTTTGTATATTGGAAGTGAATACTGATAATACAAAAAAATACTTAATTTATTTACAATTATAATAAACTGTTAAGTAAATTAATGAATTAAATTAATGAATTATAAAAACAAAATTTTACAACAGAAAAACTGGTGATAAGAAGACTTTGTTTTACAATTTTGCACATCTTAGTGTCTGGCTTAATAGGAGACCTATGAATTCTCACATTTATGTCTACATTCAATTTGATGAAATATGTTGTTTTTTGTTGAAGCACATGAAGAAAACTCAGCCTTAAACATGTAAAAGGACAATAAAATATCATTTCAATAACCTTTCCATATAGTTGTAGACATTGTTCTTTGATGCTATACCAAAGCTCAACAAGTGGCAGTTTCTTAAAGGTTAGCTACCACTTGAAACCTGAAATCATATAAATAAACATTTTCTTCTCTGTTACCTTAAAATCTATTTGCCTATCTTGTACTAATTCATTATTTTGTAATGATAAACATTTATTACTTGTAAAATCTTCTTTTTGAAGTTTTACAGAGCCTTCTAAATGTTGAAATATTTTGTTAGACATCAATCATATCACATATATTAACTTCACTGCTGATCTAATTAGAGAAGTCTTAACATACCAGGACACTACCAAGGTCATGATAGTGAATAAAATTTTTCCACAATTGTAATTATTGTTTGAAAGCTTAAACTTCATAGCTTACAACAAATACTGTAATTGTTTTCCTTGAAGTGTCAAATTCAGCTCATTTTAGAAAATGACGGCCAAATATATAAGTCCAGTAACCTTAATTTGTGAGTTGTTCTTTGTAGTTAAAAAAAAAAAAAAAAAATCCTCTGTGAAAATGACAGCTAGTTCAGCTTGCAACTCAACTACACACATGCATTAGTATGTAGCAAATGTACATTGTGCATATTTCTATTTTATAGCAGATACTCAACAAATGTGTACTCGGGTTGAGATTTAATAAAATTAATCGTTTTAGCTACTTCATTCAATGGGATTCTTAAGAAATACTGATTTTTTTTCCAATTGTAAGTGTGTGATGGTGAAGATTATAACTGCTAGTATATATTTGGTGGCACTGTGTTGGTCTACAATTAAGGTTAGAGCCACTCTTCCCATCACAGCTTTTGCATCATGTGTGCAAAATGAACAGTGTTAAACAAGCAAGTAATATATTAATATTATTTTGGGAATAGTCTTGACCTCACAGACCCGAAATGGCCTTGGAGATACCCAGGGATCTGCAGACCATACTCTGAGGACCTCTGATCTACACTATCAGGCCAGTGTTTATCTATGGAGGTGCTGAGGTTAATAGCAATGTTAATGATTAAGATGGCAGCAAGTTAGACAAAAGACAGAAAATCTAGTGATCAATAGATCAGGTGGGTGATTATAGTTAACAATAACCAACTGTACATTTCAAAATAGCTAGAAGAGAATAAGTCAAATGTTCCTAGCATAAAGAAGAGATAAATATTTAAGGTGACAAAAATCCCAATTACCATAATTTGAGCTTTATAATATGAATGCAAATTATCACCAAAATATGTTCGTTATATATAAATTTTTTTAAATGATTAAAATAAAAATAAATACAAAATGGAAAAGACAAATATTTAAGGTAATGCATATTGCCTCCCCTCAGAAAAAAGATAGCAGCCGACATTATTTGTGCCAAATCTTTTTTGTTTGTTTGTTTACCATTTTCCTGAATCCTCACTAGAACTCTATGAGTTACATACTATTATTGTCTCCATTTTACAAGTGAGGAATATGAGGTACAGAGAGGTTAAGAAAGTTGCACAAGATCACAAAATTGTTAGGTGACAAAACCAGAACTGTCCTTTGGACCCTTTCCTGAAAGTAAGGTAGGCATGCATGGGGAAGAGGCACTGCCTAGGGACTGAAACCCAGAACATCTGAGGTAAACCACCAGAAGAAATAGTTTATGGAAAGTTATTAAGGTTATGTTTGCATGAATAAATACTAAGAACCTGTCCCATTTATACATAGGTGTTAATTACTTTAATGTAGTTCATGTCAGTTTTATAAACATCCATTTCTGTACTTTGTATTTTATCTTTTCTTAGTTTGGTCAAGTAAACGTAACTAAATCTCTTGCTTTAGCCTTAGCTGCCTGCTTCACAGATGATCTTTTACAATGAAATTTACCAAAAGTGACTCCCAACTTACTCAGCCATGTAAAAGATAGACACATTTAGGTGTCTGTTCAATATAAACTGGAGAAGAGGCTTTGCCACGGCACACTTGAAGAAACGACACACTATCTCAGAAGCTCTATGAGACTCTAGGCAATCTAGAGACTAATCTGTTTACGGACATCTGTTACCATCATCAGAGGGGCCTAGCCCACACGTAAATGATTATATTCTTTTCAGATATTTAACACTTATTATACAGCTAAAATACTTTGATTTTCCTTATATTTTTGGTGTTTTAGTGTTTCACTTTCATAAGGAGACTATTAAGATTTAGATTTAACTAACATTTTTTGTCTGTGCCCCTGCTTACACTGTCCTGTTTTTCCTCTTTCCTATTTTACAAGTCCAGTAACTTCTACTGTGACTATATTAACATATCTTGTTTTGTATTTTTTCCATCCACCTTCAAAGGAAGAAATCAAAGCTCAAAAAAGTTGAGGAACTCACCCAAGGTCATACGGATCTTAAATTGTATTTCAGCCAGAGTGTTAGCCTAAACCCTCTGATACCAAATCCAGAGAAATATTGAAACAGAACAAAAGAAAACACATAGAATTCTTAATACTAGACATGTCCTAATCTATATGAACTGTATGGTATATTTAAGAGAGGCTGGTAGCATTTATTCAGGCAAGATGCCTTATTTTATTCAGTAAACACTGTATTCTGAAATAAGAAAGCACCTATGAGTAAATCAGAGTTAACTCTCTATCAGCAGTTGAAGATATTTTTCCTTCCAAATGGTAATTCATTGCCAGTGAAAGGACAAATACTACTACTATTTGAATAGTAAGTAGAATATGTATAAATGGTATAAAGAAAGCATGAAGTAGAAATGCCGCCACTACCTTCTTTGCAATTTAGCATGGTTTTCTCTTCCATGGAGCCCAAAGAATATTGCTTCAATTTTCTTTTCAACACAGGACTCCAAATAGCCACTACCAATTGATCATGGTTAATAATTTAAGATGAAGCCATTTTCTTCTCTGGTTTAAAGTAAATTTCATCTATGTAAACAACCAAGTACTATTTTTGCTCTTAGAAAGATTTATACGTGTAAATAGCATGCTTTTGATCCATAGATGTTTAAGATCACATATATGTTTATTTTCATATGGAAAATAGTCTGATTCTATGTAAAAGGTAACTCAATACCTCCTTACACAGACTGGGTAAATTTTCCATTACCAAACAGCATCTTTATCCTCTTATCAGAACCTAAATGTAGCCACTTGCCACTTGTTTTTCTTCTATGCCCTTCAGTAAGTCAAAGGAAGATGAGAGTCAGAGTTCTATGCCACTGGGATCCAAAGAAAATGAGTCATACACACCTGAGCACTATGAGCTCCAGTTCAGACATCCTCTGTTGCTCACTCCTCAGCCCTTGCATGCATACTCAAAAAAGAAAAGCATAGAATTGAAGTCTTGTATGAGCTCCCCAGAAGAAATCCCTTAGTAATACTAACTGGACTCTTAATCAACTGCCCAATTCCCTCGGTCTTTTCAGAAAAGTTAGGTCTGAAGATAAACCTCTAATAAAAATTAAGGTGATTATTCATTGCAGTACAATAGGAGAATCAACATTTCCTGGTAGACAGCAGGGAATTGTACAACCCACCAGCTGTGCGCTAACACCGAAGCGCTCCCACGGGTGCTTTCAATCCTCAATCAGGACAGTGATAAGGGAACTATATTGGAAATGAGGGGCTGCTGATGGCTCAGGTGAGTCGGGCAAAAATAAAGAATCAGACTTCAAAGGGTTGTGTGCATTAAGAGAAGCACAACAAAGGAGAAGGGAGAGAGCTGCTCCACGTCACCAACTCTATCATGGAAGCTCTCCTTATCATTCCGCTCCAGTCCTGTGATTATGAGGAGGGAGTGAAAACATCCACTAATCAGGGCAGTGTGGTGTGCTATTCACAAGCTCATAACTGGCAGTAAAACAGAAAGGCCCATGTCTGCTCTGCTGAGTAATTTCCACACTGAGGCCCTGAGCAGAGATGTCGTGTCATTTGTAACATCTGCCTTGGCATCCAGGAGCCAAAGTAAGCTAGTTAGGGAGTTGCACAGCTTCTTTCTCCCTCTTCCTGTGACAAGTCTAAAGGACTCAAAGTTGTCTGTAAAGAAAACTAGTCTGAGTTCTTCAGAGAGTTGTCAGTTCGATGAAGGTAAGGCAGAAGAGTGTATTGGAGGCTAAGGAGATACTCTGGCTTCTTATTTACCTAGAAGAGAGGGCAGAAGTAGCGTCAGATATGGAAGGAGAAACCAAGTATCAAAGCAGAAATGGTCTGGAAGGGAAATCTTTATAGCTGCACAGACTCAGTCTTTATGCTTCATTATTTTCTTTTTTCATATAAGACTATGCCCCAATGATAGTGATAGAACTCAATACCACTGTTAACTCCAAGGACACTTGGGTTTTTAACCTTTCCTAATTATTCTAAAGCCCATATCCAAGCCCAGTGCCTTTTACTCCTAATGTGTACACAAATAACCTGGGGATCTTATTGGAATAATCTCATTCTGAAATTCTAGATTGGACTGAGTATCTACAGTTGCCAACGGATATCAGTGTTGTAGGTATAAGGACTCCCTCTGCAGTAGCATGCTACTGCATCACAATTTTGGGGGGTCCTGGCAGGGCCAGGAAACAGTAAAGGCCAGTAAACAGCCTTTACTTTTATCTTTCCCTCATAACTAAGACTTAAAAACTACTGTCCAAAGTGCAGTCATAGTATATAAACTACATCTTGCCAATAGCAAGTCTTATTCCTCATGTGGATGAGAGACATAAAGATGTAAAAGAGGACTCACCCGGACCTAAACAGGTGTGGGTGGCCGCTTTCTAATGAGTTCAAGGGTAAAGTAAAGCTATATTGGGTGTGTGCCCAAGGCATACACCTGTGCAACTGCATATTCAGAGAGCCCAGAGAAATTGGAAACTAGAAATATGGAACCTCTTAACAATTTGGCACTTAGGAAATGTATCAAAATGACACAAGGCAAATCAAAGCCATTAGCCATTCCGTCTAAAAATTAAAGTCCCAGGACCATTCAGTATAGCTTCTCTTTGCCTTGAACCATATCATGAAGAATGACTCTCGGCTGATGGTTTCTTTGGTGCAAGACCCTGAAGTAGGTACTATGGGGCATGTGAAACATGAAGAACACATAGAGTATGACCTCCAGAAGTCTGCTGAGGGGCTGGGGAATGGAGTATCTAATGCACATTCTTGTTTGATGTATTTCTATTATTTTCCTATACAATTTCCACAGGACAGTTATTGCTGCAGTAGTTCCTAAAAGACTGGCTACATCTAGCAGCCAATGCCAAATTGAAGGTTTGTTGCACCAGGATTGCCAAATAGTAATTTTAAACACATTTATACCAAATAATCCCATCCTGAAGTGATTTTAAACTTTTCCATTGCCCTTTCTGTATCCAAAAGACTCTGTGTTAATCATGAATGGGTTCTGCCTCACAGCTTCTTTGAGAGGTTCATCAGTATTCCTCTTTCCATTTTACAGATGGGAGGACTGGGCAGAGAGACATTAAGTGACTGCCCAAAGCAAAAGCTGGAATCAGAGACTGTACTTGGGCCCTTCACTCTCGCCCTTAACCAACTGAGACATCCTGGCTCTGTTACTCCGGCTTCTTGCACACACCAGGCCTGCCAACCACTTTAACAGCCAGCAACAGACGAGTCATTATGAGCTGCTATGTAGGGAAAAGAAAATATAAGCCAGATTCTCATCCTATATAACTCTAGGGGAACTTTAAATCGCCAGATGTCAATCTGGAACCTCTCCTGAGTGCTCCAGCTCTCAGGCACAGATGGGAAAAATCGGGCTTTAAGGATACTTTCTGGAGTCCAGAACTCAGGAATGGGACCTGGTGCTCCAAGGCTTGCAACCGTCCCTTTGAAATATGCCATTTAACCTTCTCAAACTCCAAATCTCATCCGTGGAGGAGGCTTATTTTTCTCATTTGTCTATGAATCAGAGTGTTGTGTTAGAGAATAGGCTTTGTTATTGGCAGACTTGGACTTGTATCTTGTCCTCACCTCTCATTAACTGTATGACATTGGGCAAGTTATTCAACCTTCCTGGGCTTCAGTGTTCTTGTGTTTGAAAATTTAAACATTCCAGAAGCCATTTTCACAATGACACAGTGAGGGTTAGATACAACTAAATAACTAAAACGTTGCTGATACATAATAGACACTCAACGAATGTCCTATTTTTCTCATTTCTTGTTAATATTCATGAATAAAATATCTTGGAAATATTCCGTAAAGAGAAATAATGCTGATATATTAATCCCATTTTAATAAGTGTTCACTCTGGGTCAAAAATATATCAACAAGTTATCTCATATAGAAACAAGGTAATTGAGATAAATTAACTGGAAAAAATAGAATACTAAAAAGGGGTTAGTTAATTGTCCTCAAATAAATGAACTGTTTTCATTCAATAAATTATGGCTTCCTATTAGTTTTCACCTCTGCTGAAAGACACAGTAAAATGTGTTCAGAATGAAGTAATGTACAAAGAAAAACCTGATAACAGTTAAAATCTAGAATATTTTTCTAGGAGAGAATGCGCAGAAGTTTATGGAAAAGCAGATATAACCCCAATTCAAGCCAATAAAATCAATGAAAACCTACAATTATACTAGCATTCTAAGACAATAGATGACAAATATGGGAAATTGATAGATTAATTTTAAAAACTATTAATAAGAAGAAAAGGTTTACAGAGATAGCCTAATGTGGATGAAAAAGAACAGCTATTTTTATCCTGAATTTGTAACTACCCTTTTCACCTTAGGTAAGTTAAATATTTGGTCCAAGTCTCCTCATATATAATGGGAACTATTGAATTAACTTAGTTCTAGTACAATTTTAGGTAGTTGGTTTCTTTCTGATTTAAAATGTGTCTAGATTTATAAAATAAAGGGCATTTAATACTCTTTAGAATCAGACATACTGTGTAAGATGAGGTATATCTACTATAAATTTCCATCCATCTATTAAATGATCAAAACCACTCTCCAGTCTAGAGGCAGGATGATGAACTCAAGGTCACAGTGCACAGCACAGTGCCTCTCTGTCTGCCCACAGAGGATCAATACTTTTTTTTTTTTTTTTTGGAATAAAAGAATGCACAACCTAATCCCAGACATGAGCTCCATAATTCGTTCCAGGATTAATTTGACAAACCTACTATGTGCCAGACAGTATATTTATTTGCAGTGGTATTTGGATATGACATGAGTACCACATTTTAAAAGTAATTTACCACCATTTGATTCAGAATTTTCCCCAACAGTCTCGAAGGCAAATGAAATTAGTTGACTTCTATTATATGGTAAAAGCTGCAAAGGACAGTGTGCTGACCTTGGTCTGCTAGTTTGTCTCTCGGTGGCAGATGCTCTCAGGGAGGAAAGTTGAGATAAACTGGAGGATTAGTAAAATTCTGAGGGTAAAAGAGGTTTTCTCAGCCTTTAGGGAATGGAGTAATGAAGCATGGCAAAGCAAAGTCACATTACCTACCTATATTAACTTAGAAAGGAAAATGAGTTTTCTGTTACATGTAGACCTTATTAATGAATAATCACTACATTGTTCATAACTCTGCCTATGCTGGAGAAGGTGAAGTGGACCAGGATGAGCAGAAAAGATGTCAGCAAGTAAATTTTCATGGGGCTTTGACATGCAGACTGATTTTCAAATGCTTTGACTCAGAGGACTCAGAAAGTAAAGGCAAGGAACAAGTAGGTGTATAGAGTGTCATTTTGGTGGGTGAATGAGTCATACCATAGGTTTCTTTCCTGCAAATGGTATTGTCACAGCGTCTGCTTAAGTTATTTGATCCAAGCTTTAAAAAGAAACATTGCAAGTCTTCCTTTCAGAAAGGAGACCCTAAGGAGTTTAAAAGAAATTATGGTTTCTTTTCATCAACACTGCTACAAGCCTTACTGCCACCAGCACTAATTACTGTAGCTCACAAACCCTGTACTCTTTCTTCAATTTAAGGCTTCAAGAATACTCAAAGCTAAACAGTGGAAATCCAACACGGATGTGGGCTTTTTGCTCTCATTTTAAAATGCATTATATAAGAGGGAGAATCCTTATCTGAAACTACAGGTTTGAACACACCGTAGGTCTTAAATTAGACCTCTCTTTGAAGCTTAGTAACAGAACGGTAGATGGGAACACAGATACAGCTGAAACTTATATTCTGGTGGTGCAACTGCAGTGCCTTGTCTATAAAGAGGCTAGAAAAAGATGGGCATAAACTGAAAGACTAATACTAAACAGCTGTGCTTATTTGGGGACAAAATGTGCATTGTTGGGAATGTTTTCTTGAGATTTATTCCTAGGAATTATGTACATATGGAAGTCAGGTTGACTCTCCTTTGGAAGAAAATATTTCCCCCCATGAGAGAAACAAGCTTTTTTAATCACAGTGGTGTTGAAGGTAGAATTGTAGGAAATCCTAAACAAAGGAACAGTCCATCTGAAATTTGCAGTATCATTTAGACTTTTCTTTCTTCTCGTAGAGCATATCCCTCTGTTCACAGGATTCTGTTGTACTTACCACACTATGTATTCGTCATCTCTTTGTTGATTTTCTCCCCTTCTTACTCATTATTGCTTATATCTTATAGAACAAATATATATTATCTATTATAAAGCCTGATTTAGAAAAAAGTCTCATATACACACATATAATTTGTTTCTTTACCTTTTTAAAATTCATTTAAAGATATCAAAATATTATACAGAGTTTAGAATTTAAAGGGACTAAATCACTCATAACCTCAGTGCCCTAGCCAGCAAATGTTAATTTAGGAAATGAATATTTTTTTGGAAAAACCACAAATCTAAAATTAAAAATAATTTTACATCTCTAGGTAGAAAACATAAAATCATATTCAGAGTGTTCTTAAAAATATATTTCCTATATTTAAATTTCCTTAAAAGCCATAACACTTCATCAAGATGTCTTAAGTGGGTGAAGATGATCTCATTTAGCAGATGAGGAGAAAGAAAAAGAGCTTTACACAACTATTTCAATGACAAAGAATGGATTAGATTTAAAGTGATACTTCCAGTTCAGGCTCAAATGGTGGTGACATACTTTCAGGGCATGGGCAGGGAATGGGTTTGGAATTGTTTTTTGTATCAAAAGGTTGGACTGAAAATTGCCTTGAAAATATCTTCTAAATTGTAGGCCTGACAAAAAAATTATTTGAGGAATGTGTCTGTTTTTATATTGGACTCAAATTTTCCAAGAACAAGATCTAAGCAACCCCTTGACTGTTAGGAGTTGTGATTTATACCTGTATTATTTTCCTGTGTTGACAGATAAGATCACAAGGCTCTGCTTTCCAGAGGCAATAGAGAACATTTCATGGGAAATATAAGTAAATATAATTTGATTTTTAATTTTTCATACTTAGTACTGATATAAAAATTGATTATTATAAAGCCAGTAGTAACTTAGGTATCTTAAAACAATGGTTTATTTTTGCTCTTATATTCTTAAATGAAAACAAGATATGATCTCTAAAATAAATTTTTAATGTTCCATTTTCCCATAGCATTGTGGTTACTGTAAACAAAACAGTTTAACAGATATGATTTCTCTCCTCCTGGAGTTTGGTAAAGACAGTTGGTTTAAGACTAAAATGACCCTTCTACTTCACATATCATATGGTTAAGCCTCATGTTGCCTGTCAGTGTTAGGAATAGATTTGGTGATCTCAAACCAACACAGCATAGTTAACGCAGAAGGGGGTCAGAAGAGAAAAACTTTTTTTTTCCTTCACTAAAGTATTTGATAAAAATTGTTTCTTCACATTTTCTGTGACAAATGTATGCAAGTGAAAAAAAAAAAAACTAGCTCTTTTTCGATAGGTTTGAAGGAATGGGAAAGTAGGTCAATAACTGATCAGAATAATTTTTTAGCCAAATCTTTATTATATCAATACCCATACCATGAGGAAAGTACTCCATAGTCAAATGAGAAATGCTGCCTATTGAAACCAATTATTCAAACCAAATATTTTCAAAGTGTTTTTGAGGATTAAGCTAACTCCTCTTTAGGCTTCCCAGCCCCTAGGTGCCACTTCATGTGTCTTTACATGATTCTAGTTAATCCCAGGCAAAGTGCCTACAGCTGGTGAGTGGATCTGCTGCCCCAGCACAATGCTTGGCCTTTCAGAAGGACCTAGAACCATCAGTTTCAAGGTAGAGCATTAGAAGTTCTATAGGTATTAGCCATGTTTGACAAAATGCATGTGTTAAATATTTAGTTAATGCTGGCTTCTGGTATTGGATTTCTAGGAAATCCAAAGTAAGAGGTAGGATGGTAAGAGAAATGGATCTCTTTGACAGTCTTTAGCCTTTAAGAAATTTCATAAGCATCCAAACTATTGCCAGAGGTAACACATTTTCCATTCTTACCATAGTGACAGCAAATCCAGGCCTTTGGATTGGAGCACTATTTTAGGAATTTCTTGTAGCTCAATGCATATTTCTTGTAACAAGTTAATTCCAAACCACCCATTATGATATAAGTGATTACTCAACCATAGCATGTGCCAAGCATTCTGCTAGTCATTGAGAAAAAACAAGATGAATAATGACAGTGGTTAGAATTGCAATGGAGGGTAATAGGTGCTATAAACAAGGAATACCCAAGGAGGAGTAGGGTGGGAAAGTTGCTGAAGGAATTGTAAACAGAAAATGTGATACTTAAGTGGAGACAAAGCTAGACAAAGTTTAGGAGGGCATTCCAAGCAATGGGAAGACTGCATAAAAAGAAGTGTGGGTGTGGTGGCTCACACCTGCAATTAGAGCACTTTGGGAAGGGGAGGTAAGTGGCATTGCTTGAGCTCAGGAATTTGAGACCAGCCTGAGCAACATATTGAGACCTTGTCTCTACTTAAAATTAAAAAAACAAATCAGTCAGGTATGACGGTGTGCACCGGTAGTCTCAGCTACTTGGGAGGCTGAGGTAGGAGGATTGCTTGAGCCTAGGAGATAGAGGCTGCAGTGTGCCATGATCATGCCACTGCACTCCAGCCTGACAGAGTGATACCCTGTGTTAAAAATAAATAATAATAATTTTAAAAAGACAGAAGCAAAACATCATAGTGGGTCCTCAGAAATGAAACACGATGCAGTTTGTTCCAGGGAGGATGGTTTCAGTGGTGTCTGAGGGTTAGTCCTGTGAGGCCCTGAGTAGACTGGTGAGATGAAAGATCTTGCCTGGGTGATAAAGCATGGAAGGGCCTAACTGGCCTGCCAAGGGGCTTGATTCCAACCCATCTGTGATGGAATACTATGGAGGCCACGGAGTATCTGGATCAGACTCACACTTCAAAACAGTAACATTCATTGCAGTATGAATGTTAGATTGAAGGGAGAAAAGGGTAGACATAGGAATATCAGCTAGAAGAACATTGTACTAAAACAAGTTGCAGGTGATCAAGGCAAGGTAGGACGATGATGGAAATGTCAAAGAAATATTTTAGAGGTGGAATTGGTAAGACTTAGTTACAAACTGAAAGTAGTTGATGAGGTAAAGGAGGAATCTAGGATGAAGTCCATGTTACTGGCTTGAGAACAGGTGACAGAAAGTAGGTTTGATTATGAATTCCATTTAAATTGATTAAACTTGAGGTATCTGTGAAACATCCAGTTAGAGATGACTATTAGGGTGTGTTATATTATATATGGGTCCGGAGCTCAAGAAGGAGGTCCATTTGTGAAATGGATAATTGTGAGTCATCAGCATATAATCTAAATTAGAGAGTCTTTAGGAGATTAAATATGATGGGGACAGAGGAGACATTTTAATTGAGAGAAGAGGAAGAAGGTGCAGAAGATGAGACACTGCCCCATTAGGAGGATGATGCAGGACATTTCAGAGGTTGTTGCAGGGGTGGTTCTTACTCATTCTTACAACTGAAGCACAGACACACACCACTGTTCTGAGTTTGGGCAAAAGCCTGAGGCAAAAGGAAAGAATAAAAGCTGATAAAAGGTTATTCTCCTCTCCTAACAGTTGCTCTGGAGTTCTTTAACTTGGTCATGATTATCAATAAATAGAGGTACTTGTTACCATGACATGTCCTGGAAATGTTCCCCTGAGATGGATGTTTCTAGTCTGCAAAGTGAACAATGAAGATTCTGGGTAAGATGAGAGGGGAGTGAAGGACTCTGTCCTTCTACATGATGGTCATCTTGTTCTGACTGTTTACAAGACTAATGTTGTAATTAGGCACTCTCTGGGCTAAACCTCAACCTCAAGGCCTGCCTTTATTATTCTAACACTATATCTTTAAATCCAACTGGGTTTTCAGTCTATTCAAGGGTATCTATTTATATGTACATGAGATATCAGACTTTAAGAACTTTAATTACTTGGGTGTTATAGTGTCATAAGTACTGGATTTAAACTCAGAACATCTGACTTTGATTTTCTGCTTTGTCACAGATTAGATTTGAGATTAAGTCATTCTCCTTCTCTCAGCCTCTAGCCCAAGTTTATAACATATGACAGGGTTAGACAAGATAACCTATAAGATTTCTTCTCTAAACTTTCTAGAAGGGGTTGATAGTCAGATACAAGTAAATATGTATTCATTTTCTATCTCAGTTATTTACTTGATGAACATGTATTAAACACAATTTAGGTGCCCTGGGCACAGATAAATAAGGAGCTCAGAAACTAGTGAAAATTAGATATATATTTTTTTCCTTAGGTGAAAACGTATTTTCTCAAAAACTAAGCCTGCAAGCTGTGGGTCCTTTTTTTTTTTTTTTTTTTAATGAGTCAAGCTTGGCATATGGGTTTGGAGGTCACTGTAAAGGAAAAAAAGCATTTATTGTCCAAAGTGATATCATGAGAAAGTAATCTTGAAACTGCAGATGCTGAGGGACACAAATAACCACACTTTGGGAAACTTTTAGCAAAGAGTAGTGGCAATAGTTAATGGTTAGAGACATTCTTGTAAGACAGTGATCTAAAACAGCAGAACTAAAACTTTTGAAGGCAGATGTAGGAGATAGGTAATCAAAGGTATGAGAGAAGGATAAGCATGTGGTTCTGAGGTCATCCTGTGGTTATGGAGCTCTGCCTAGGTATCTGTGTCTCATGTGCATGAATCTGAGTAGAGACTAACTCAGATGTTCGTATTTCTGGAGCATCCCTCCTCTTTCTTTTCCACCTGCTCCATCCAATAGAATATAAGTTACCCTTCTGTGAGTTATGAAAGCAACTTCTCTACTTATTTAGGAAAGGTAAGACACTGGGGAGATGAGCAAGTGCTGATAAGAAAGATAAAGATCAGCTTTGCAACCCAGAATGATCTGACTAGGAAGTTAAGCTTGCTGTCTAATGGCATTATCTCTCTTTTCTCATGTTTGTTTCTTCCTGTGCAAGATCTATTTTTTCTTCTGTTGGTAACAGTAGTCTATTTTTCTTTTAGAAAACTACTCCACCATTATCTGATGTGGTTCTGATGGCTGTGCATTTCTCAGCTTTATCCTTAGCCTGTGGGTAAGTCCAAAACTCATGGAAAACCAATTAGACTATCTTTTCTTGGCATTTAGAAATATTGAAGAAGAATGATATATGTGTGGGAAATAGTTGGTGCAAAGTCACTTGCTGGTGTAATGCCCCTTCATTTTGGTATTTGGGGCAACCTTGGCTCTCACCTTCCCAGAGCCTACTTAGCTCTTTCTTCAATTTGCTTTTCTTCTCAATATTCCTTCAATAAATTCCTTATCTCTCTATGCTGTACATTCTAAGTTCATTATGTTCATATTAAGTAGCTTAAACCTCTTCCAGATGTCACTCGATCCAAGGAGCTCTTCTTGTTCAGAGAAAGGTTAGGAAATGCATTTTGAAGTACACTTGGGAGAAAAAGGGCAGGGCCCTGGGTCCCCTGTTTGGCTAGGTATAAGGAAAAGAAAAAGGAAATTCAGACTATTGGAAGATCTCTTTTAATTGAAAGTTTTTCTGTGGCATTTCTGTTCTAAAGAGATGGGTTATGAAAGCGGAAATCTTCCTTGACAACATAGGGGCTTCTTTAGAGGTTGTGACATATCCCTGGTCATGAGGCCCACTGCTACTGCAGGAAGATGGATTTTATTTGCCCCGGCCTCTCTCTCTTTTCTGGTAGATAATGTAGAACTTTCAGGAGTTTCCTTCAGTTTCTGGGGCCTTGGTTCTTGAACAAAGAGATTCCATTATCTTCTACTCTTTCTTCAGTCTTGTCTACAAGTCATTTGTTACATTACAGCATTTCCTGAAATTTAGCAAATTCTTGAAAAGAAAGATTTAATCTTCTCAGGAGAAGCTGGGGAAGATTTATAGACGCCTATTCTTAACATGTCAAAATGTGGCTTGGCTGCTAAATTTACTGGGACCGCCTACACAGCTGAGGATTTCTATGACTCTGCTGGAAATAATGGCTTTAGGAGGTAACCAAACAGCATTAGAGAAAAACATTTGAGAGAAAACAGATTTTTAGGATGCAGAAGTATTTCTTGTTTTATAAAAGAGCATTACATTTTTAAGAGCTCATTAAGTTGTTTTCCTTTATATTTGACCCCAAATTAGAGTTTGGATTTCTTAATTTTCTCTTCTAAAATCATCTGCAAGGTGTTGGTAACTTGAGTTTCCAAGTCTTCAAATGCCATACAAAATGAAAGCATTAATTCTTAGGTATTATTATGGAATGAATTGAATTCTGTTAGGTAGCCTTGTATAATACTTATTTTTTCTGTGCTTAATCATTACAGGTAATTTAAAATAAATACTTTTGCAAGTGAACCAATAGAAATATTTTACTGTCATCGAACAGAAAGCTAAAAACCTAATTACAAATAATGTTCAATACATACCGTGTTGGTTTCTTCACTCTTTCCATATCTTTGTTCACTTTACTTAACATTCACCATTTCTCCCCTCATAGATTCATACACTGGCATTTTTTTCTTCATTTCATTGAAGAAAATGGTACTCTGTTACACAAATCTGCTCCCTGTTTCTTTGGAATCTGTATTCAGTCAGTCCCCACAGAAAGAATAGGTAATGAAATTCTATCTCTCAAGTGTATGTAGACATATCAATCACTTTAAGTGGAAACAATCATTCCTCTGCCATTTGGAGCCAACATCTTTGAACACAGAAGCAGCACCATTGCTTTCTGTTGCTAAAAATAGTTTTTCCATAAAATGCTAAGGTTTACCTTCCAACCACATGCTACAGAGGTCAAGAAAAGCAGATTTCCTGATAACATTTGATTTGAGCAAAGGGAGTGATAAAAGGTACGTTTTGTAATCTGGGTTCAAAGCCGACTGAAGACGTGGAGTCCAGTGAAGATAATCGAGCAGACCTGTGCTGTCACCCTGCTACTATTCAGTGATCTCTGCCCTGGATTGGTCAGGAAGTGCAAAGACTTATAATTCTTCTCCATGTTGTTGATAGTCAATACTCCCAACTCTAACATCTCCTATACAATTCAGCATCTTTTCTCCCTCCTAAATAAGCAAAAAACATTTTGGATTTCTGATGCCACCTTTTCCTCAAGAATCATTATACACATTTAGCTTTTGTTTTGATTTCAGTGCGTTAGGAAGTTGGCACCAGGAGATACAGAAAATAAGGCACTTGACCTCTTTCATTGCAACTGCCCCCATCCTACATGCCTCCCCTACCTGCCATAAACTTAAAAATCCATGCATATTTAAAATACTGCTGGCTAAAGGCATGTTGCTGATGGATTAGAGAAATATCACGTTAGCACAACACATTCTAGTTACAATGAGGTGCTGCTGTCTCTACCCAGGGCATTACTGCTGTGAAGCAAAACAGCTCTCACTTCCAATCCCCAGATACAGAGCAGTAGCAATGCAGAAATATTAAAGAGAAAATTAATAATTTATTTCAAAAATTCATTTGCAGCTGCACTGCAGTGAATTAATTACTTTTTGTATTTCTCCTCTTATTCATCCCTCTCTCTTGCTAATGATCATGGAAAAGGATGTAAGTATGGTTGGAAGAGGTGGGAGTCTGGTGCTGCCAGAGCAGAAAGCACAAAGAAGTATGTGCTTTTATGTGGGTGCCCTAAGAGACATGATAAGTGAAAAAGGATAAGTTAAACTTAATCCTATCTTCTTTACACCAAAACCAATAGAAAACCACATTACTATGTTTAGGTTCTACTTAGTATTTTAGAGGAGAGACAAATTAAAATCCAGCAAGCAAAATCTCAAATTATTAAAAAGATTAATCTGTTGTTTATCACTATATCATCTATGCAATTCACTTCCCTGTATGCTCATTAAAATAGACCACACAGACAAAACAATTGTATAGTTTTGCTTAAGTGTTACATGGAGCTCGTGTACTGACTTCCGGAAGAGTTGGGGTGGACACAGTAATTTTTGCATAACACTTGCTTATCACAACTTGCCAGATGACTCTATGGTGACATTATGGCAAGGTTCAAATCCATAGCCATTTACATCATTTTCTGAGCTAGAATAGAAAAATCAGTCCGAGAAATTTCATCTACCAAACCTCAGACTGAGGCAAAGCAGATGCTTTCTTCCATACTTAAAACAGGAAGATAGTTTCCATCATGCCAGTTCAAGCTACCATTTTAAAGCAAGCAAAAAGATGTGCTTTTTAATATACCTTATTCTAAGTAGCTAGTTTAATGGGAGAAATAACCTTTGTACTAATGAGATTTTGAAAAAACAAATGAATGCAAAAGCAAATACTGAATTTTCTCTAATACCCTCATTGCTCTGGCACAGGATCCATAGCCATTTGGGTACCAAATGATCCCCTCAGGGATAAACAATTTCCATGGGTGCAATTGGATGTTCTGGCATGTGTATCAGCAGAAAGGGAGAATAAAGTTAAGGGAGAAGATAGAGAGAAATCAGTGTTTAATTTTATCCAAAAGATAAGAGACACAGGAAGAAAAAGAAGTACAGCGAGGAGGGTATCAAGAACCAACGTTGATGGTGTCAGGGGCAGATACTCCTCTGTTCTGTTTGTTTAGTGAAACTATCACCGTGAGAGCCCATTGACTCCTCTGTGAGAATCTGTATAGTTTGCATCATGACACTGTGCCCCAGACTGTCTTAACGACTCACTGTCCCTGTTTTGACACAACCTGATGTGATCAGGAGCTCATCAGCTAATTCAAAATTTGTTTTCTGAAGGTTGAAATGAGACACCATCTAAAGGTGTACTTGCTATAGTTTCACCTCTGAGTAAGGAAACAAATGCTTTGTGACCTTTTGTCTTTCAGT
Source organism: Mandrillus leucophaeus (assembly GCF_000951045.1). NCBI lineage: Eukaryota > Metazoa > Chordata > Mammalia > Primates > Cercopithecidae > Mandrillus > Mandrillus leucophaeus. Next base: position 942,148 of record NW_012105220.1, on the reverse strand, counting down.
ACTATATGATTTGGGATACTATAGCTCAATGTATCATTATAGCGCTTTCCTTGGATTTCTAAAATATGCCTAATGAGTAACCAAATTAATCAATCCCAAGTGTCTTGGTGGAAAAGATTTCCCCTCCCAATATCAAAAACCCTTCAGATAAGATGAATACATAATAAGGCCAATGTTTATTTTTGTAGCTGCTGTAACTTAAAAGAGATCTATCTGAAGGAAGCATTTATTCAATATCATCAAGCCACTGATAACTTCCATGCACTCAATATACTGGTCCATTGGCTATGAATGCATTCTTACTTTTACAGCTTCCCCAGAAATTCTTTATCTGAAAAATTACCAAAAAGCAACTCATCATATCATACAGTAAGAAACTAAAAATCTATACCTAAGACATATTGTTGCTGTTCCAAACAAACCTGGAATATAATTTGATAATTCAATGAAAAATTGTTTGTTTCATATTGTGTATGTTAAAAGAAGTAGCATTAACTGGAATCATCAATCAAAAAATTTCCCCAACATCTCCCGGCAAGTGATTGCAACAGCAGCTGGAAATTTGGTAGACATCTTTCCTTCCTAATTCCTTCAGCAAGAACATTTAGAACGCTGTAATGATTGGCTCTAAGGAATCTTGTGTTTATGAAAAACTATCCTGCTTCTGCCTTATGCATTCAAATTTGTCTCCAAACAGACTCTTTGCATGCCCTGAAAGCTCCCAGAGGCTTTTGACTACGTAGTACTGCCCCCATGTGGGCCAAGGGTGTCAATCGTACAAGGAGCACCTGCATTGCATTTTTGACATTAGCAGAAGGAGGTAAAAACTATGATTTTTGGTAGTTTTTATCCTATACATTGATTTGAATTTTCAAGGGAAATAAACTTTTCCAGTCTCAGAATTAGTCATAAAAAGTAGCTGGGTTAAGATGCCTGGAAATAAAGAACAGAGGAGAAGGGATCCGAAAATCTAGGCCAATGTTCTCTCTCACCTGGGATTCTTGTTTTTCTCCCCCCAGAAGGTCAAATCTCAGTTAAATTAGTATGCAGATCACATACCCAGCAACTACAGTTCCAGACTAGGGAATGTGCTAATTGGCTCACCCACCTGAAGTACCGGGGTACCAGTCGTCTGACACATAGCCTCTGAGGGAAGCAGGACTTAATGCAGGACACAATGTTCTCATCACTCTGCACTGTCTCCTATCCCTGCTTCTAGCAAGCAGCCTGGCCATACGCAGCGATGGCTGGAGCACTTTCATAATTATTCCTGCTTCCTAGACTAATGTGTACACTTGGGATTTTAAAATGCTATCTAATTCAGAAGAAATTAAAATTAAAGCCAGTGTCCCTCCAGGCTCCTTTCCCCATACATTTCTCCTGTAGTGTTCCAAATAGTGCTCTAAATAGCATCATGCATAAAAAGGTAGGTTAGAAACTCAGCACTGGTGGTGTTAACACCCTTTAAGTCTGTCGTAGCATTGAGAATATGGTTAAAACTAGTCCCTTACCAGACAGTACAATATAAAAAACAACGCTTTTGCTAGTCCTCAAAAAAGTTAAATAGTTAAACCCCTTTTCTAATTCCTTTATGATTAGAGAAAACACCTTATAAACAAATGAGTAAATAAATAGCATCTCTAATATGAAGATTACTTGGTTACTTGTTTGTGATTCCTTTCACTACTGGCCTCATAATTCCAGCTGTTTTGCTCTCTTCTGGGATTGTTTCCGAAAGTTTCCGAAAGAGGTGGGACGCTTCAGAGAAGAAACATAGAATTTCCTAAATGTTAGCACCCATCTTGTTCCAGGAAGCAATGATATGCTTAGAGCTCTCTTTGAATAGAGAGCTCTCTGAATCATATGGTATCCATGTTGCTGATGCAATAGGATCAGGAAAAACGACAGCCGTCAGTTGTTGATTAAGTCTGATAACTTACCCAGGCTAATGAGGGGGAGGCTTTTCATGCTTCCCCTGCCTAATGTCACTCATCAAATGTACACTTATTAAATATTCAGATAATTGTGGTAGTCATAATAGTGGTAATAATAGCCACATGATGACAATGGTGAAAAAAAAAAAAAAAAAAAAGCATCCTTGAATGGAAGGGGTTTCATTCTTCTGAAGCAAATCAAAAGAGGTAGTACTGCTGTGAGCTATGTGCAGAGTACATGAGCCTATGTATCTAGATGTTCCTTTGTTTTATCATGTTTCTAATAAACTAAAGGTAATTAGCTAGATTTCCCGGGATTACTTGGACACACAAAAGTACAACAAATTTTTAGGCAACACAAATACTTCTGATTTGAGTTTGCACTTTGACCTGAAACTAGCAAAGCAAAGCTAATTTTCAACATTGTAATTTACATTCTACTTCAGTTTCTTATTTGTGTTAGTTCAATTTTAGGTCAAATACCCTTGTGGAGCCATCTTATATAAAAAAGACAATTCAGCTTCAACTGAATGAGACTATTTTTTGTTTGCTTGGTTAGTTGGTTGGTGGGTTTTGCTTTGTTTTTTACAGATTTGCAGCTGAAAATTTTTTCTTGCTTGTATTTTTCAACTTTTATGTTTGTCAGAGCCTCTAAGTCTGGGGCAGGATGAGATGTGAAGATGTCAGAAAATTCAAGGAACCTTCTATTTTGTAGACTCAAAAGGATTTGATAAGAATACGAATTGTCAGTTTTGCTCATCACTCAGTTCTAAAAATCCATACTCAAAACCTTTCATGATTATCTCTCAGTAGCATCAAACATAAAAAATCAAAATAAGCTTCTGATGAAATCAGGTTTCAAAATTTTACCAGAAGTTTCTTTTCTGTTTGATTCTTTTTGATCAGCACCAGATATACCAGAAACAAACAAGTTTCTCCAAAATCTCATTTTGTTTTAGCAATACTCCTAGCAAGAAAAAAAAAAAGACAAATATGGAAATGATGCTGTTCAGAGTTTTCTTCTGTCACCTCTTTTAACAAGTTCATAAAAACAATACTAGTATTGGTCTTATTAATTTTCCTAATTGAAAATAACATAGTTAATACAATAGACTCAGCTTTTGAATTTGTGGTGATCTTTCTCTTGTAATTAGGAAATTTTGCATCCCTGACAGTTCAGTAGCACCATTTTTTCTTTTCTCTTAAGTCTAATGTAAGTCTAACGGGCTCATTTAGGCTTGTAATGAACAGTTTAGGATTTTTACTCTCAGGTTCGCAATCTTGGTAGGTGACAGTAGTTTGTTTGTATTTGCCTTACGTATTTGATGCTACACAGTAGTGAAATGCAATCCTTTGCTGTCTATACAATTATTGTGATGCCTTTGCAACATGATGTGCTCACTGACACAAGTTTACCTTCTGTTGCCCCAGGCTTGCAACCTTGTGGCATTTGAATGTACCTGTTCCAAAGAAAGTATTGGTCTTATGACAGTTTTGTGATGTGAAATAAGCTGAAAGCAGGCTCAATTGACCCGATTATAACAACATACCTCAGTCTAGAGACTCCTCTAGCTACTGATGATTGCTTTTCTCATATTTGGAAAGACTATGACATGGTGAAGAGAAAGAGAGAGAAATGTCTTTGACCAAGTCTCTAAACTATAGAACTTGTCAGAGACTTTTTTTTTTTCTTTTGTCCTGAAAAGGAAAGCAGAATACCAGAAATATATTTTTGATACTTAATAAAGTCCTAGCTAACACTGTCGATGAAACAGCAACAGTTCCTTTTCCAAACTTGCTATTTTGGAAAAGATTATGGGTAGCAATTTGATTGGGAGAGATACCTAAGGAATTGCAATCATATGATTTTTACTTAGAGTGTATGATTGTATACCTATTCAGGAATAATAATGGATAGCCTGAAGGGGATTTTGGACAATGGCAAAAATCTTCCATCCCTGCTTCTTGGCACTCCTCTGCATATTCACTGCTAGTGTGACCAATTTGGAAGTTTACTGTTTGTTAACTGTTTCTATACTTTATGACATATAATATGTAGAGTAACATAAAACCAGATAGGAATGAGGAATATGCATTTAAATTAACCTAACTAATGAAAACAAACCAAACAAAATATTTATTGTATACCAGTGGCTTTCGTTCCTGTTTCTTCATGAGATCTAAATTAGTGTTCTTAAGGCTAATTCCCAAAAAAGCTTTCATTGTCTGGGCCCATATGCCAGAATGAACTGCCATTTACATTGGACCAAGAAAGCAGTAAGCATGTTGGGCAAATTTGACTCAAATATTCCAGCTACTGGTGATAGACGAGCAGAAATAGTGCATACGTTTTCTTTGAAAGAAAGAATAAACTAAAAACCAGTCACTGAGTACGTGAATTTCTCATCACTGCTGAGGTGCCACAAGGCCCCAAGATTCTTCCTTCCAAAGCCACCCACCAGAGAGAAAAAAGAAAAGAAGAAAAATAATGATTCTAATGTTGGGAAAAATAAGTCAAGAGCTGACTCTAATACTTTCCTTACGTTCTTTCTGGAGCTCTGTGGAGAATATTCTGTGCTGGTAATTGCTCCTAATCAACTGGATGGAAGAGAAAGCAAAAATAAGAACAACCCATTCCTATACACTTAGTATATGCTCAATTCTCCTCTAACATAGAAGACATCTAGGAGAATCCCAGAAAAGGTTTTACTAGACATTTCTTTTCACCTACCACACAGTTCTAATCGTTCTTTTCTTGGAGTGCTTTTAATACTTTCCCTGAAAATATGTAGCAGCATAATATTCTGTTATTATGGTACAATTGGTCTAGCAATATTTAATATTCTCTATAGCTCAATCATCACCAAGCTCTAGCCATGCTAGAAAATAGACTTTGAATAAATAGAACTGTCTTAGCTAACTCGTCCTTCCTGGAAATAGGAAATCACCATAGGATTGTGATAGTCTTTGAAACCTAGTACTTTGGGCAGGGCAAATATTGGGCTCATACATGATGCATACTCATACAAGGACTCATATCTTGTCTCCCTCAATTATAACTGAGTTACAAAGTTGTCTTGACTTTGTATATTGGAATAAAATGGACTAATATTCATTACAAATAAACTGTACTCCAAACAGTTCTTAGAATAGATACTTCCAAAGAGCTGACAGAACAGAGCACTATTATTTTTATATTATGTGCCCTCCTTATCCAAGGATAAGGCAATATCCTAGACCTAACATTTATGACAGCCCCTAAAATAACCACCAAGCAATTGTGTATTTAACTCTTAGTCTTTCAATATTTTTAAAATGTTTTTCAGGCATAAGCTCGAGTTACTCATACTTGCCTCTTTCCATATTGCTTGGATCAGTGAAGACAATTATCTTAGCAGCAAATTAATGTTAACTTCACTACACAAAATTTTGAATAAAATTGAACAAGAAGAGTGATACACATAAACAAAAGCCACATCTTAGGCTCATGAGCTATGCACCTATGTTTTTAGTTGACATTAATTTTGGAAAACTTTCCTTGTATAGCTGTAACCACGAAATTATAACACCCCTGAAGGACTCAACTATGTTTTTTGCATCCCTATAATTTCAGATTACAGAATATCTGACTAGTAGTAGGTACTCAATAAATACCCAATTAAAAAATTGAACCAATGGGACAATGTAACCTATGTTTTGTCTCCTAATGTAACACCATATCTTGCAGAATTTTAATAATTAGTCACATCTACGAAGTATATAATAAGCTAACTAGTTCTTCAACACTGACTTATAACTTAATGAAAAAGTTAACTTATTCCATTCCTTTCTACCCCAGACATGTTTCATAATGTGATCTATATGTAACCCTTTTAAAGGAAACCGGTCTTCTCAAGTCTCTTCAGAAACTAAAAGGATATTTATAAAAGAAATGATGTTATACCTCAAACCATGAGTATGAAACTGGAAATAGCAATTTGACCACAGAAGTTTTTTCACAACTCATATACTACCCAGTGATCTAGGATCCACGTGGCCTCACAAAATATATATTAGATATTAGCCACTTGTAGTGTCAATCTTTAGAACCTGAATGAAAAGAAAAAGAAATTATGGTGAGAAGAGGAAATGACAGAGGAGCACACAATGGTGATGGTGGTGAGGACAGAGATGGGATAGTTGAAATCTATTAATGGTAAATCACTGAGAGAAGACCCTAAAACTCCTAAAATCCTTAAATGACCTTGAGTTTAGCTCCATTTCCTTGAGGGCCTGTCCTATTACTGATCATCTACTTAGATGTCTACGAAAGCCCACTACCGAAACCACTCCATATGTATTCTTAAACTGGCTTTTCTTTAGCTAGCTTAAGTAATACTTTATTCCTCATAATCAAATAATCCTAATGAGAAGCACTTGGAGTATTTGCACATTTGTGAGTAAGTTAAAGATGTTTTGTTTTTTGCATTACTTAGCCCTCTTCTCTCAAAGGATGATTAAGGGAGATGAATGGAAAACAAGGAAGGAAGGATACTAGAAAGTTAGGTAAGGTCTTACTAGTCTTCCAGGATCCAGGACATACCCCTCACTGATAACTGTGGGCTTCCTTCTGCTTATTGGATGGATGTAATAATTAGCATCAATTTTCTGTGTATCTGAGATGAGCTGTATAGACTAGGAAGTCTTATAAAGGCTAGGACACAAGATAATTCTAAGAAAAACTGAAGTTAATAGATACTTCTTAATCTGTAATGTTAATAAGAATAATCTGAAAGTCACGTTAGAAATGAAAATTCTTATTCAATAGATGTAAAGTAGGGCCTAAGATTCTGCATTTTCACAAGCTTCCATGTAATTTCAATGCTGCTGATCTGTCCAGTACATTCTGAGTAGCAAGAATGAAAGGACCCTTTATATAATTATACCACCGTTCTCATTTATTCTCTGCAGGACAGTAAAATAGAAGATGACCATTGAAACCAGACGAATTCACCATTTCCAAGCTGTGTGACTTTGAGCAACTCATTTAGCCTGTCAACATTTTTGTTTCCTCATTTGTAAAATGGTGAGGATAATATTTATCTTGCAGAATTCTAAAAATTAAATGTTATGAAATATGTAAATTTCACAATAGCGCCTAAGCCAGTGGTATTTATTTTTCAATTTATTCACTATGTTAATTAGAAAGCATTTATTGAATAGTATGCAATTTTCTACAATAAATGCTGGAGATGAAGAAATATATGATCTCTGCTCTAAAGAGTTTATGAACCAATGAAAATAAAAGATTGTCTACAGGGTTATATCTTGTGTCATATAATAACAAATGCTATAGAAAAAAACAAAATGCTTTGGAGTTTTAAAAAAGGCAGGTTGACAGAGAGGAAGGAGAAAAAGGAAAAATCAGAGAGTGTTTCAAAAAGGAGACTGCATTTCAGCTAAATCAAAATGAGATTGTATCCAATGTCAACTAAATCTGTATTGTTGGATAAGAGTTCATCAAACAGAAAAGATGGGGGCTATCATTTCAAGTAAAGGAAGAAGCTTGTAGAAATCACGGTAATGGGAAAACTGTTGCTTTTTAATGGTACCTCCAGAATTCAGAATTCCAATGTGGCTAGAACTAGGTTGAATTGGGAGGAGGCAAAGAAGACAAAGCTAGCTGCATCTAAAAGCACAGGCCTTGTACGATATGCTGGGATCCTGGGACAGTCTGCACCTCCTAATATAGCTTTCATCAAACCTTATTACTATTTAAAACTAGCTCAAGTACAACTCTGCAACTCTAATATAAATGTCTGGTCCATAACAGGTACTCAATTAGTTCTTGTTGACAGAATAATTGCATAAATATTAAGGGGAGAGCTCTTGGGGAAGGGAGAAAAATACCTAAAATCATATTCCACAGACGGATCCCATAGACAGCTGCCTGCTTTGCTTATCCTGCAGTGACCTTAGCCCATGTGGGGGCTCTAGCATAAATATGCTTCTTAGAGCAACACCAAGCATTTTTTATTTGGCATGACTGTTACATTATATAACAGAAACAACCATCCCATTATACAATCTATTGCATGCATTCTATTTGGCCTCCCTGTGATGATTCAATCTCTTAGTGGCGCTTAAGATGGTAAAGGTTGAGGGAAACTATTATACTCTAAGCAGATTGAGATCATCAGATGAAAACTATGGTGTGTCACAAGGCACCCACCATTGCTTGTAACATAAAGTTCAGTAATATAGCTTGCAGCTACTGGTTGATTAGAACAGCTTTCCAGACCAGGACTTCGGCTTTCCTAACACACAGAAGCACAAGGCTGCTTGTTTTCCTGAAGAAGCAGAATGGCACAGTCTCCAGTGAACAATATGATTTCAATATAGAAAGCCTGCTTACATCTCACTTCATTTTCATTCCATCTATTGATTTCTTCAGGATTGTGCACATGTATTGGAATATCTTTATTGAATCCCCCAGGCATTCCAAGTAAACATAAACAGAATAATTAGGAACAATAGTAAAAGAATAACTGTAAAGCAGAGCATTTCTTCATATTCTATTAGAAATAGAAACCTTGAATTTATTAGATGGAACTATTTTAGGGCTGGCTTTAGGCAGAATTAAGCAACAAAAGCTCATCTTCTAGAGGAGGACAGCACAGTGGTGAAGGGCATGGGCTGGAGGCAGGTAATCTGGATTTGAAACTCTACTTGAAGACTTTCTGGCTTTGTGATTTGCGATGTATTGCTCAATCTTTCATGCTCCAAGCTCATCATCTATAAAGTGGGAATTATACAATTCCTTAACCCATAAGGATATGGAGAGTTAATCCATGAAATATGGCTTAGAATAATAATGACACTCAAGAGCTTAATATGTGTTAGCTATTCTTATAATCTTCAGGGTCTCCACCCTACTAATTCAGTAAATATCCCTACTTCCAGAGTACCTCATTCTATATTTTAAATGACTCCAATATTATTTTTTTCCTTTTTCATATTTGTATTTCTAGCAAGAGTTCTAGTCATTTATATGTTTGTGTAATTGTTTACTCACAAAATGTTGCCCTTGTCCGAAACCTTTTTATCTTTTGTCTTTCACTGTGAAAAGAAAAACACTTTTATTTAAAAGTTATTAAGAAATCCACAGCATTAGTAATCAAGTGGTGAGAAAACTCCTACCCTAGCCCACAGCCAAAGCCCCTGAAGTTACAGCAATATATAGTCATTCATGCAACAAATATTTACTGAAGTGTCAGATACTCCTGGATGCTGGGGGCACCAAGATAAATAAGGCAATGTAGATGCTCATTTTTCACTGGGGAGCATGGGAGCGTCAGAAAATGGAGCTTAAATCAGTCTCATGTAGGGGAGGAAATGGTGTCAGGAAAGATTTTCTCCCTATATCCTTGTAGACTTTTCTAGAGTTGTTTAATGACACACATCAGTTTTCTTTTGTTGTTTGACATTCAACTGGTTAGAAGACAAAGTCTTCTTTCTCATTCCTCAATAAATCCTAAAAAAATATCCTTCTACACATCTATAATGCTCGGAGAACTGGAAAAAATATGATTGTCCAACTCAGAAGTTAGGGACTTGGGTCACATGCAGAAAACTTTCCTTTGGGTATTACTTATTAACACCATGAAAGCAGCACAAATGCATCCATTGATTCACTCATTCAATTACTCCTCCTCACTGTGCCTTCCTGCAGACTGCTAATTGTGCCCTCACAACATGATATGATTTGGCTGTGTCCCCACCCAAATCTCATCTTTAATTGTAAACCCCCTAATTTCCATGTGTCATGGGAGGGATCCAGTGGGAGGTAATTGAATCATGGGGGTGGGTCCTGTGCTGTTCTCATGAAAGTAAGTCTCATGAGATCTGATGGTTTTATAAAGCAGAGTTCTCTAAACAAACTCTCTTGCCAGCTGCCATGTAAGATATGACTTTGCTCCTCATTTGCCTTCAGCCATGATTGTGAGGCCTCCCTAGCCATGTGGAACTGTGAGTCAATTAAATCTTTTTCCTTTATAAATCAGTCTTGAGTATGTCATTATTAGCAACATAAGAACAGACTAATGCACAACCCATGTCAATAATGTTAGACAAAACATAATCTATTAAAGAAAGTGTCCTTGTCCATGTGGGAGCTAAAAATAGTTGATGATGTATAATAGAAATAAACAAAAATAAAATGAAATATATGATTAAATAAATACCATTGAATTGTTTAATAAATGACTTGATGTTCTGGGAAAAAAAACATCAGCTAAGATAACAAATACCAAAAGTTTTATCTCAAGTGCCACTCGTATCAACTGGAAATAGATGCCTGGAAAACTGTGTTGCCAGTGATTATGTGACTGCCAGACTCAGAATGAAACAGCTTAGGGGCCAATGTTGGTCATGTCACAGGAATCAGAAGTATCAGCACTTTGCTAACATCTTTTTCATGGTGTGCTGGCTACGTAGCATGACAGTTAAGAAAAGTGGTTGTAATGTACTAGACTTGGATTCTGCTACTTGTTAGCTCTGGGACCTTAGGAAATTTATTCAACTTCTCTGGGCCTCAGTTTTCTCAATTAAAAAGTGAAGATACTATATCTCAAAAAAATGTTAGCTATTAAATTAGTCTGTAGCTTCATGAAAGACAGAGCCAAGTATGTCTCGGTCATCTTTACATCCCTGATACATGGTCCAAAAGTATCTTCTCTTGACACACACACACACACACACACACACAATGGGAAGGGTATTTAAAAGAACTGGGATTGGAGAAGAACTATAAAAGATGGTTAGACTATTAAGTCAAGGAACATGAGAGAAGTTACTATTCAGGCAAAAACAAGTTGGCAAGACATGGAAACCAAATGTGTATGACAGTCACGGACGAAAGGAGAGAGAGACAAGCCAGAAGGAAAGATAGATAGTATCCAAACAACTTCAACTTTGGAAAACACTAAGAGATCATCTCATTTATATTTCTTTTTGTGAAGAAAGACAACTGAAGCTCAGAAGAATTTAAATAGCTTATAGTGGGAGATACTGGCATAGCTAAGATTACAACCCAGATTGCCTGACACATACTTCAGTGCTCACTTGGGAAGCAACTGGAAGAAAATGCTGGGAAGCTGGTCTAAAATCATACGATAGAGTTCTCCATATGGAAAGTTCACTCCTTAAGTGATGAGGATCTCTCTGCTGTTACCAACAGGATAAATTGGAGCAAAATTCCCTGGGGGGTTCCTTTGTGGGGCATGGCCACGGATAGTGAGGCCACAAAGCAAGACTTATTAATCAGCAAGCAAGAGTCAAGAATATGAACTAAAATGATTTCAACCTTATTTATACAAAAAACAGCACCCAACAGTGTTGGTAAGTGGGGTAGCAATGGACTGATGCTTGATTTAAGTGGAGAGTAGATAAGGAAGCTAGGAGAAGAATTTCCTTTACCTGAAAACACATTGTATTTGTAATGTGCCACATACTATCTGAAAGTGAAAACTACACGTAATGCTTTGCTTGATACTTTGTGGGCTTTTTTTGAGGTTTTTTTTTTTTTTTTTTTTTTTTTTTTGTATGAAGAGCTCAAGATATTCTCTTAGATATTGCTATTACTCATAACATCTATGCCCTTTTGTTTAGGACCAGACACATTTTTAGTCTCATTTTATAATGGAGCAACAATTAATAGTCAACTATGAAAAACATTCTTGTTTATTGACTCCTATCACCTTATTTCTTACACTTGATGCTTGTCCTACCCAAAGACAAGAAACCATCACCAAATGTCTTCCCTAGGTAGGCAAATGTTGCTCATTTTTATTTGTCATCTAATAAATAAATGCCAGATTTGGAGGTGGAACCTTCAAAGTGAAATTGCCTCATCCTGAGAAAATGTTGGTGTCTGTTTACATCCATATATTAATGGAATAATCTTCCAGATCAGTCAGAGTACTTGAGATACAATCAATGATACATATGCCACCATTGTTCTTAATTAGCTTCTGATTAAAATGTCTTCCCATGCTCTTCAAGCTTAATTGTTGTCATTGACACCCATGAAAGTACTCTTGCAAAGATTTCTGTATTGAGAATTAGAGGCAGGGAATCTATAGTGAAGTACTGTGTCCCCAGGAAGTTCTTCTCTCTCCCCTGATTATAATCAGTCTCTGACTGCCATCACACAAGAATTATAATACCTAGGTAATAAACACCCTGAAGACATACTGTGACTGTAATATTGGGTTCTTCAGGCTAAGGGGTCCTGCAGTGGCAGGCTTTTGTGTTCAGTAGTGCTCAGCAGTTCCATCCAGAATTTTCTTTCATCAGTAGATAGTGTTTACTTCTCTTCTCCATTGGGATGTAAGCATTGCAGAGAAGAATTTGGGACTAAATTCTACCATAGTGTTCTGTGCAGTGAACCTCCTCAGGATTGCCTTTTTTTAAAAAAAAAAAAAAATATGGATGGTACCCTTAGCCAACTGTGTAGCAGAGTTGTTTTTTAAGTCTGGATGTGCATTGCAATCTTTGGGAAGTATTTTTTAGTCACAGATCCGTAAGCCATTTCCTAGTCCATTTAATCAGAATATGTACAGAGGTTAAGAGCAAGGGCTCTGGAGTCAGCAGTCTGAATGTGTATCCTGACTCTAAAATGCAAACCTGGGACAGGTATTTAAACCCAGTGTCTCAGTTTCCTTATGTATGAAAATGCAGTTAATTTTATCTACCTCATGAGGGTGTGCTTAGAATAGCACCTGTCCCATATAAACACAATTTAAGTCTTGGTTATGATGGTGGTAGAGGAAATGGAGCTAGGACTTGACTAAATCCTTCCTGAAGCCCATCCTACCTCTGGTCATTTTAGATTGGGAAGTCAATAAGCCCCTTTTATTTTTTAACTCTTTTTGAGTTTGGTTGTCCTGTTATTTTCAACTTACTGCATCCAATGCTTAGGCTAGGCTGAGCAGCCTCATCTGGGTATTCTACCAATACAATAGAAAGAGAACCAGTCAGAAGACTTGAGTCCTAGTCCAAATGCAACTCTGTCTAGGAGCATATGATTTCAGAAGCCTTGGCATTGTTAACTTGATTACATATGAGTCTGGGCATTGACATCCAATAATCTATGTAATAAAATGTCTCACCCCTCAATTCTGTTTATCTAATATATAAGGAGACTGAACTAGAAAAGCCTGAAGGGTGGTCAAGCTTAAGGAGTCAACATTTTTAATCTTCTCCTAGAGGCCAAGGGGTGGACTGAATTTTGTAGTGCATTGTACAAGCTCTTCTTCTCTTGCAGAGGAGTGTGATTCCCCTCCTCTTTGAAGATGAATAGGAGGGACGTGTTGAATGCTGCTAATTCTCAGAATGGAAACCAAGGCAACAGGAGAAAACAATACCAGAGAGGTGCTGATTCTAGAAGGCTTATGAATACAGAAATTACCTGTCTTTGTTACATGTTTGGAGCTGAGCCTTCCTATAATTTATCTATGCATCTCAAGAGGCTTTATACCAAACACTGAGACATTTTCTTAAGTAGAAGAGACTAATAAACAACATTTAAAAAAAGCAACCATCCTTTATGTCTGATTGTTCTTCCATGCTGCTTGTCCAAGACTGGTTTAAGGTAACCTGACTGTGCACATGAGTGCTTTAGGCTGTGCCCGTGCAGTATCCAAACACCCATTTGAGAAGTGAATTCTAAAACAGGGAACACAGACTGTCCACTTAAAGGCTTAATGTTTAAAATCCGTACTTTTCATACAAAAATCCAGTTTTCTGGCCACTCTAGAACAAAAATGGGAAGATCTGGCAACACCAGATTGGCATTCCCTGTCACAACAATAGGCTAATACTGAGCGGCAGCTGCCCCAGGACTGCGTCCAGCTTGCTGCAGTTCCCAACCTCCCTGACATCAGTGGGACTCAGATGCTGGCAGTATTCAACATTCAGCTTCTGCTCTTGCATTCTCACACTTGGCCAGACTCACTCATTTCTACTAGTTGTTAGACATTCATAGGTATTTGAGTTTGTAACTCTAGATTGCCTTTAAACTTTGTCCACATCCAAGCTGATGGGCCTAAATTTAACTTTCTGAAAATCAAATGGAGTACTTCAAATGGTACCGCAAACAGTGGGGAAGAACACTGGCTCTATGATGTCATATAACCGGTGTAACTATTTACTTTCCAATAATTCCAGATGACATTCTATAGGCACAGTAATGTTACTTCATGTATTATGAACTTCTATTGTGGACTTAGACCTTTGTGTATCACAAAGAAGTGATGGCTCTTTAGATCACTTACTGAGATGAATTGAGGAAGACTTCTGGAATAGGCCTCAAATAGCTTTACAGACTATCCTGAAACCTTTTCTGCATTTTCCTCATTTCCTTCATGGAGCTTAGGTCAGAAAATGCTTTTCCAGCACCATCTATTAGAAGCACATGAAATGTCAGGCCAGATTTATGGATTCAGGACTTGACATTGAATCATAATTCAGTTTAGAGTAGAAGGAATAAGAATGCCAAAAATGACTTGGAGCCAATTTCTTGGCGGTCACAACAACAACACTAAAAAGAGAGCATTGGTTTCTCAAGCAAAGTCACTCCTCTTTCCACCCCTGTGCCCCAACTCTTGTTTTGGTACATATACTGGTTACAAAATACTAAGTATGCAATTACAAGAAAGACCTAAAAATCTGCTTACCACTTCTGCTACTCTTTTCCAGACATCTGACTGTAATCTTCTTCTCTATTACCACCATATCCTCTCTTCTTTTTTGTCTTCCCAGTTCCTCACTGCTACTGAATCTCTCTGCTTTTTTGGGTGGTTGCGCCCTTCACCAAATTGTGACTGCATGCAAAGAGCACATCTTATGCATTATTGCTCCCCTAATTCCTAAGCATGCGACTCTACACTGTAGAAGCTATTTATAGCTACTTAAATGATTGATAGCCTCCAGTATGTCAAGCCCTTCCTCTTATTCCAGAATATCAATTTATTTCTGAGTTTATTTACTTCACTACCAAATTCAAACCCCATCATCAGCCATCTTAGTGAATTCTTGCATTTCATTTTCTTTCGTCTCTCTTCGCCAAGTTACCAGACTATCAAGGGTGACCAGAAGTAGCTCTGTAACTAGAAGTTTTTAAGATACGTTTATGTGTTCTAAAGCAAATACACTCTATAAAATGGTAACTGATATTTCACAGACATATAGTATAATACTTCTAGTCACTCAATTCTATCATAGTACATATCCCCCAAATGCTCTAGAATCTTCAGTTTCCCAACATCCCACACTCTTCAGTCTTATTAGATGACCTAATCCACCTATGAAATTTAAATAACCTTATTTTAGCTCCCTTAGTTTCCTACTTCCCTTTTTAAAATATCATTGCATTGTTATTTCTGTTTTTATTTGTGCATCTTTGTTATCTAATTGATCAATTTGTTCATTTGTTCCTTCCCATCCCATAATCCCTGGGACTTTTTTCTGAATCCCTCTTCTTCTCTCTTACACTCATCCTCCCTCTCTCTCCTTTCCTCTCCAGTTCTATTGTTTGTTATTGTCTTACTTTTATTCACTTCTTTTATCTACAGCAGCTCTTTCAAAGGCTAACTGTGAGCTCAAAATTGGCAAGTCCAAGCTGTTTCTAAATTCTCTTCCTCCTAAACCCTTGCATTTTCAGTGCTATTTATCACTCTTATTTTACATCCTTTGTAACAGTAACTTTTTTGACACTGCCACATTTTTGTTCTATTACCTTTTCAAATACTACTTACCTACCTCCCATTTGTGGCTCCTCCTTATCCCACTCTCAATCACACAGATTTCTAATCAATTTTGTGTCTTCTTTCTTCTTTGTACCCCTTGTGCAATCAGTCCCCAAGTCCTGAAGTATACTTCAGGGGACAAGAGACACATTTAACTTGCCATGTTGTCATCTAGTATTCAATTTGAACATCTCAGTTGCTTTTCAGGTGCCTAAGATGTTCTAGAATTATACTCTGGAAAACTTCAAATCAGATATTAAAATCAGGAATGGGGTTAAAGCTATAAAAATCAGAAAAGTAGTTCACTAGTTGACAGATAATAGGTGAGATGATGCTGGGGCATATTTATCTTCTGCTTCTACAGCTAGGTGGGGATTTAATTCAGAGAAAATACATTTATCATGCCAATGCTCCAATTCACTCCCTTCCTACTAAGAGGAAAAAAAGGAAAAATAAAGTTTTTGTAACAGGGGATCATTTATGTAGCAAGCAAGAGAAATCCATCTCAAACAGGCTTAGGTCAAAGTAGGGGATGTATTCGCACGCATGATTAGACTTGGGAAAGGGAAGCAGTGGCCCTTGGAAAACTAGAACAACTGATTATTTCTTATCCCCTGACCATACTTTTCTTTCACTTCAACTATGTTCTCTTTGGTTAACTTTTTTGACGATACTTGAATCATGGCAACTTGAAGTCTAGGTTCATATAATCTGCTTCCCTTCAACACAGAAAAAAAATCTGTTTCCTGTAGCTCCAATTTGAAAAAAAAGAAAGTAGAAAAGACTTTGTAGGGCCAGTTCAGGAGATATACAGGGTGGGCCTCCCTAATCAGAAAATGTAAAACCCAAAAGTTTTGAGCACCAGCATGATGCCACAAGAGGAAAATTACACATCTGACATCATGTAATAAGTTGCAGTCAAAATGCCGACAAAACATTGTCTCCTAAGGCTATGTGTATATATGTATATGAAACATAAATAAAATTCTTGTTTAGACTTGGGTTCTATCTCCAAGATATGTCATTATGTAAGTGCAAACATTCCAAAATCAAAATATATATGTATGTGAAATCTGAAACACTTCTGATCCTAAGAATTTCAGATAAAGGATATTCAACTAACTGGTATCCCAATACCCCAACCCATCAGGTTGCTTCTGCATACAGGGTCATACAGGAAGCTGACAGCTCTCATTTGCATAGAACAAGATCCATAAAATGAGGACCTATACAGCACCAACCTCAAGCCAGAATCAGTCAAGACCCAATACTTGATCCTTATTTTAGTACAATGACCAATCTTTATAAAGATTTGCTCTCAAATTTTAAGCATCCTTTCTTTCAGCCAGGAAAGTTGATTTTAATCTTTTAGTTCTGAAAATTTAACTGTTCCTAGTTAAAAAAAAAAAATCAGAATTGTATGTATCTATGGATACTGAGTTCGGAGAGAAGGATTAAGTGCAGCCCTTGCTAGTCTTAGAATATCAGAAATCAAAATTACTTTGATAGAATTCACCAAATGGATTACATAGCAATGGTACTTGCATGCATTTTACATGTGACATAGCAATTTTATAAAACTCTTAAAACTGTCCATCAGGCTGGATTTAATTCCAGGTTGAATTAATGTGGTAGTTGGGATGGCACAGGCCTGCAATGGAAGACAAGTGCAAAGCCATGCTGTTTCTCTGCTCCCTCTTCCCTCTGTTGTAGCATTGTCATTGCCACCTTCTTCCATCACTAGAGACCCCTAGGGAGCCAAATTCCTCCATTACACTAAGACATTGCCTTTATTTGAGGACAGAAATATGAAATAGGTGAAGAAATCTCTTTTTCTCACAGTTCAAATTCCACATAAACTATTAATTCCCATATTATAACTCACTTGATATAATACCTAAATGATTAAAAATGATTCCAAAGACCTGGATAATACACTTATAAAGCTAAGGTCCTGTTCTGACAGTCTTTTGTCAGCAAAATACTAAAGGGAAGAAAAATCCAGCATATTAGATTGTGGGTTACTATATGTGTCTGAAAATAGATGTAATGGAAATTTCAGAAAGCCAAACAATCAAATAGAGAGATAGCTGCCCCCATGATTCTTTCAAATGGAATCTTCTTTTTTGGGGTAATGCAATTGAAAACAATTTTCTATGTAAGACACAAAAACCACAGTTGAGAAATAATAATAAAAGTTTATAGAATCAGAAAATTCTTTCCAATCCATCTACCACAAAGGCTGATAAAAATCAAAGCTTGGAACAAGTCGATACAGACCCCAATTCACAAATTCAGCTTGCCTTAGCTACTGCTGCCACTTTTTTTTTTTTTTTTTAATTGGATACTCAAGGTCAGTAGTTGTAGAATCAGTAATTGATAATGTATTGTGTTCAACTCACATGCATAACAGTGAATTCTGTAACCATGACTGCTTTAGTAAGAAACTGTTGTTAGTGCCTTCAATGCTCCAAACAAAAAATAATACTAATGAATCTGCTGAGTACTGATGGAAAGGATGTAATACGCATTTCCACAGAAATGTCTTGTAATTTAGGATTAATTAATGTCCAATTATTGTAAGCTGTTACTAATAAATTTTAAAAGTCAGCTCTGCACTTCCATTTTGTAATGTTTTTATAAAATGGAACATTAGATGTTTTTAATCTTGTCTGTTCTTGCAAAATACCCCAGATAACATGCTGTTTTGCATTTCAAATAATATATACTCATTTAAATGCAAAACCAGGGTCCAATCAGAATAAGATGGCAATCAAATTACAATATTCAATGAAGAGTTTTCCAAGCTGACTTCATTAGTAAACTATCATGAATTTCAAGATCTTACAAGGTTTCTATTTGTTTGTACAACTGCAAAGGGCTCAATTACGGAGCTTTGAGAGAGTCTAAAAATAACATCAGACTAATTAAAAGTTTCAACCGGATTTGGGCTAGCACTGTTTTGAAACTCTTTTTAATCCATTTGACTTTCAAAATGGACTTAGGAAGCTAAGGCTCTGCTTTTAAACTATTGAATTAGAAACAAACAGGCAAAAAAGAAAACAAACAAACAAAAAACAGTGAAACCCAGAGCCTCCCTCTTTCTGGTGGCTGAGAAAACACAGAGGACTGTGCAGATCCGTCTGAAAAGACCAGCCGTTAGAGTGCTGCTCCATGTCCTCTTGGGCTCTTAGAAGAACTCGGTGTCATTTTCTGGCATTATTGTGCATGTTGAAAACAAGCTGGAAGAGTCTGTAGCTTCAAGTGGCTGAATCTTTGAAAAATGCAGGCAAGAACTTCAGTCTTTGAAGTCATTTTCCCTTTGGGAGGTAAGATCCAGGTAATCAGGAAGAGCTCAGGAGGTCGGGCTATTATGTAATGCTCTGCCAGTGCAGTTGCTGCTCATGATATTACATCTTTTGGATCATCAAACATCGTGGAAACTCCCAGCAAGGCTTCTGTCTCAACAGGTGCTTTCTTTGTTTGACAAACAGGGCAGTGATAGGGTGTGGGATAGAAAATACTTAGATTGCCAATTTTTTTTTTTCACATTTATCAGACAGTGCAGTAGTGTGGTTCACTGAACACGGCAATATGGGAAAGGCTGCTGGATTTTTTTTTTAATTTTATTGTAAGTTCCAGGATATATGTGCAGAATATGCAGGTTTGTTACATGGACATACATGTGCCGTGGTGGTTTGCTGCACCCATCAACCCATCATCTAGGTTTTAAGCCCCATACATGCATTAGCTGTTTGTCCTAATGCTCTCCCTCTCCTTGTCCCCAGCCCCCAACAGGCCCTAGTGTATATTGTTCCCCTCCCCGTGTCCACGTGTTCTCATTTTTCAGCTCCCACTTAAGAGTGAGAATACGGGTGTTTGGTTTTCTGTTCCCACGTTAGTTTGCTGAGAATGACGGCTTCCAGCTTTATCCATGTCATTGCAAAGGAAATCATCTCATTCTTTTTTATGACTGCATAGTATTTCATGGTGTATGTGTGCCACATTTTCTTTATCCAGTCTGTCATGGATGGGCATTTGGGTTGGTTCCAAGTCTTTGCTATTGTGAACAGTGCTGCAATAAACATATGTGTGCATGTGTCTTTATAGTAGAATAATTTATAATCTTTTGGGTATATACCCAGTAATGAGATTGCTACGTCAAATGGTATTTTTGGTTCTAGATCCTTGAGGAATCGCCACACTGTCTTCCACAATGGTTGAACTAATTTACACTCCCACCAACAGCGTAAAAGCGTTCCTATTTCTCCACATCCTTGCTAGCAGCTGTTTCCTGACTTCATAATAATGGCCATTCTAACGGGCGTGAGATGGTATTCATTGTGGTTTTCATTTGCATTTCTCTAATGATCAGTGATGATGAGCTTTTTTTCGTATGTTTTTTTGGCCGTATAAATGTTTCTTTTTTACCTCTTTACATTTCTGCTTGAACTGCCCTTGTGTTTTCTTTCTTCCACAGAGTTTTAAGCACTACTTAGATTTCCCATAAGATATGAGTTAAAATGTTAAGAAATGACTGTCATTAGAGAAATGCTAACTTCTTACTCTAAAGCATCACAAAAATAAATCTTACTAATTTAAAGGTTTCCAAAGTTAAATACTACAAATACTACTTTCATTAAACTCTTATTCTGGAGGTTATATAGGTATCAGAGCATCTGTCGCTGCCACAGAAAAACCTTAGAGGTAGCTAACAGCTTGAGGAAGAGTACAGCCTTGTAATTTGGTTTTATGTTGTGCCTATTAATGTACAAACTACGATGCAAGTAGCGTTTATTCCTATGCCATTTAAATGAACAAAAGTGAGATTGTGGCCAAGGCAATGATATCATTATAAACTGAAGGAGGCAAGTGTGCCTTTCAGATCATCAGTGTAATGGTTGTGAGCCTCATTTCAGAGGCTGGGTTTTCTTTAGAGGACTTCTTTTATGGTTACATATTTTTAAGGGCAATAACTCATGAATAAAATATCTATGAGTGAGGGAACCCTAAACTCTTGTAAAGCTAACTCAGTTATCTATGCAAATGGGAGCACCGGTTGCATAAATCGACAACTTCCCAAGCTAATACCCTCGTTTCAATTTAGCCAATAGTTTCCACGTTTCAACTTTTCTCTTCAACAAACCCTCTACTTTCTCTCTAACCAGAACTGCAGCTAAACAACAAAATGGATCAGCTTGCATTTCATCTCACCTTCTCTTTTTATCCCTAAAGGCATGTTTGATGGATGGAAATAGTCTAAAGAGGTGGCAGGAGGAAAGGAGGGAAGCAAAAGAGCTGGATAACCCACCAAGCTGGATAGCAAATCCCTGAAAAGTCCAGTATTGGGGAGAACTTACATAATTTCTAATTTTCATCAGAATCATGTCAAAAGTTAGCAAATTCCAGTGTTAAGGCTGACAGAAATTATTTGGCAGTCTCATTTCACTTGTAGGGGGTTTTCTATATGACTGGATTTGTGCTGAGTAAAATTTGTGTGGATCTTTGCAAATGAAAATGTCCCTAGGGTAAGAAAAAGGACTAGATGATCAAAGAAAATAATAGAGTACCATAAGAAACACAGAAACTCCTTAAAAAGTAGCTAAATCTAGTGGAAATTGTTAGAGGACTGGGAGAAAAACATATCATTAAAGTTCAATAGATGAACGGAGCTGATGTAGGAAAAAGATGCCAGGCTATTTCTATCAAAAAGAGATCAGAAAGCAGGTGAAAAATACCATCATTTTGTGAAAGTATTAGACGTGGGGTAATATATGAGCTCATCTGAAATACCGCACAGCAATCCCACTTGATGTTACCCACATACCATATTCCTTTATTGTATTTTTAACTTCAGAATACCTTATCTATCAGTTTAGATAGCAATACTCTTAGGGATTATAAGTGTTAATTTATCAAATGATTCCTATTTTAATAGAAGTTTGCCCAGTTTAACTTTTGAATATTTTAACTTCCTTTTCACCATAATGGAGAACTGATTTTAAACATAATTACATAGTGGTTTTTTAAGAGGGGTACCTGTACTTTTCTAAGAAAAACAAAGATCAGGATGAAATTGAGATGATAAATGAAGGTAACTCATACTTTTAAAAAAAGAGATGGTAAGAAGAGAGATCAAGTCAATTTATCAAAAGAAGAAATGAAATAGGTAGCTATTCGCAGACACTGCTTTGCAGGAGGAAGGTGCTCATATGAATATACATGAATGTGTGTCTTTTTAATGTCTACCCAATGCCCCCATGTCTTTATAACAGAAATCCAGTATCCTTCACTGGATGTCCACTGCAGGAATCTGAATATACAGCAACATCATAAAAAGGAAGAAAATGTTTCTCTTTCACTTTTATCTGAGAGTCAGCCCTCATTGCTACCAGGCCACTATCATGTTTTTTTCTTTCTTGTCTCCAGCACTGCCTTGATTCCCATCCATTCAAGCCCAGGTCTCTAGGCTTCTATACATTCTTTGAGCTCACTATATCCTTCCAATAAATTTGCTTTTGTTTAAGTCAGTCAAAGACCATTTCTGTTGCTCGCAACAAAATAATTATGAAATATGGAATCTTTAAGGCAGCTTAGAAACTGAGAGGACATCAAATATGGTAAGAAAAAGAGAGGATCAATGCCAGCAACACAGAATTTTAAAACATGTCATTAAAAAAGAAAGTTGTTGGCCCTGACTCACTATGGGAGTCTCAAGAGGTAAAAGTGATGCTAAGATGACAGAATCTCCCCAAAGAGACGCTTCCTTGAACACATATGCTTGACAAACACTTGTGTCCTCTGAGAAGGCTCTCTGTGAAGGTGTTAGACCAATGGTCTTCAGTCTTTTTCTACCCCTGCATGCTGGAAGGATGAGAAGAAAGCTCATCAACACTATGTCCCCTGGAAGTAGTGATTTTGAGTTCTGAAGGGAGATCAGAACACAGTGAGCGGGGCTGGAAATGCCTTTTGGGAGATTCAGATACTTTTCTCCCCAGCACCTGTCAGTTACAAAAGACAACTACGTTGATGTTAGTAGACACATTAAAATAAATTGTGAAAGTAAGGTTAAGTACTGACTAAGCAAAGAAGTCACAAAAAATATACCACAGCAGTAAAATATAAGGTTATAAAATTCAAAAACAATTTAGTTACTCAGCCTTCTTATTTTAAGTTTGGAGACACTGAGGCAAAAATCACACATTCTTCGAGTTAACACATCTTGTCCGTTAAGGCAGGTGTTAGGGCTCTTGGTTCTCGAACCATGGCCATTTCATTAAGACACATTGCTTTCTTATTTTTTTAAATAGCTTCCTCCAAATAATGTTGATTCTTAGTGCTGGTGTATAAGAATAGTTACCTTGATCCATCATGATATATTAATAAAGAAAGATCAAAGATCCATCATGATAAATTAATAAAGTTGCCTGTTATGGGAAAAGTATTACTTGATGAATTATTACCACTTTCAGTACCAAATAATGATCTATAAGAGATACCACATGCAGATTGCTAATTAAATTATAGATATAATACCTGAAATATTAGGACCAGTGTCTGAAAACATAATTGGCAAATTTGACCCATATTTATTGATGATAAATATTATAAATCTGAACTAGGTAATGGTAATAAATATTATATTTTAGAAAATATACATATAACAGAAGCTCAAACATATTCTGTTTTCTCTTTACAAAAACATCACAAGAAAGCTAAATGTTAAATTTTAGAAAATACATCAGTCAGAAGCTCAAATTCAATTGACATTTTTTACCAAAAAAATTCACTATCTAACTTTTTAAAGATAATTGTGACAAAATATTCAGAAGCACATATGTATAGACATTGAGATACATCCTTCACATAAAGAATGAATGTCAATCCACATTAAATATCACTTCAGATACATTTTAGATGCCCTTTGAGATAAGAAAATACTAAAAACATCTGCATTTGAAATTGACTTCAGTAGTCGTTAGATCAACCACAATTTTCCACAAATAAAATAGTTTCATTTTTTCAAAATAAAAGTACTTCTATCATTTTGGGCTGTCTTTGAATTTTTTTGTTTGTTTGTTTGTTTCTGGGTAGTCTTTTGTTCTGTATTTTTCAGGGTAGAAACTTAGCTGATAAAGTCATCAAGCAGTTATTTTATGCATTCCTATTTGATTTTTGTCTTTCTATTTCTCATCATTCATTGACAATACAAACAGACTTGTCTTTTGACTGAAATTCCTTTTTTTATGGCTCATAATTTATGAAGAACATGGCCTTCTGTGATAAAGACCCATCAAAAGCATCATTATTCTGCATTTATCAGCATTGAACTGCCTGTTTTATCTGTTAGTATTAAAAGGTTCTGCTTTTTTTTTTTTTTCTGTATCTGGCTATAGTCCTCTAATTCATCTCATCTCTATTATCTTCCGGGATAAGGCTTTGCCTTAGACTGTGGGTCAAAAAATCACATTATTAAAATTATCTTCAACATTCAAAATAAAAAATATTTCCATGCAATCTTATTATTTTGGTGAAGATGGCAAATGAATATCATTTAGCCCTTCTGAAGCTGATCTGATCTTTTGTACCTATTGCCTCTGGTAATGTGTTGCTATACAAGATGTACTGAAATAAATGATTTGTCCTTCGGTTCTTTCAATCCTGTGTTCTTTATCTGTTAATGGGGTTCCACATGCTCTGCTTTTCAAAACTCCTCAAGTTGCTGCATTGAATGATAAATGTTTTGCTGATCCCCTTTCCAAACACCAGCCATTGTAATCTGCATAGTAACAACAAATGAGTAAAAATGGTTGGAAAGGGGGTTAAGAATTTAAACGAAGTAATGTTCAAGGTGAGGAGAAACTCGGAATGGAGGCAGACTAAGGCAAACAACAAAGACACTTCCAAGTTCTCAGGGTTCTCCACAAACTTCCACTCATTTGTGTTTAAAATCTAGAATTTGTCAGAGTGGCTTAAAAATCCTGTGTTGAAGCATGGCATGAAGATTAATATTGTGTGCTGTTATTCCTTCTCATCTCCTTAGTAGTGACATGTATATTGAGCTCTTCTGCATGGTAACTTGATTTCTACCTTCCCTGACCTCCCAAATTTGACTCGTCACTGCTGATTTAAACTTAGACTTGCATAATATTTACAAAATGCCCAGGAACAGGCAGAATTCAGTTAAAAAAGTAAATATAACTAAGTTACAAGAACCAAGATTCCTTTGGCTATAGAACCAAAAGGAATCTTTAAAAACATGTAGTTAATTTCTTTCCTTTTGACAGGGCAATGCCTAAACCTGGCCTAAAAGGCAGGTGTTGATCCTCCTTTTAAAGCCATCAAGCAAAGGTAAATTATACAACATACCCTGGTGACCTGTTCAGGGTATCTCAATCCTATTAGAAACAAATTATGTCAGATCTAACAACTTCATACCAACTGTCCGAATGTTTAATACAAAACAGAGACCTTATTTATCATGGTGTAGTAGAAACAGTCCTGGAATCAGAATCTGCACAACTGAGTCATTGCCTCTTTCTGGCTATGGGCATATTTCAAGTTACTGAACTTCTGTGAGTCTACATCTCTTCATCTGACACAATTATATCAGCATAGTTTGTTTTTGTTTTTGTTTTTTAAAGAACTGTGTACATTAGCTTAACTTTACTGTCATTACTGCTATTCTTAAATACAAGAACACACTCAGCACCTCCCAAGAAAGGGGCCCTTTGCTGGTGATGTGAAAAACAAAGGCATATTGTGTGGTCTCTGCCATTAAGGAGCTGAGCATTTCATAGAGAGAAAGAGACATATCCAAAACTATGACCTAATTAGATAAAATAACATATTGCCACATATTAAATCATGAGTACAAGAAGTACGTTCTATTCGAAGTCAGAGGAGGGCAATCTAATATTTGCTAAAGCAGCCAGGAAGTCAGTGTATTCCTGAAGACTGACACATGCAGCCTCTGAAAAGAAGACAAGGCCAAATTGAGGCTCATTTCTTAAACACAGTGTTTTGGACTGAACATAAATTAATTGGGAGTAAAATGAACCCTTGTAATGCCTTGTATTGATAGCTAGGACATTGCTCATTTATTCATTCAATAATGACAATTTCTCTACTATGTGCCAGATTAAAGAAACAGAAATTAAAAGATTGTTGCATTCTAAAAGAATTTTAAAGTTCAGTGGAAGAAAATTGAAACTAACATAAATCAAATGATTTTCCTGCTGGCCCAAATGAAAAATAGTATAGCCAGGATTCCAAATTAGTTGTGATGAGTTCCATATATCATTCTCTTTACACACTATCCCTCACATATTTTCCCACATTCCTCTCTCTCTCTCTCTCTCTCTCACACACACACACACACACACACACACACACGTACTACATATACATGTGGGTGAGGATGTAGCATGAAAATATACCACAATAAACTAGGTAGGTTTTAAAAAATTATTTCTTCTGTCTTTTCCTTCACTATTCAAGCAGAAAGAAGAGCTTACCATGTACAGTGAACACAAGAAGAGATGACACAAAAGAATAAAGGTCCAATTTACTGAATTGTAAAATTTTAGATAGATTTTGAAAATATCTAGTAGAGGTAATGATCTTGAAAGTCGGAACTTTTATTTTCAATAAATAAGCATTTAAGAAAAAGAAGTTTGTATTTTCTTATTCCAAACATTCAGTTTTAAATATTAAAAATACTGAAAGTTCAAGGCATGAGTTTATAACTAACACCACTATTTTTTTTAATTATACTCCAAGTTCTAGGGTACATGTGCACAACGTGTAAGTTTATTACATATGTATATATGTGCCATGTTGGTTTACTGCACCCATCAACTTGCCATTTACATCAGGTATATCTCCCAATACCATCCCTCCCCCATCTCCCCACCCCACGACAGGCCCCGGTGTGTGATGTTCCCCACCCCGCGTCCAAGTGTTCTCATTATACAATTCCCACTTATGAGTGAGAACATGCGGTGTTTGGTTTTCTGTCCTTGTCATAGTTTGCTCAGAATGATGGTTTCCCTACAAAGGACATGAACTCATCCTTTTTTATGGCCACACCTGTAATCCCAGCACTTTAGGAAGCCAAGGGAAGTGGATCACTTGAGCACAGGAGATCGAGATCAGCCTAGGTAACATAGTGAGACCCCATCTCTATCAAAAATTACAAAAATTAGCCAGGTGCAGTGGTGCATGCTTGTAGTCCCAGCTACTTAGGAAGCTGAGGTGGGAGGATCGCTTAACGCTGGGAGGTCGAGGCTACAGTGAGCTGAGATTGCACTACAGCACTCCAGCCTGGGCAACAGAGTGAGACCCTGTCTATTAAAAAAAAAAAAAGAGTAAGTAACATTTCTTCAATTTGACCTGATATGTATTGAAGAAAACCAGCATCTGAGGCCCATGGAGAAAGAAAAAGAATAAACTTGGACAAAGAAACGGACATGCATAAAGGGAAGAAAATGGAAAGAGACACAGGAGTAAATGGCCATCTACAAGAAGAGAGGCTTGGACAGATTCTTTCTGCTCAGCCCTTAGAGGGAACCAAACCTACTGACACTTTGATTTCAGACTTCCAGCCCCTGGTGTCATGCAGAAATGGGATTTAGTTACAAAGTTTACAGTTTTTTCAGAGGAAAGACAGCCTGGAAAGTCAGACCCTAGTTCTTTTTGTTCTGGAATCCTCTCAAATTTACTCAGGATTTTCATTGCTCTGTCTGTCACCTAAGGACATCAGTGGTGAATGTAGCAGGCTGGAGACTGACTTCCAAGACTAGGTAACAAGCGCTATACCGCTATACCTCAGCTAAAGGCAGACTGGAGCACAAATGGCGTACAAATGCAATATCCCCCAGATGCCTGGAGCACACACATTCTGCTTCTGTTTCCTGTGGGGCAGAAAGGTGAATCAACTGAGCACTAGTTTCCAAAATACTGTTTCTCATAACGAAAGTGACTGAGTGATCTTGGATTGACAAGCACTCACCATCAGCAAAAATCTGAGTTTGAGAATTTATGCAGGTATAAAGAAACAAAGGAAGCCATATTTTTTACATAGCTAAGTTTGTAACAGTATAAATACTGCCTGATTTTCATTTCAGCAAATGTGCTTGGCACTTTAATCAAGAGTTGGGAATACAGGGATGCATGTCTCTCACGTATTGACTCAAGACTGGTGCCAAAGCAGTGTAAGGCACATTCCATGCATCATCAACATCCCACACATCAGATCAACTTGTAAGTTTCATTATCAATCCTCAGCAAATTAACAAACTGAGGATTACCAAGATTTTGTTAATCTTGGTAATTTGTCACATCATTGCTGATTCATTGGCAGGGATCAAACCCACGTCCACTCAACTCTGCTGCCTGCCTTTTATTCACAAGGCCATAGGAAGCTTTGAGTAGAATAATATAAGAGAAGTAGCGAATTGTAATAAATAATTCAGTAAATGCCATAAGAAATTTATGAATAAAATGAAGTAGCAGTAGGGAGCATGCATCACTACTACCAAAGGTCTCAAGGAATGTTATATAGTAGTATTTTGCTTTGCTGTTTTGAGCTAGGATAAGAGTTTTGGAAGCAATAAATGGAAATAAAAGGTGTTACAGAGGAAGGAAACCATATGCCAAGCCTAGGGTTATGAGAGTTATGGCTAGTGCAGAGAAGGTTGAGATGTGGTCTAAGTCTGCCAGTTAGTAGGGGAACTCTATGGTGGGGAGGTGGGTTGAGCCAGAACATGAAGGCATTGCAGAGTCATGCAGCTTTTTAAGTATAGAAATGATGGGCTCAAATTTGCCTTTAGGAATAACTAACTTAGAAGAGTATAGAGACTGTATCTGGGAAGTCAAAGCATGTGATCATGTGATAGGAAGACTGAAGGTGACGGGGGCTTTGCAGTGATCTCAGGAGGAAGACAGGAAAAGCATGAGAAACCAAGGCACCGATTTTGGAGTCTTTCCTGAAGTGGAATTAGCAGACTTTGGGGGCTAATGGTATGTTTGGAGGGCAAATTAGTGCATACTTGAGAACCTTTAGGTCATTATTTTGTGAGGCAGAATGGAATAGGATAATTGGATGATCCCAATGAGTGCATACTTGAGAACTTTTAGGTCATTATTTTGTGAGGCAGAGTGGATTAGGATAATTTCCTGTATTGTGTATCAATACAGGATATCTGAGCAAAACCAGCAGTGTGGTAATCAGTATTTGCATGATATATTAGAGGGAGAATTGTATACAGAGAGATGAAAAGCTAGCCAAGGAGCAGAGGCCAGAAGAGCAACATTTAAAATCTTAAGTATAATAGAACTCTTGGCATGTCTTTGCCCAGACTTTATGCCATTCTTTCTTAAAATAAATGTTCTAAATATTCAAGACATGTAAGGTTTTAGTGGAAAGAGTTCTGACGTAGTAAGGTTTTAGTGCCAAATTTGTCATTAATTATGCAACCTTTGACATGTCACTTAATCTAATTCAGATGTGGCATCTTGATCTGTGGAACTAGGAGATCTCCAGGGTCTCTCTTTCTTGCTTTCAAATGCAATGGTTCTCACTCATTTCTTTAGAATATTTTAATTGAAGTATATATTACATGATATTATATAGGCTATAGTGTCATGTGCTCGAGTATTAGTGATAAGAAAAATATTAATGATAATTCTAACTTTATGACTATAGAACTTTCAAGTTTTTATAACTCAAAGTCATGGATATTTCTTTCTCTTTCTACAACTGAGTACAGATTCTATACACTAAAAAGATGTCACAATAGACTGGTAATAAAACAAAAGTCATCGGGACTAGGTGAAAGTTTTCCAAAATCATCATTGTAGTTTATTAACACAACAGTCATCATTAATAATGTCTATAAACAGAGACTTTATATAATATAAAAAATTCTTCAATCAAAAGGATTATGTTCTAATAAGAAATAACTTATTGATTCAGCTAGATACTGAATTCTAACAATGAAGTCTCTTCAATGAGGGAGAGAAATGATTAATCCCATAGTCTTGCCCCTAAGCTGTGGATCTTCTCATTCCAAGCATTGCACAAAATAAAAATGCTCCATTATCTTAGAGCTAATGCTCTTCAAAGAGAGAAACTGTTGTTGAGTCTGTCTGACAACTTATCATTTAATAAAGTGACCTATTTCTTAAAAGATGCTCCACTCTCTTAGAGCTCAGAAGAATTCAAGCGAAGACTTTACAAGGTGAATTAATGGCCCAAAGCATAGCCTTATGCCAAGCTAGTAAGTCAGAGAAAATCATTTTAACCTTCATCCAGAAATTAAATGGTTATTGATTCATATGGAAGATAGTGTAACCTTTCAGATTAAATTAAGAAATGCTGCTGAACACAATTAAAATGTTTCTAATGTAACGCTGTTTGCAGAGTGCATTTTTGACTAAATTCCATCTCTGAGGTTAATTACCATGTCTAGGGTCCAGGAATAATAGATTAAGTGGAAAGTTGGCTCCAAAAGTTAAAGAATGGGGAGAAAGCAAGAAGTATTCAGAAATGATTTATGCCTTACTGATGAGTTTGAGGGAGGAAAGCCAAATAGCCACACCACTCTTCTATGCTAAAAGTTTTAAGCTAAAGTGGTGATATAAAATTAATAGGATGTCCATTCTTTTCAGTGGGGCTGAGGAAGCTCCAAATTTTTCTCACAATTAGGAATCACCTCATTCTTGCCAGTAAGACTAAAGGTATTAGGTTGGACAAAAGTAATTGTGATTTTGCCATTACCTTCATTGAAAGATCTGGAGGTACTCAGCGCAGGTAAAGAAGGTGGGTAAAATTGAATTGTAACCTCTAAACACAAACGCTGTCTCAAAGTGACAATGGTACTGTGATATTCTAGAAGGGTTAAAAATTGCTGAGGGTTTTTTTTTGTGTGTGTGTGTGTTAAATATGCTCTTAACTAGCTGATCTTACAAAACACTCAACTTAATTTTGCTGCATCTGCAAATTGAGAGGGTTGGGGCTCATGCCTTCTAAAGTTGTTCCAGTTCTATAATTTATGAATAATAAATACACACACACACACACACACACACACACAAACACACGTTTCCTTAAGCTCTGTTGTAAGGGCTCCCCCTATGACCCTGCCTCACCAAAATCATGCTGGGTAGAGAGTATACACTTTTAGAAAACCCAACTAAACTTGTTTTCACATAAATCAGGTTTCCAGAATGAAAAACCCAAGTACTTCACAGTGAAAACAGCAAAGAATGTATACAAGAAAAAAAAGAAAAAAGACTAAAGGCCTTCA
This sequence comes from Mandrillus leucophaeus, assembly GCF_000951045.1. Lineage (NCBI taxonomy): Eukaryota > Metazoa > Chordata > Mammalia > Primates > Cercopithecidae > Mandrillus > Mandrillus leucophaeus. The sequence continues at coordinate 911,116 of NW_012105220.1, read as the reverse complement.
TGACACATTCAGTGAAGAGATGCCCTGGTAACTTTTACCAGTTAATTGATGCATAAAAGGTTGTGAAGATTAATGCACATCAAAATCCAAACTAAATTGAATTGTTGACATTTTTGCAAACAAAAACCCCAAAGAATACATAGGTGCCTTTTGATTTGTCACAGTTGGAGGACTCTGAATCATGAAGTGCTCTAGGAGAGACCATTAAATAGTGTTAGATGGTTTGTCAGTGTGGAGGAAAAGTAATTGAAGAATGAAACTGTGTGTATGGGCATTGCATTTTAACGTATTTATCAAACAGAGATAAAGTGAGTTTTTTCTTCTACAACTAAAACACAAAGTATAGATTAGGAGGTCACAGGAAAATGTAATAATTTAAGTCCTTAATTTTTCTTATGGGGTTAGACTAAATGATCCTTGCTTAAAAATACTTCTGGTCTACATTTAAAAAATATTGGCCATGTAAGTTATTTGTATCTTCTGCTTATGAGCAGGAAAAAAAGATTTAAAAGTCAACAAATGTTTTATGGGAGTGATATTTGAAAATAGCGATATAGTATGAAATGAGCATAGCAGTTAAAATAAGAACCAAATTTTTAATATCAATTCAGTAAGACTGTAAGTATGAAAATAACTTCAGATCACCTCATTCTGATACTCTGCTTCTGTCACAAGGGTAATCACTGACACTATATATATATATAATTATTGTATATACATACTAATGAACTAAGCAAGTGGTAGCATTAAGCCAATGAGACTGTTTTATTCTCTTAAAAAATAATATTAATCCTAATAATATGAATAATCAGGTAAGTGTAATGTCTTTGCAGTCAACACAGCACAAAGAACATTCAGAAGAACACAAGGTCTATATTGCCATCCAAACACATCTTCGTTGGGGCCACATAAAGAAGACCTTGTCATTAGGTCCATGTGTTCCCATGTAGTCTGAAGTACCCCAGAAAGAGATGAGTTGCAGCACATGAAAAACAATTCTGCCATCCAAATAACTGGTTTCATCTGATTTTATTCATGGGCGTTTATAGGTATGTTTTTCTTCTTAGGTGGAATAATATAACTTTTTTTTAACTGCTATTTGACTAGTAGGCAAGGCTGACAAAGACAATACAGAAAGGGACACACATTAGGTAATTCCAAAAAGCTTTTGCGGCTGTCTTCATTGTCCTTACTTCAAATGATTAGCGGTTGTCAAAATAAAGCTGTTCACACCATAGAGATATCAAGATGAAAACAAACATGGTCTCAAAAAAACTGACTTCCACATGGAAGAGAAGGAAGGAACAGTTTCTATTCTTGGAAGGACAACAGCACTTTGTTTTAATCAGTTGCAAAGAATCTAAAACTCTAAAATTCTAAATGAGGTTAATAAATCAAGAAGAGTTTAAATGAAAACAAGTTTCATAATCAGCGTGCAAATAAACACTGCTGCATATTCTATTAAGATTAGTCCCAAGGCTAAGGCAAGTCAGAACAGATTTTTTCTATATATCCACAGTTCAAAGCTTTTAGGTGGCAACAGACCATGAGAAAATGTTTTAATAAAAAATACCACTATTTAGTAAAAATGATAGCATGCAGTTAGAGGCCAACAGAAAGCTCCTTTTCCCTGGAAGATTTTTTTCCTCAACTTCCAAAACAACTGTATTTTGACAATCACCTGCACAGTAAGTCTAAAGCATCGCATTATATCCCATTGACATCATTCTTATCTCTCACTGAGCATAAAGTATTCGGTTACGTCTTAGCTCCTGCAATTAAAAGTTTGACTAAGTTAAGGTTTCCCTAAGGACGTCTGGCTTTGTCCCCTAAAGTTGATAATATTTGGGAAAATGGACAGTCTGAAACAACTTTCCCAGAGACCTCAAGAAAGATTCCAAATTTCTACTTTTAACAAGGAGATGACTAAGGTGAAAGAGAAAAAATAACTTTAGGAGACAATGATTATTTAAATTTTACACAAATTAGTTGTAGAAAACTCAGGTAAAACTTTGGTTTTTGTAAATGCCGTTAAGAGGTCAATGCAAGAAAGCAGTAGTTGCAGACAGCCAGAGAGAGATTGTAAGTGAAAAGAGACGTTGAGCACTGAAGCTTGTAATCATAATACCTAAAATGTGAGAAAAAGAAAAACCTATAAAAAAGATCATGAGCAAACAATAAGAGATACAAGTCTGAAAAAATTAAGAAGATGAGGAACCATTCAATTTTATCAAACACTACAGATGTCTATATAAGACTAGGAATAAACAGCATCCATTGGATTTTGCATGTTGGGGGTATATTGGTGACCCTAGCAAACACTATTTCAATGGGAATTCATTGTTGTGAATCGAGAGGAAAGTGAGAAGTGAAGAGTTGAAAACAGTATCCATGTTCTTAAGGCAATCCTGATGTACTAATTATGCATACTCCAGAGGCAGAGACCTGCGTTTTAATCCATGCTCGGACATTTAAGATAAGACCTTGAGAAAGTTACTTAACATCAAGGAACCACAGCTTTTTGTCTTTACAATTTGGGATAGTAATAATACCTCCCCAGGATTTGTGAAAATAAAACAAGATATTGTATGTAATTGGCTAAAATAGCACCTGGCATATAGTAAACACTCAACAAATGTCACTATTATTTTGAGAAGACAGACATAAAGTCAAGTGAATAGTTTTGTGCCGTTTGTGACTTTGTTTTGTTTTAGAATTTATGTTGGTAGGTATGTATGTGTGCATGGATATTTTAGATAGGAATAACTTGAGCATAGTTGTAGGCTAAGGAAAATCAGCCAGTAATAAACAAAAAGAGGTACTTGAATTCTGCTTTGGGAGAGACATTTCTCTATTTGGAAAATACAGTTTCAAAAGCCTGCTGGGGACAAGTGAGATCCTCTAGGCAGAGATGAGGCTGGTACCAAGACATCAGAAAATACCAAGACATCAGAAAAGGGAGGAAGATGCTTTAAATGAAATGAGAGGAAGAAAGTATGTTTTTAATACCAAATGTAGAACCTCAGTCAGAAACTTAGATTATTATTATTGGTTTATTAAAAGGTGGTTCCAGGGAGCAGGAGTAAGGGACCACAGAGATTCAAACTAGGAAGGAAGAAAAACCAATATATTGCTGCATCTCAAATTTCCACCTGAAGATGGCAAAAAAATAAAATAAGCATTTATTGATCCTCCTCCATCCCCCATTGGTAGAGCCTTGCCCAGAGGGCATGAATAGCCTCGCATTTCAGGTGTACTTGCATATGACCTGAATAGGCTCCATCAGTATCCCATGGTGCAGAGTCAATGAAGGCTTGGAAGATATTTTGGTGCATGCTTGAGAAAAGATACTGTCAGTTCAAGCTATATCGAAGCTTACACAGAATTAATTTGATGGAGTTATAACTGGAATCAGAGACGAGGTCAAGAAAATGTGAGTTAGTGAAAAAGAGTCATATGATTCAGTTTACTCCTTGACGTGTTCCCACCTTTCATTAAGTCCAATCTTTAATTGAGTCTTCTAGGTTCTGACCTTCAAATCACTTAGTAAAGGGAAGTCTGTGAAACAAGACACAATTCTCCACCTTTTCCAATGCAATTGATCATCAAGTCTTAATTGATCTTTATCATCTCTTGTCTTTCTCACCTATTTTAAATTTCTCTCATGCTAAGCCTTCAGCTAATCTGGCTGTTTGCCTATGGGGGTGACACGCACTTTCACTACTAGAGGGTCTGAGCCCTCATTAGTTTTGCCCTTATTAAGAATTATTTAAATTGTTCATTCACTATTATCACTGGGCATAGAAATTCCAAGAAATGCTTCAGTTAATACCTTGAGTTCCAGATATCCTCCTTTCTATTGCTTTAACATAACAACACCCTATCCCCTCAAATTAATTAGGAGTTTCTTTGTCTTCTGGTCCACTGACATGAGGATTCTAAAGTGATCTGCCAATAGTCATAGCTTCAAGCTCAATAGAAATTTTGTGTCCAGTAGAAAACAAACTATGGCATGAGATTCTAGGGGAAGCCTGCTAGGCCTGCACACATGCAAAGCCTATAAATGCATGAAAGTTAACACCTTTTACTGTAATCCTAAATAAAAAGGGAGTTGATGGATAAATGTTACTCCTTGTTAGTCTGTCCCATGGTGGAAGGAGTCATATTGGGGAATGTGGACATTTAAGGTTCAAAGTACATAGCTTAAATTTGAAAGCCCAAAATCCACAAATGGGTCATTGGAAATGGTGGTGAGAGGGGCCAATCCTTTTTTCCAGTGCTTGTTTCTCAACTTAGGTGTTCCAGCTTTTGAGGTAACAGCACATTGATTTAGTACTCTAACACTGCAAGGTTTTTTTTCCAAGCTGCAGCTAGCAAATATTTGAATAGACTATTCTTATTCTATTAAGCTGACTGCTTCTGGTGATTGCATGCATACATTTATATGACGGCCATAGAATTCCATGGTCACATATCCATAGCTATAAAATGAATCCTTCATTTGGAGACAATATTGTGAAAAAAAATGCATGCCAATGAATAAGGCATTGTTTGTGCTCTTAGATCATGTTGCGGGTAAAGCAACTTTGAGCAAAGAAATAAAAGCAGATCTGGAGTCCCTATCAATTCCTGGATAAACTCTTGCTGCCTCCTCCAGTGGGGAAAGACATCCAAGTGGCTGACTAGTCTCTTCAGGATCATCTTACACAGAAGAATCATCATCAATCTCTGAGGTTGACAGGTTGGGTATTCAGAAGTGTAGTAGCTAGGTCAGCCTTGGGAAGAAGGCATACATATTTTTTTATTATTATTATACTTTAAGTTCTAGGGTACATATGTACAAAGTGCAGGTTTGTTACATATGTATACATGTGCCATGTTGGTGTGCTGCACCCATTAACTCATCATTTACATTAGGTATATCTCCTAATGCTGTCCCTACCCCCTACCCCCTCCGCATGATAGGCCCCAGTGTGTGATGTTCCCCTTCCTGTGTCCAAGTAATCTCATTGTTCAATTTCCACCTATGAGTGAGAACATACGGTGTTTGGTTTTCTGTTCTTGTCCCTATAAAGGACATGAACTCATCCTTTTTTGTAGCTGCATAGTATTCCATGGTGAACATGTGCCACATTTTCCTAATCCAGTCTATCATTGATGAACATTTGGGTTGATTCCAAGTCTTTGCTATTGTGAATAGTGCCACAATAAACATACGTGTGCATGTGTCTTTATAGCAGCATGACTTATAATCCTTTGGGTATATACCCAGTAATGGGATGGCTGGGTTAACTGGTATCGCCACCCTGTCTTCCACAATGGTTGAATTAGTTTACAGTCCCACCAACAGTGTAAAAGTGTTCCTATTTCTCCACACCCTCTCCAGCACCTGTTGTTTCCTGAGTTTTTAATGATTGCCATTCTAACTGGTGTGAGATGGTATCTCATTGTGGTTTTGATTTGCATTTCTCTGATGGTGAGTGACGATGAGCATTTTTTCATGTGTCTGTTGCCTGCGGCATACATATTTCTAGAGCCACGCATAGCTTCCACCTGGGTCTCTACTTTCACAGCCCACTGAGTAAGCACTGCAGTGATTAGAAAGAGACTGGTTGAGGCCCACTAGACAAAGCATAGGAAACTTTTCAAGGCTGGACTTTCCTTTGAAGCTCCTTGGTCTGGTTATAAGTAAAATCCGCTCTGTGGCTGGAGGATATGAAAGTTATTCTAGATGCTACCTTGAAGGCCTTAATTTGAGAGTTGGTAATTTAACTATCTGTATAGGCTCAATCTTCTAAAATTGTAAACAGCGGCCAGTAAATTCCTCAATCCTTCAAATTCCTACTGCCCCCAAAGCATTGTTAGAGCCCCTGAATACCTCAGCACTTCACCCTTCACCCAGCCTCATCCTATTCCACCAAAAGTGAGAAACTAACTAATTGTGATGCCACAACATGCCTAGGCTTCATCTTCATCCCACTGTCTGCTCCCAGTAAGGCTTTATTTCCATCCGTTCTGGAACCCTATCCTGCACATCTACTTTTAAGTACCAATTGGTCCTAACCATGGTCCTCAGAAAGCAATGCCTCAAAGATTTTAATAAGATAATTTATGTGAAAGATAATCGCAGTGAGCAGGAATAAGAAATCAATCACAGAAACAGGAAGAAGAAAAGGAGGGGTGTTATTCAGTCCATCACTGCTGTAACAACAGCATGTCAATCACTCCAGGAAGTTCTGAGAAACATAGAAAATGCCTCTCAGGATTGTCCGCTTGAAGACTGACAAGGAGTAACATCCATCAGCGCTCTGTTGGTTGAGGATTGTGTCAGATGTTAACTCCTGCACTCTCGGGTCCTGCATGTGTGCAGGCTTCTCCTGGCATCCCAGGCCACAGCATCAGAAGAGCCTTATACAACACTTGGTGTGTGATTGGGGTGAGATGCTGCCAGAATGCAGTGAGTCAAAGTCTACAAAGAACATTTCCCTGCAGTCACGGCTGGAGTCAGGTAAATGAGAGAGGATAGAAGAAGTACACAAAGAGCATCTGATACAGAGGAAAGATAATATAGAGAAGAAAAGTCAAAATGAGAAAAATGGGGAGAATCTAAAACTAGATACAGGAAAACTCCACAAAGGTGGACAAAGAACGTGTCTATGAACAATGATACCTATTACATTTAAAGTTCCATGCATGATCCCAGTGTAAACCACTTTTCTATATGCTTCAAAAGCCTCCAATCAAGTCTGTGAAGCCAATGAAACATGCATGTTAATATATATTCGGTGGACCCTAAGAATATGACTACCTGTTATATTTGAGTTAGCCCAGGAAGACCCAAGGCTAGCCCTGAGGAAATGCAGGAGTCCTGGAAAAAGAGAAAAACAAGAGGATGCTACAGTGCCTCTCTCTAGACATTTGGCAGAATATCAGAAGAATGCTTTTGGAATTCTAACCACTCATGAGATTTTTCTTTAATTGAAGTATAACATGCACACTGAGAAGTGTAAAACTCTTAAGTGTTTTTTCTCAAAGTGAACAACCTCACATAGGCAGCACCCATATCAAGAAACTGAATAACTATTCCCAGCTCGGCATCATAGAAGCCTCCCTTGTGCTCTCTTCCAATCACCACCCCTTGCAAGGGAGAGACACTTTCCTTATTACTAACACCACAGATTGGTTCTCTCTCATTTTGAACGTTATTGAAATGAAAACACAAAGAATGTACTTTTTCAGGTCTAGTTTCTCTCACTCAAGTTTTGCTTGTGATAGTCTGCAAGGCTTAGAAGTTTGGTAATGAAATTCAAGCGAAGTCTTTTACATGTTTTTTTTTTTTTTTTTTCTTCCTGATAACTAAGCTGGAGATGTTTGACAACTAAGGCTTTGTCTCCCACCAGGCTATGAAGACCTACACACTGTATCTTATTCATTTTTGTCTCCCCAGCACCTAGTGTAATGCCTAAGACAATGATAAAGTGAATGATATCTGTTTTTATCCACTACAGGATTGACTAGCACAGAGTCTAACCTGTATTGGTGCAAAATGAATGTGAGTAGATTCTCTGATGGTAAAATTATTGTAATCGTCCCTTCTTATATCTCTAATATTGTGATTGACATCTCAATCCGTAAATACTAAAGTGTACAATTTATACATGTCTATGTTTTTATTTTGTTACCTATTCAGTTTTTATTGAGAGAAAATAATCTCTTAATTTTGTAGTCAAGATGCCCCAAATTGCAAAAGTAATGAAAAAGATCCAGTGATATTATTGCGATTGGAAAGGAAGACATTGATTTCTCATATGACTCCGGCAAACTGTTAAGAGTGAAAATTCCAGAAGACTTAAATTGTCTATAGTCTTGGCATCTCTCCCTCAATGTACTTGCTACTTTTTTTGTTGTTGTTAGAGTCTGCTTAGTTACACTGCAGACCACAATAAAATTATAGATTTGGAGATGTTGGAATCATGTTTCCTCAAAGATAAAAGCCAATTTAAAAATTTTTAACAAAGAAAAGAAGCAGCAATCAAGAGTTTGTAACAAATTATTAGGATTAATAAAAAATATGCTATGCAGCCCTGTTTTGCCTTAGTAGACTCCATATATGTGCTTAAAGATCAAGGAGAGATTGTTCATAAGTTTTTTGAAACAATCTTTCTATAACAGAGAATATAGTCTAGCATGATTTTCCATGAATAGTCTCCCCTTCATTGTTGTGAACAAGCTTAATAATAATAGTATCAGTTAAAATGTATGTATCTATAATGTAGCTATAGCGATACTAATAGTGTACTAACATGCTGATAATTACATAGTAATAGCATAAGTAGCATTTACTTTGGGCCAAGTATTATTCTAAGTACTTGTGTGTTATATGTTAAAATTAAGTATTTATATATTAACACAAACACTAATATATTGAATCCTCATGCAGACACATCATGTAGGGGACTTTTATTATCTTCATTTTCCAATTAAGAAAACTGAGCTCTTAGAAATTATGAACAAAGATTGCAATAACAGAGGAAAAGACAAGATACAAACCCAAACTTTAAAGTCTGTGCTTTTAACCACTAGGTTATATTGCTGCTGAATAAACTAAAAGGAGAGCTTTGGCATTTGTACTTAGTTTTGAAAGGAGTTCACTTATGTGTTTTCTGAGCCCTGTGTCTCTTTTATGTGAACTTTGTTGAAGTCTGGAAAGGAGAAGTATAGGAGGTCTGAAAGAGAGGTTGAGAGCAGAGAAGAGACAGAGGAACAGGCAAGAGGTTGTGGGACTGGACTCAGAAAGCAGGGTGAAACGACTAGGGATGGGAGGTAGACCAGGTAGGAGTCTTAAGTAGTGTGACTTTGGGCACTTGCCAAATAGCAATAACATTTTTAACATATGGCCTAGAATGAGTGTTGGGAAGAAAATTACATGGTTCTAAATAATCTATTGCAAAATATTGTTTTCAAAACAACAGAAGTTAAATCTTCACTTAGGTATCAGATGGTTCAAATATGAAAATATTAAAAATTAAACCAGCCACATTATTTTAAACAGGAGATTAAGACACTCTAATGTTCTTAAGCAATTTGAATGAGAACTGAAAAGGATTAATAAAATGAAGTGACCAATTCTGGGATGATCAAATGGTAAACAAAATACCTACAAGAAAAGAACAGAAATCTAATTACAGAAAAGAGACATATGCTCCATAGCGCTGGTCAATATAGCCCAACTGTAATTTTGTACTGTCATCTCTCCCACTTCTTTTTTATTCCTTTATACTTTAGAAACAAAGCTGGTAAAGAATCAATTCAGTAGGCAGTACAATAACTTGGAGATAATGTATCTGAATGCCTTTTCCCAGAGCCTATCGGACTCATATATATAATGATATTATAAAATAATATGTTATTATTAAATAGAAATTTGTTATTAAAGTAACTTAGATGTTGTAAGAAAAATCACCAGCCTCCCAAATCCGATGTGGAATCAATATATTTAACCAGTTAGGAAATAAACACAAATTGGACAAGTGACTCCATATCCCAGTACACATGTGGAATCACTTTTAGAACATTAATGAGCATGTAATGTATTCAACACAAGAATTCTTAGATATTATTCTATATCCGTATGTAGTTTGCAAATATATGATTGACCCAGAGAAAATGCACATGACATTTTTTCTGAAGACTTTAGTCTTTATAAATTTCTTACATTTTATTCAAATCTAAACACCTTAAAAAATCCAATTATTTTTAAAGTTTCAGAGCAAATGTATGAGAAGTTATGTTTTCAAGGCAAGCATATAAGGAATTTTATATCAAAAGCAAATACAAGGTCACATAAATTTAGCAAAATTTGATCTTATATTTGAGAACGTATTTTGAGTATATTTGAATGAATTAAAGGAATATTAATTATTGTTAAAAGAAAAAATTTCAAATTCTGTTTAATTTCACAATATCTTTTGAACATTCTCTATATGACATTCAGAGATCACCAAAAAATTGCATGACATAATTATCATTGAGAAGCTTATAAGCTGATTGGAAAGACAATATGTATATATACACTTATAAATACATATGCGTATATATACATATATTTATATATAAATACATATATGGGTATATATATTACAAATCAGACAATACATATAATAAATAACACAACACTTTAATATGATGCTTCATCTAATGTTAGAATACATCTTGGTAAAAGTAGGAGAGAACTGCATTTGGCCAGAATTTTTATGGAAGACTGAAGAAGTATCCAAAAGATATTAAGTCTCCTGAGCAGCAGAGAATAATAACAACATGAAAGACGAATTGGATTGTGATGAGCTTAGTTTACAAATTCTCTAGGACGGGTGAAAGATTCCAGTGAACCTAAATGGAAAAATCCTGGGTCCCACAGCACAGGCACTTATAAAAGGAGGTTGCCCCTGAACTGAGATGTTTATTCATGCAACAGTTACATATCCTAAATTTACCATGTATATGATAATTTCTGTTCTAGACAAAGATCCCTGACTTCCTGGAACTTGCTTCCTCATAAGAAGAAACAGAGTTATAGTCAGTAAATATAACAAATACATAAGTAGATAATAGTATTTTAGAAGGTAATAAAAGCTATGAAAAAAATTAGAGCAGAATAACAGGGGTTGAGGATAACAGCACAGAATAGGCTGTAAATTTTAAAAGGTTAAGAATGATAGGCCTTATTAATAAAGTAATATGTGAGTAAAGACTTGAGGTCTATGGGGAATGAGTATTCTAGGATAATCAGCCTAACAGCCGTAGGGCAGGAGAAGCACACTAGCTTGTAGAAGAAATGGCAAGAAAGCTATTGACTCTGGGATGGAATGAACCAAGGGAACCCAGTAGGAAATCAAATCACAGGGGTTAAAAAAGCCAGGGAATGTGAGGCTTTCAGAAAACAGTAAGAACTTTGGTTTGTACTTTTAATAAATTTTCCTAAAATGCTTTGAAACAGAGTAGTACATGATATTAACTTAGACTTCAAAAGGGTTACTCTGGCTGCTGTGTTGAGAATAGACTCATGGATAGAGTTAAGAGGTCACAAACTGAAACAGGAGGTGAGGTTAGTGCTATAACCGACATAAAATAGGAGGCTTGGAGTAGAGTGATACCAGTGGAAATAGAGGTAGTGAAAATTGTTTACAAAGCTGTGGGTTCAGGAAACCACTGGCGATAGTAAAGTGTCCCAATGCTAGTTGTCTCTAGACTTCATGAGTCAAGGAGGGAGTTTATTATAAATTGAGGGAGACAGTTGGGTAGAGTTGATTATAAATTGAAGGAGGGAGTTGGATAGATTTCACTACTGTGAGAGAAGGCATACAATCAGCTCAAGGCAACCTTCAAGGGAGGGAGTCAAGAAAATACACACCTGACCTCATCCTTCTCCCTCTCATCTCTTACTAGGGCTTCCCATTGACTGGATGTCACTGAAAGCCAGAAGGCACAAGAGCCTACTGATGTAATCCTTGCAGATTAGCCTCACAGGGCCAAACACAAGAAAGGAGATGAATAAAGTGTGCCTTGGGAAGAGCAAATGGAAGATCAGCAGCCCCTGTATCTTGGCAGCTAACTGACCACGTATCAAGGAGGCTGGAATGAGATATTGTGTCAAATTCTTAGGTGGCACAAATAAGGTGAAGACAGAAATTTGGCCATAAGATTTAACAATGTGGAGTTAATTGAAAATTTAAAAAGGAGGTATATTCGGAACAGAATATTGGAGACAAAAGCTAGATTAGCATGAGGCTAGGAGTGAATGGAAAAAGAATAGGGGGCATTGAATATAGACAATGTCTACAAACACAGCAAGAATTTCCAAGCCCTTTATTTGAATATCAGGCAAACTGAGGAGCAGAATTATAGTATTCTATGATAAAAAATACCTCACTTTTGAGTGCCGATATACCTGAGTTATGAAAGACAGCGATATCATTATTCTTGAACTCTCTGTCCTAATGGATGTTTCAAACCACGTAGAATGCCAAGACTACAGTTTGAACATGCTTCTACAAGATACCAAGAAAATCCAAAAACTGTGACCAAGCATTGCATTTTTGTCTTTTTCATGTATATTGCCTCCTGCTTTATAGCTGCTTCAAGAGTAAATCAAAATAAAAGAACTTAAGTTGCTCATTCTTGCCTATCCCTGAAAACCCCACTGCATGTTCTGACCAATGTCAGGTGAGCATTACAAAGCGATTGTGATAACATAGGTATAAGGTGGTGAGAGTCTTGTTAGGTTTGTGGAAACAGAAATTCACAAAGTAATATTTTATAGATAAAATAACTAGCAAAATTTGATCTTATATTTGAGAACGTATTTTGAGTATATTTGAATGAATTAAAGGAATATTAATTATTGTTAAAAGAAAAAATTTTTTTTTCTTTTAAAAAAAGTGAATGAATATAAGGAATGAAAGATAAGGAGAAGCCAGGATTTCTACTCATTTTCTTAACAACAGAGAAAAGAAAAATTGTGATTCTATAGACAGATGCTTAGAATTTTTAGAAAGCATGAGGAAATAGATGAGGAATCCAGAAACATTTGGTTTGCAATAATAAAACTTCCATTCACTCAGTGACTAATATATGCAACAAGCAAGGAGATAGACACACTCATGAACATTACCTGACATGAAAGCTTAAACATCATATGGATAGTCAGGAAATAAACTTGAACCTTTCCCTGGTTGGATGGTTAGGAAAATACATAGGGGAAAGAAGTAATGCAGAGAGGCTGCAAACCAGTCAATGATACCTGTGCAATTGATCCTCAGAACCTAAACACTTGTTTTTATGTTAATCTTTATTGCTTCTTAACCAGTTGACAAAATTCTGATTTTTGTCATCTATATAATTAGTTTCCATTTTACACCTTGGGCTCTTGGCAAATGTGACAAGTTTGCTTTCTACACCTTCATATAGGCCAGAGTTAACATTGAAAGACCGGGGCTAAGAATGGACCTCTGTGACATTTGCTGCTGAGTGGTCAGAGGGTAGACTGAAGGAGTCAAAAGTGCCGATTCAACCTTGGATGAGATGCATGCTATACATGAAAGATGCAGATTCAAAAGAAATAGATTTTCAGAGTGAAACTTCAAGCAATAGCAGAGTAGAGAAATCAGTCAGTCCTCTTCCAGAAAAACTTTCATAAAAATGGACGAAATTGCCATAACCATTTCAGTTCTCTGGAAATTAACCACTGGCAAACAATAAATTTAGAAGCATTTATTCAAGAAAAACTTCTTAACTTTGTATAAGAACAGAAAGATTCTGTAACTCTGGCACAGTTAATGTAACCAGAATGAGGCTAGCCATGAAAACTAGCAGCATTGCTGCTAGAGGGGGATGACTTGATTTGAAGTGTAGTTAGGAAAACCAAGTCATGTTATCATAACATTGAATTTGCTCCCTGACTGACTCACACATCAATTGGCGGAGGTTGGAAGCCTTACACAGTCTCAAGATGTTTAAGCACAACCTGTGATTAATCATTGGCTGACCTCTAAACTATGAAAAAACAGGAGCAACCCCTAGAAAACCAAGCTTAAAAATAAGAATAGCATTTTAAAAATTGAGCAGAGCTATCGATGCCGCAGTGTGGAGGAAACAGATTCCACAGTCTAAATCCAGTCAAGTTAATAAAACAAACAAAATAAGATTCCAGAATTACTACATATATCATATAATCTAGTTTTCAAAAAAAAAATGAGCTATGCAAATTATATTAGGATTCTCCTGAGAATCAAAAGCAACAGGATGTGTAAATATATAGAGAGACTTATTTTAAGAAATTGGCTTGTGCAGTTATGGAGCCTTAGTGAATCCAAAATCTGATGGTATAGGTTGGCAGGCTGGAGACTCCAGAAAGAATTGCAGTTCAACTGCAAAGGCAGTCTGCTGGCAGAATTCCTTCTTTCTCAGGGAGATCAGTCTGTCCTATTAATGCCTTCAACTGACTGGATGAGGTCCATCCACCTTGTGGATGGTAATTTGTTTTACCCAAAGTCCTCTGACTTAAATCTCAATTTCATTCAAAAACATCTTTACAGAAACATCCAGAATAATGCTCGACTAAACATCCAGACATCATAACCCAGCAAATTAACACATAAAATTAACTATCAGGTAAAGTAACAGAAAAGTATGACCTATACTCAAAACATGAAAAGAAGTCTATATATGTTGTCTCAGAGTGCGTAATGATGAATTTAGCACTGAAAACTTCTGGCCAGGCATGGTGGCTCATGCCTCAACCCAGCATTTTGAGAGGCTGAGGCAGGTGGATCGCTTGAGTCCAGGAATTTGAGACCAGCCTGGGCACATGGTGAAACCCTGACTGTACATAAAATACAAAAAATTAGCCAGGTGTGGTGGTACATACCTGTAGTCCTAGCTACTTGGGAGGCAGAGGTGGGAGGATCACCAGAACCTGGAAGGTCATGACTGGTGAGCTGTGATCATACTACTGCACTCCAGCCTGGACAACAGAGTGAGACCCTGTCTCAAAAAATAAAAAATAAAATAAAAAATAAAAAGAAAAAAAATTCACAGCAGCTATTATAGATATAACCAAAGAATTTTAAAAATAAAGAAATATCCTCTCCAGCACCTGTTGTTTCCTGACTTTTTAATGATCGCCATTCTAACTGGTGTG
>NW_012105220.1:862348-895486 GCF_000951045.1 Mandrillus leucophaeus | reverse complement strand
TGGGTGCAGCACAGCAACATGGCACAAGTATACATATGTAACAAACCTGCACGTTATGCACATGTACCCTAGAACTTAAAGTATAATAATAAAAAATAAATAAATAAATAAATAAATAAAATACATAAATAAATGATGACTCATCAAATAGAGAATATCAATAAGTAATAACTATAGAGAAGAACTGAATAAAATTATAGAGTTGAAAGCACAATGACTGAAATGACATTTTACTAAATCAGATTAATTACAGGTTGTATATGGCAGCAAGAGAAATAATCAATGAACTGGAAGACAGATTGGTAGGAATTACATCATCTCAAATACAGAGAGATGAAGATGAAGAAAGTCACACAAATCTGTAGACAGTATTACACATATGAACATATTTGTAATGGAGTCCTAGGAGGGCCACAGATGAAAGGGGAGCAAAATAAAAAAAAGAAAACAATTCTAACTTCATTGATTTGAAGTTTTAAAAATTAACCAATAGATCCCACGTAAAATAAATTAATAAATCCCATGTAGAATAACACAAAGAGCTTTGCACACCTAGACACATCACAGTTGAACTAGTGAAAGCCAGAAACAAACAAAAACTCTAGAAAGCAACAGGAGAAAAGTGATTCATCATGTACAGAGAGCAACATCCTAAACTGCTGACTTCCCATTTGAAACAATAGGAAATATTAGGCAGTGAAATGACATATCCTAAGTGCTGGAAGAAAAAAAACCTGTCAGTCAAGAATTTTATATTAAGTGAAGCTATCTTTCAAAAATGAATATGAAAATAATACATTCCTAGATAAACAAAAGCTGAGAGACTTTATTGTTAGCAGCACTGAAAAGGTGAAAGAAAAGGACATGGTAACCCAACTCCATAAGAAGAAAGGAAGAGCACAGTAAATGGGAAATATGTGAATAAATACAAAACATTAGGTAATTTGTGTTTTCTTTTCTAAATCTATATTCCTAGCAAAAATATATGTACAAATTAGCAAAAAGTAATGTGGAAGAAATGAAAGTATAATGGAGCAAAATTGCTATATTTAACTGTATTTAAGGAGTTTCGGAATAAGATAGATATTGATAAAATGATATATATTGTAATCCCTCGAGCAGCTTCTAAGAAATAACTTTTAAACATGTCATTTAAAATATTGACAGAGAAACTAAAAGGATACACAGAATAGTATTTAATACAAAATAAATGAAAGAAGAGTGAAGAAAGAAAATATTATAAAACTTTTAAAGAAAATGAATAACAAAATGGCAGATGTAAATTCATATATCAATGACATTAAGTGTGAATGGGATAAACACCAATCAATAGACAGATTGTAAAACTAAACAAAAGAGCAGGTCCAATGATATACTGTTTACAAGAGACTACTTTAAATTCAAAGACACAGATTGAAAGTAGAAGGATGTGTGTGTGTGTGTGTATGTGTGTGTGTATATACATATGTAGTTTTTGCAAATTGTAATTATAAGAAAAATATAATGGCCATATTAATTTTAAAAAGTCCTAGAATACATGAAGCAAATTCTAACAGGATTGTAAGAAGAGATAGATAAATCAAAAAATTATAGTTAGAGATTTTAGTACTTCACTGTCAATAATTGCTAGAACAGCTAGACAGAAAATCAGGAAAGATATAAAAGGCTTGGACAACACTAACTGGACCTAATTCATACTTATAAAACACTTCACCTAACAATAGCAGAATACACATTATTTTCAAGGTCACAAAGGCAAATTTATAGCTTCAAAGGCCTATGTTTGAAAAGAATACTAATCTCAAATCAATAATCTATTTCACTTTGAAAAACTAGAGAAACCCAAAGTAATCAGAAGGAAGGGTATAATAAAAGCCAGAGTAAAATCAATGAAATAGATATCAGAACAACAACAGAGAATCATGACACTTAGATGTGATTCCTAAAAAATCAATTAAATAGGTAAAACTGTAGCTTTATAGAACGAGGAAAACAGAAATGACCAAATGACAAATGACAAAAATCAGGAATTACATGGGGAACATCACTGTTAACCTAGAGAAATTAAAATAGTCACAAAGGAATATCGTAACATGTTAATGTAGACAAATTAGACCACATAGATATTTAATAAAATGGACAAGTGCCTGGAGGGACAGAAATTACCAAAACAAACTCAAGAAGAAATAGAAAATCCACAGAGATGTGATGGATTTAAAAAGAAACAGAGTTACAGAAACAAAGTCAAATGCTGTATGTTCTCTTATAAGTGGGAGCTAAACAATGACTAAACATGGACATACAAAGTGGAATAATAGACACTGGAGACTATGAAAGATGGGAGGGTGGGTGGAGATGTGAGGACTGAAAAAATTGCCTATTGGGTAGAGTATTCACTCTCTGAGTGATGGGTACACTAAAAGCCCAGACCTTACCACTCTGCAATACATAAATGTAAGAAATCTGCACTTGTACTTCCTAAATATATTTTTTAATTAAGAAAAGAAGAAACTGAGTTAGTAATTAGTAATTAAAGATCTTTCAACAGAGAAAAGTCCAAGCCTAAATGGTTTCACAGGTGAATTATTTAATATTTACAGAAGAAATAATCCTACTCAAATTCAGAAAATAAAAAAGGAAATACTTTCCAAATCATCCGTGAGTCTAATATCTCTCTCAAAATGATGCCATACAAACCTATCACAATAAAACTATAGGTCAATATTCTTTATAAATATAGATGCAACAGCCCTTAATAAATTTTAACAAACACATTTCAGAAACATATAAAATGGATTATACATGAAGATCAAGTGGGATTTATCCCAGGAATGCAAGGTTCATTTATCATTCAAAACCAATTAATATAATTATTGATATTAATAAAGAACACAGAAAATGCAAAATTCAGCACCTATTTATGATAAAAACTCAAAAATCTCATATGGAAAGATCCTCAACCTGCTGAACAGTATTCATGAAAAACTGCAACTAATATCATACTTAACTGTACAAGACAATGTTTTGTTTTAGATCATAAACAAGGCCAGAATGTCTGTTATTAACAAAGAGAAGGTTCTAGCCCATGTATTCAGTAAGGAAAAGCAATTAAAGTCATAGACATTTGAAAAGAAGAAGCAAAACAGTTTTTATTCAAAGGCAATATAATGTTACATATAGAAAATTCTAAGAAATGTACCAAAAACATAATTGAACTAATAAATGTCTTTAAAAATCAAAGTATAAAAGATAAATGTAAAAATCACTTCTATTTGTAGATACTAGCAATGAAAAATTTGCATGTAAAGCTAAGAAAGTTGTTTATTCATAATATAAAAATAACAAAACATTTAAGAATAAATATAACAAAAGAAATATGAGACCTGTATATGGTAAACTACAGAACTTTGGGAGATAAATTAAGAAAGATCTGTGGAGAAAAATTCCATACTCACAGATTGGAAGACTCCATATTAGGAGAGCAGGTCTCCTCAAATTTATCTATAGATTGAACATGAAAGACTTAGTATAGTTAAAGCAATTTTTAGAATGAACAGCATAGGATAACTTATACCATTCAATTTCAAAACAAACTCTAAAGCTATAGTAATCAAAACAATGTGGTACTGGCTTAAGAATAGGCAAGAAAAAAACCTCAAGTTTATGATCAGTTGATTTTTGACAGAAATGCAAAGACAATTCAATGATGAAAGGATAGTTTATTCAACAAATGGTGCTATAACAATTGAATATTCATCTGCAAAACTGAACTTACACCTTTACCTCACGTCCTGAATATAAATCAGCTAAAAATGTGAAATGTGTTATAGACCTAAGTGTTAAGAGCTAAAATTATAAAACTTTCAGAGAAACTATACAAAAAAAAGATCAGTGATCTTGGGTTTGGAGAATGTTTCTTATATAAGACACACAAAGCACATTTCATGGAATAAAAAGGTAACAAATTAGACTTCATAAAAATGAAACTTTTGTTGACATTATTAAAGATAAAATAATAAGTCATGGACAGGGAGAAAATACTTGCAAATCATATCTCTCATTAAGGATTTAATCATAAATATTTAGAAAACTCTTATAACTTATTAATAAGACAATCCAATTGAAAAGTGCCAAAAGGTTTTATCAAAGAAATATTAAAAAGCCAATAAGTTCATTAAAAGATGCTCAATGTCGGTCATTAGAAAAATGTAAATTAAAATTTCAATGAGCTACATAGTCACTAGAATGGCTATAATCAAAAAGCCTGATAATACCAATCGTTGGTAGGAATATGAAGAAACATTAAAGTAGAATGAAATATGTAGAAGATAGCTTGTAAGTTTCATAATAATTAAACACAAAACCTATCATATGATCCATGGTATTAGGCCGTTCTTGCATTGCTACGAGAAAATACCTGAGACTGAATAATTTATAGAGAAAAGAGGTTTAATTGGCTCACGGTTCTGTAGGCTTTATAGGAAACATGATGCTGACCATCTGTTTGACTTCTAGGGAGGCCTCAGGAAGCTTACAATAATGGTGGAAGGCAATGGCAGAGCAGATATGTTATATGATCATAACAGGAACAAGAGAGAACAAGGAGGGAGGTACCAGATACTTTTAAACAACCAGATCTCACAAGAACTCACTCACTATCATAAGAACAGCACCAGGGGGGTGGTGCTAGACCATTCATGAAAAATCTACCCCCATCATTCAATTACCTCACACTGGGCCCCATCTCCAACATTAAGGACTACAATTGAACATGAAATGTGGTGGAGACACAGATCCAAGCCATATCACGCATCAATTCCATGAATCAATATCTACCCGAAGAAAGTGACAACTTTTGTCCAAGACTTGAATGTGAACAATAACTGCATTCTTCATAATAAACTAGAAACCTCTAAATGCCTGTCAAAGTAGATAAATGCAATGTGGTATATTCTTACAATGGAATACTATTCTGTAATACAAAAGAATGGACTACTGAAACTTGAATGAACCTCAAAACATTAAGCTAAGTGAGAAAAGCCAGACACAGAAGACTATATATTATATAATCCTGTTTACATGGAATTTCCAGAAAAGGCAAACTATGGAGAAGGAAAGCAGACCAGTGCTTGCCTAAGCCTGGGGTGATCATGTGAATTGACACCAGAGAGATGTAAAGGAACACTATGGTGTCATGAAAATGTTCTAATATAAAATTGTGGTGATGGTTGTACAATTGTTTAAATATACTAAAAATCATTAAATTTGTACACTTACAAGAGGTGTATTTTATGTACACATACCTCAAAAAAGCTGTGTAAAAAATGAAATAGGTTTTCGAAAGATGACAACACTTCAGCATTCTCATTCATGATCAGAGCATTTGAAATACAACTTTTTAAATTCACCCCAAAGGTATAATATCTAAGTAGGTCCTACTTTGAGATATCTTGTTTAAAATATATTGTCTCACTTCCTGCTCTATGAGAGTTCAGTACCTACAACAATAATGGAAACATATTTCTTATATTATAATTGGATGATTTTTTTTAAATTAGTTAAAGCTGATCAGATATTTATTTTGCTTGATATTACACATCTGTGAAGTTAAAAGGTAATTACTTTTTTAAAGAGTAATTGAGTCTAATACACAGGGCCTCAATATTTTCTTAGAAAATTATTTCTTCATCATCTCTTAGAAATATTTTATGGTAATGACACAAATAAAACATTGAACAAAAATTTATTTCATAATTTCATCCAAATAACTTTTTCCAATTTCAATTGTGGTAGAACATCACGTAAAATTGACCGTCTTACCTATTTTTAAGTATACAGGTCAGTGGCATTAAGTATATTCACACTGCTGTGCTATATAAATCACCATCAATCCACAGACCTCTTTTCATCTTGCAAAACTGAAACTCTATACCTATTAAATTCCATATCCCTTTTCTCCTAGCCCCTGGCAACCACCTACTTACTATCTCTATAAGTTTGACTGCTCTAAGTATCTCATTCAAATGAAATTTTACAGGATTTTTTCCTTTTGTGATTGGTTTATTTTACTTAGCATAATGTCAAGGTTCTTCCATGGTGTAACACATGTCAGAATTGCCTTCTTTTTTAGGGTTGAATAATATTCAACTGCATATATATGTGCATAATTTTGTTTATTATTCAATGGTTTGCATTTGACACTTTGGTTGTCTCCATCTTTTGACTATTGTAAGTAACATGCTATGCACATAAGTGTAAACATTTTTTTCCAGTCCCAACTTTCATTTTTGCTGACTATATACCCAAAAGTGGCATATCTGGATCATATGATAATTCTATATTTAACTTCTTGAGGAACTGCCATATTGTTTTCCACAGCAACTGCACCATTATATTCTCACCAACAGTACTTGAGGGTTCCAATTCCTCCACATCCTCACCACCTGATTTGTGGATTAGGGCTTTGCTTAGTTTGCATACTATTGACCAAACTGTATGTTTATGATCTAATAGAATAGAATTAACAGAACCCATTACTCACAGTTAGAATGGTGTATTAGGCTCACACTTCCTCCAAGTATCTCTTTGTGGTCTGCCATCCACCTGCTTAGAAACAGTATACTGAAGCAATATTTCACCTAGAAAAATTTAAACTCAAAGTTAGATCAAACTAGAAAGACTTTTGAACCAAACTAAACACAAATCCAATACTTAATGCTTTAATCATGAACTACATCTTATCCCATATACAAATCAGAACTAAATTCATGCATTAAAAAAAAATGGTTAAAGAAAACTCTGAAGCATTGAACTATGTTTCCAAAACAAATATAAACTTTAATGTATCACTTGGTTCAAGTCTCATTAAGTCTCATTAAGAGACTTGAACCAAGTGATAGAAGTTTGTTGAATGAAGTTCAACAAACAAGAGTGTAGACGTTTGTTGAATGAAGATAACATTGGCATTTGGAGTTCCTGCTGCAAAACTGCATATTCTGTGCCATTCAAGCCTAGAGCTACAGGAATTAGTGTGATTTCAGGTTTTTACTGATTATAGAGCATTTCCATCTAATACCTGGGATTCTCAGTAAACATCCATTTTCTCTGGAAGCTAGTTTCCCTGTATCATTTCAATTGATCTTTAGCTTTCTTACAAATAACGTCTTCAATTAATTCTTGAGAGTTCATGGTTTTTTGTTTTTTTTTTTTTTCCTGTCCTCTGTATGTTTAACATTTTCACATTTTTAAACACAGGTATTTAGTTTTGGGTATCAGGCAACAGATTAATTTTAATTCATGTCACCACCAATTGTTCTGTCAATCCATGGTCAAACAAAAATTAACAATAAGATTGATTCTGATACTTGATTAACAGGTCTCTCCTTCATGAGTAAGGCAACCATCAACAGCAGAGCCACTTTAGAGTCTCCTGGGAAAGTGTGAACATGACAGTAAACAGCCTACATCAAAGACATTTCAATTCAGCAACAAGCCTTTCTGTTTCGGGTAAGTGATACACACTCAAACAAAACATTAATCAGAAGACCTATTTCATCTCCCTGGGGAATATGACTAAGTCTACTCTCTAAGTGTGATTTTGAACAAGAAAAGAGTTCCTTTGAGGAGATATAGAGGCTGAGATAAGCATCTTAAATATAATACGGATTTCATGGTAATAAAAAGAGTCTTGCTGCAAGTTAATATTCTAACATTGTAAAATTTTAACTCATTCTTCTGATTAGGCTCATCAACTTGGGGCCTCTATTTGTGCTCCTCTCTAGCTAGGTGGTTTCAATTAACATAAACTTGAGAATGGTAGAGAATATGGCATTTACATTGTCTACATAAGGACTGTTTGACCTGTTTGAGTGTAGAAGTTTGTTTACTCATTTGTTTTCTATTATATCTTAAAATATGAAATAAAAAGGAGAGACTAGCAACAAAGTCTGGAAGTGGAACATGCAAAGAGGATGATATTTATCTTCCAGAAGGAGAGGGCCACTGTTGTGGAAATTTTTACCCACACCTTACTTTTGTTTGAAAATGTCACTTGTTTGTTAGAGTATCCACGGAAGCCACATCTAATTGACAGATAATGGTCCTTTGGTCTGTATTTTCATCCTTATTTTTATTCTTGTAGAAAACAATGAATTCAATTCACTCTGACTCTCATCCTACATTTATTCCTTTGCTGTTATCGCTGAATCTCAAAATCTTCATGTACAACATAGGGTCTAAGAAGGATCTATAGTGTTATGATTTGACCATATCCTTTCTTGACTCTCATACAAAAGCTGAGGAAAAAAGAATGTCATTTAGAGGGGCTGTGTTTTTCCTGGACCATCTTGTACAAAGAATCCAGTTTCTGCTGAAATTCTGACAACCCTTGAAAAAGCTAAAGCCTGTAACCCAAGTTAATTTTCTTGCTTTGCTAAGAATGATAATCTTGTCATAAATGCTATTTAAACTTTTAATATTTGAGCTAAAGTAGCACATAGGAGGTAGATTTTTTAAAAAGAATGAAATGTTATCTTTTTTTGTAACTTGAAAGTGAATGAGCATATTTTGTTCTAAATCTTAAAACAGATTTAAATCTGATGTTGATCAAATATGGAAACACTAGTAAGTTGCCTTTGGAAATCGTGTGTTCACAGAAACACAATAATGAAAGGCAGCTTACAAGAACATAACACCATCTTTTACAAAGCCAATACATCCGTTATTTTTATTTCTTACAAAAATCTTTTTGGGAAGGTGAAACTTCATTTTCTCTCAGTGATTATATTGTCTTCCCTTATAACTGTTTTCATAATGAAGGTGCTGGTTTCATCCTATGGCAGAGTCTTTTATTGAGGATATACTTCGCCTAATGCTCTCTCTTTTTGCAACCAAAGACATGATCAAAAAACAAGATGAATATATTTTTGTTTGTTCTGTTGCAATGAAAAGGGCTTTAGGAAAGAAAAAATAATAATCTCTTCAATTTTTGCTTCCAAGGAAGGTAGACAGGCTCGATGCTCATGAATGACCTTTACTCCATTAGTGTGTTGTATATATCAGATATATTTTACTTACTTTCAATACAGGTGTGAATTAACATTTTTATTGCATTCTTAGTGATGAATCAAGATAACTTTTTTTTCCTTAATCTTGTTTACCTTTGGCATACTAGGAAACTGACTACTGAAGTCTAGTATATGACATTTTTCTTTTATGAACAATCTAAGCTTCTAAACATACAAATTTTGATGATGATTATTATTCTTGTTACTTGCTGATCTCAAATAGATCAAGAAAGTGATGATTCCTTATATTCAGAGCTAGCCAGACCACTCCTTAGAATGTAGTGGTCAAATTTAATTTTCACAACTGAACATTTCTGAAGAGTTTTTATATACTTTTTTTAATATATGAGTTTCATATACTTTTTAAAAATAAGTTTTAAATAATTTACAAAAAATCAGGGGAAGATATAAAGGTTTTGTTAATTCAAGTTGAAAAAAACATTGAGTAATCTGCATGTTTTAATTTGGCAAGTAGACACCTAAGGTAGAATTAATTGTCTTTTTACCATCGCAAAACAACTGATCAAATGTCTCTACCATGAGATATAATTTAGCTAAATCAATCACGTCACTGAATTTGGTTAGTCAAAATGGTTAATCGGGTAACTCTATACAGATATTCCTAAAATGGTTTTAAAAAATGAAAAGAAGATTACTATTTATACTGAAAAGAAGTGTGGGAGATTAAGTTTACTGCAATAGTATGGGGGAATTAAATCGTTTATTCAAGATTACACTAAGTATTGGGTCACACTTTCTTTTTATGCTCAACTCTTAACACTATAAATCTTCACCTCATTAGACTTTAGACACATTTTTTTCTGCTATGATTTTCTTTCTAATTATTTCTGGAACCTCCTGGGGCATGTTTATAAATTCATACCCATTGCACTATGGGTCCTAATCCTGCTTTCTGTCTCTGGACTCCAGGATCCTGTGAAATGTCTTGGCCACCATGAATTGATACACTGCAGGCTGCTTCTCTCCTGTATTGTTTTGTTCTAAACATGGGTCAGGCCTTAATGCTAATCGCCTGCAGACCACATTAAGGGGGTGGTAACATTTCATAAGACTTTTTTGTTTTTGTAGAATTTAACACATGAAAAGATAGGAACTACCAGAGGAGAATAACAAGAAGACTTCACATTGCCCTTTATTGTGTAAATATCTGACGTTCCTCTCTGATATGTGACCTCTAACTAAGAAGAGCTTCTCCCCAAGTCCCAGCAACAGTGGAGCATGTCCACTTCTAGCCCTGAGCCTACCCAAACCCTAAGACTCGGAAGATTTTTTTTTTTTTTTTGCCTCATCTCTGGCTAAGGTCACCACTACACATTATTGGGTTGATTGGTTCTCTAGATGTTTTAAAGTAGATATTTATCTCCATTTCTTTCTGGTGAAATCAAACCTTACCCACAGATTCTGTGACCTCAAAATAAATGAAACAATTGTCAGACATCAGCATATACTGCAAAGTTTAGGTTGTTCAGACTTACATAATGCCAGACCCGAATCCAAAATTGGATAGTGCTAAGGTCGGCCCGTTTCAAGGTACTTCTTACCCAAGTTCACTTTGCTTGTGAACAAGAGTATTTATAACGAAAAAGAAGAATGTCTCATCTGTTTGTTCAACCCCTTGATCAAAATCACATAAAACGGGTATTTATATAATCAACTCTTCCCATTACTGTTAAGACCAAAATATTCATTATAGTATATTGATATGTACACAGGTCTAGGAAAGACTTAGTTTTGATAGACAGTCTTACACAGTCTCAGCCTATACAAAAACAAAAAAAAAGTCCTAAGTAAATTATAGTATCAAGTGTTTCTGGCTCTTAGGAAATGGTATGCATTCAACTCTCATCTAATGTCATCTAATGTGCTTCTTTACATTTTTATAGGGAAATACAGACAGTAAGAGCAAGATAAATTAATTTTCTTTAATATAAAATCGAAAGAAATATCAATGTAACCATTCTAATATTTCAATGTTTCCTAAACAATTTCTTTTTTTTTGCCCCATCTAAGCCACAGAAATAAGAAAAAATAGAACAGAATGAACAATACTTAATTCAATAGCATTTGAAGCAAGTTATAAAAATATATTACTATTGGAACAGTCTGTAGTATTGATGAAAGTGTATATTAGTATGACATTTCTCTGGGGAATTTTGACAATATAAAAATTAGCTTTAAAAAGTGTACATCTTTAAAACAGAAATTCTACTTGAAAATAATTTTAAACAGGTAAACATATGAAAACTATATGTAAGTATGTACTGCAATTGATAGCACTTTTTGACAGCCATATAGAAATTGAAGTAATCTAAATATTCAACAATAGAGCAACGGCTTTATAGATTATGGTGCCTCCACCTTTTAATGTTATATGTATTTTAAAATTATCTTTTCAAAAAAGATTAAATGCTACCCTGTCTTCCACAATGGCTAAACTAATATACACTCAAAAACCTAAACAGAAATACTATTCAACTCATCAGTCCATTGCTGGGTGTATACCCAAAGGAATATAAAACTCACACCTGCAATCCTAGCACTTGAGACCGAGGTGGGTGGACCACGAGGTCAAGAGATCGAGACCATCCTGGCACACATGGTGAAACCCTGTCTCTACTGAAATACAAAAATTAGCAGAGCGTGGTGGTACTTGCGTGTAGTCCCAGCAACTCAGGAGGCTGAGGCAGGGTTCAATCACTTGAACCCAGGAGGTAGAAGTTGCAGTGAGCTGAGATTGTGCCACTGCACTCCAGCCTGGTGACAGAGCAACACTATCCCCCCCAAAATAATAATTATTCTATTATAAAGACACATGCACATGTGTGTTCATTACAGCACTAGTCACAATAGTAAAGACATGAAATAAATGTAAATGTAAATGTCTATCAATGATAGACTGGATAAAGAAAATGTGGTACCTATACACCATGGAATACTATGCAGCCATAAATAAGAACAAGATCATGCCCTTTGCAGGGACATGAATGGAGCTGGAGGCAATTATCTAAGGATTATTATTTATTTTGCTATTATTATATAAATGTTTTATATATGTTTTATGTATTTTATACAATATTGTATATTATATATTTTCGTTAACTTTAAAACATGTAATTTTACTGTATTTACTTTGTTAATTCATTTCTAGTTCTTTCAATTTCCAAACATAAAAATGCAAACTATACTAGTTATATACAGTAAAATATGCAGCCATAAAAAAGGATGAGTTTGTGTCCTTTGTAGGGACACGGATGCAGCTGGAAACCATCATTCTTAGCAAACTATCACAAGAACAGAAAACCAAACACCGCATGTTCTCACTCATAGGTGGGAACTGAACAATGAGATCACTTGGACTCGGGAAGGGGAACATCACACACCAGGGCCTATCATGGGGACGGGGGAGGGGGGAGGGATTGCATTGGGAGTTATACCTGATGTAAATGACGAGTGGATGGGTGCTGACGAGTTGATGGGTGCAGCACAGCAACATGGCACAAGTATACATATGTAACAAACCTGCACGTTATGCACATGTACCCTAGAACTTAAAGTATAATAATAAAAAAAAAAATGCAAACTAATGCAGGAACAGAAAACCAAATACATTTTCTTACTTGTAAGTGGGAGCCAAATGATGAGAACACAAAAACACTTAGAGGGGAACAGCACACACTGGGGCCTTTCAGAGGGTGAAAGGTGGGAGGAGGGAGAGGATCAGGAAAAAAACAACTAATAGGTACCAGGCTTAATACCTGGGTGATGAAATAATCTGTACAACAAGCCCCCATGACACAAGTTTACCTAGATAACAAACTTGTAAATGTACCCCTGAACTTAGAATAAAAGTTTAAAAAAAGATATTTGATATCTTGAGTAATGCTTACATAACACTATACATTGAAACACCAAATATAAAATTATGTAAGTTGACGGGTATGCTCAGAAAATTATAAAAACATAGTTAGAAGTAGCTATATCTGTATGGTAGAATTTGAGATTTTTGTTTCTTCTTTGTAAGTTTTTATATTTTGATAACAAACATGTATTACTAAGTTTTATGATCAGAAAAAATATTTTAAAAATCTTCTCTACTAAATATAACAGTAAACAAGTAATTTTACCTGTGATAACATAAATATCATACATAAGGAATCCTGAGAAACTGTTTTTAAGACCTATATCTGAATTGTAGGTAAGACAAGTCAGGGTAGAGATTACTACAAAGTTGAAAAATTTTGTGTAAAAATATGGAAAAAGGGCAGACAGGAAATCTAAAACTAAATACAAGACAATAACAATACACACAAAATGATGACAACTTCTATTAAATATAAACCTTCAAAAAGACGAACCTTTAATTCAGAGGAAAAAAAATTACAACTTCAAAGAAAATACTGAAAACTTTTCCTAGCAGAATAAAAGGTATTAATAGGAGTGTGTGTGTGTGTGTGTGTGTGTGTATATATATATATATATATATATGAAAACAAAATAGATTCAGAGGTACATATGCTGATTTGTTATACGGGTAAATTCATGTCATAGGTGTGCTGTACAAATTTATTTTGCTATTATTATATATTTTGCAATTATTTATTTTGCTATTATTATATAAATGTTTTATATATGTTATATTATATACAATACTGTGTATTATATATTTTTGTTAACTTTAAAACATGTAATTTTACTGTATTTACTTTGTTAATTCATTTCTAGTTCTTTCAATTTCCAAACATAAAAATGTTTAATTTGCAATATTGTTTTTAATTCTTAATTTAATAACATTGTGACGTTCTGTATGTTACTGTGTCCTTAACATATATATATACACATATATAGAGAGAGACCTGAATTAAAGCAGAAGCAGTAGAGTTGGAGGAAAGAGGACATATTTAAAACTCAGAGAGGAAGAGTCAATAATTTAGAAGTTGATTGAATATGAAAGGTAAATGTAACAAAATAAACTGAAATTAATGCTTGGTCTCTATCCAAGGTGACTGAAGATGGTATATTAGTCAGCTTGGGCTGCCATACAAAAATACCAGATTGAATGCCTTAAACAACAGAAATTTTTTTATCAAGTTTTGAGGCCAGGAGTTTAAGACCAAGGTTTTTTTCTGAGACCAATTCTTTTGGTTTGTAGATAGCTGCCACTTGTACAATCACATGACCTCCTTTTTGTGGCCATGCAGGGAGAAAGAGACAGCACGGTCTCTCATATCTCTTTTCATAAGTGATATATCTCATATCACTATCATGAAAACCTCATCCTTTTGACTTCATGGAACCCAATAGCATCTCAAAGACTCCATCTCTAAATGCCATCTCTAAATACCATCACCTTGAGCATTTAGGGCCTCAACATACAAATTAAGGGGAGACATGACTCTGCCCATAGCAGATGACAATGTGAAAACTGTGCAGAGAAATGAAGGAGAAAGGCAAGTTTGCCCAGGAAGGATGAGGGAAAGATTGAAGAGTATAATTTTAATTTTAGATATGATGATTAATTTCAAGTGCCTTTAGGATGCAGGTGAAGATTTCCAGCAGATCCTTGGTTATATAAGTATAATGCTTTCAGAAGGGTGGGAATTGATTAGACAGTCATTTATTTGTTGCTGATAAACCTATAGAGGAGTAGAGCATGTGAAAGAATGACAATCACTGAGGGATCTCTTGGAAACACTGAAACATGGCCATATAGGAGTACAGAGTGAAGGAGACTGAGTATGGGCAGAAGGATGGGAAGAGAAGCTGAAAACTCTGTTGTCATAGAAACAAGGGATGTGATTGTCGTCATCCACAGAAGGGTCAAATAAAAAATTCTACCCATTAAATACAGGCATTAGGATTTCACTGGAGAACTTGTTTTTGTGACAATGCCTCCATCTTGCACCAAGTTTCAGTAGCTCTGCCTATTTCCCGTTCGCTATGCTTAAGAACAAACTTGAATAATTAGCCTGCTACACTAGTTCTGGTGCTTCAGAGAAGGACCCTGTTTTGCTCTCATTAGTTAGCCCAGATAGTAGAGTCCCATGCAAAATCTGTACCTTCTCAGATGCCATCTGTGACCCATGCTTGGTTCTTGCTGACACCTTCTTGAGCAAGGCCTCTTAGAGCATACGCTTCAGATGCCTGCCCCCATTTCTCTGTATATATCCAATTGCGCAGGTCCTGCTCTGCTATGGCTGATGTGTCCAACTGTTCATGAAGATCCAAAGCCTCCTACTTGGATGCTTTGTATATTTGAGGTATTTTGTTTTATGATATGCTCCTTAATTCCTCTGCTCCCTATAGCTTTTGGAGAACATTCTTTGAACAGGGACTCCTGATTTTTCAGAATTGCTTTTCTAAGGAAATTGTTGCTAGTGTTTGCAAGTCCAACTTTACTTTTTTAAAAAACCAAAAAGAGAGAAACAGATAAAAGAACCCACTTAAGCCCAGAGGAAGCATTCTGGGAAGAGACGTCGGCTGCCCTGTGACTGTGCATTTTAAACGGGCGCTTCTCCTCATGATGAGAATTACCTTGGCCCGGGCTGAGCATTCCCAGTGGGCTCTTTCCACTTAAGCTTTTTATTAAAAAAGTAAATTGGGATTATTGTATTCCCTTACTTTACTTTGGAAGCAGAAATTCTAAATTAATTGTGGTCTAAACTGATAGCAAACAGAGAGGTTCTGATAGCAGTCTGGTGGCCTCTTGTTTAGCCAGCAGAGAGTTCGGTTATTGCTGCTGGGAATGGCTTGGCTGAGATGTTTTTAATTTACATTTTTTTTCCTTCCCTCTAACGAAGGATTGAATTATGACTTACCAGAAAATCCCCGGTGTCATGGAGAGAGAGATATTGACTAACTTCCTCTAACTTGATTTCAGCTATTTGTTTGGAGCTGGGTTGTAAGTTGCAGGGGGTGGCATTCTGAAGTATTTTTGTATTCAGGGGAGCACTGTCCAGAAAATATTTTTAGTTTCCTTCAGGAGTCATCACTTCAGCACAGTGGTAGTGTTGTAAAAGATAAGAAAGGCATTTCTATACTGATTGATTGTGTGGCATTATTGCAATGACCACACTGGTAGGAGCAGTCACGGCTGTTAGGTCAAGAACTTCCCTAGCCCTTCTGAACCTGCCTCTACCTTGGCAAGGGAAATCCCAAATGTCAGCCTAAGTAGCCACCACCTGCCAAGGACTCAATCCCCAATGGAAGGGACAGAATTGTGAACAGTCATCTCTGTGGCATAACAGTAGCTTTTTGCCTGCTATGGAGTGGGGATGGTAAAAATGTGGATGTTGCAGAACATAATTACTGGCCTGGAAATTTTCCTTCTGTGGGCAGATGGTATGATCAAGAGCAAAGACAGACATGTCCTTCCACAAACCAAGGGCGATGGTTGCACAATAGTCTTAGGTAACAGCCACTATAATAGACAGCTTTAAGTAAAAGTCAGTGATGTATGTTAAAAGAGCTTCCTTGAATCCAGACAGCTCAAGTGAAACACCTTTTGAGGACCTTGGGCTCAAATCTCACTACAAACATACTGCGTGAAACAGAGTAGATGTATCAGGTTTGCCTATGTCCTAAAACAACTGAATTCTAGACATCCCCATATTTCAGAGGGAGAGTTTAAAAAGAAAGAAAACAGCACCCAAATTGAGAGCAGAACTTGGGCATAATGACCTTGGAATAACATTTATTCTGTGCCTCCAGTTTTCTGAAAACAGCTTTCAACTGCAAAAATATTTTTTGAAGTTGCCTATTAGAGAAATCTGTCCTGAAGCTTATATTACAGTTTCATTATTGCTGTAATGCCACCCGGTATATGGTATCTCAAGGTACATGTTTGTTTATATCGATCTCATGTACAACTGCTATACTCCCCAGCCCTTATTCAAAAATAGAGCATTTTCCTAAGGATTAGATGAGACATGCTGTGGAGCTCAATTAATAATCTTTTTTCTAAATACAAAATGTTTTTTTTTCAAGCACTAAGCCAAGTAACACATGGAAAATAACCTTTTATGTTTTGTAGAAAACAGTTCCCATTTGGTAATGCACACTGCAAGTTGAAAGATGGCATTCTGGCTTTTCCAATTGCTTCAAAAAGACACCCTATTTCCTATTTATTGTTTCTGTTTGGCAAAGCTCAGATTCCTAAAAGAAAGAGGAAGATAATTTCCTAAAGAAATTGAATTTTCTTTCTGACTAATTAAGGCCTTCAGAGTCCAATATTTAGAAAAAAATTAACCACAAGCTTATAGAACAGGAAGATTAAGAAGAATTCTTTTAATCTCACACAATTTAAGCCTAAAAGACAACTAAAAATTGTTTCTTTCCCCCAAATTGTTTAGATTACATGGTACAGAAAACAGGTTTTCTCTTAGAATTTCCTCCTAGTTTTGGTTGGACATATTGGTAGACAAAGATTACCCTTGAGAAATAACGAGAGCCCTTTTATATTGGAAACCCAATAATTGATTTGCAAACAAATGGCAAAGCATTGAAAATCACTGCTCTGTATGTCCCAAGAATAAGAGTAAAACCAATGAAGGGGCAGTTGTTCTTGCTCTAGTCCTAAGTGAAAGAGGCATAAGCAAAAGTAGAGATGAGGGACACAAGTCAGCCATGCAACAAATGCCACACAAGTGATGCAACCTTGGGGCCAGGAAGTGTTGATAAGTACATACCTGTGTCATACTGATATCACTGAATAATTGTTGTCAACTATGTACATTTAAAAAGATACCTATAATCATAGCCATGTTTCATGTTAATCTTTTTTAATGAATTGAGTGTCCTATATTCTTTGTTTTCTTATAAAGTATTCAAATGAGGCTATCTCAACACAAAATAGCTATTCCCAAGGCTAAAGAGGGAAGCAGATTTTAGAAAAGAAAGTACAATTCTTAGAAGCAGTCTGATTTCCTCAAATTTAGTGCCTTTCTGACATCCATATGGGAAAAACTAGTGGTCATGTTGTATTTTGTTTTAATAGTGTTTTACCTAATGATACAGATTCTTTGTGCCTTTCATACATAAATGACAAGAGAGGAAACGGCTATCATTCATCCTGAAATATGAAGAGAAGGTGAATGGTCAAGGTCACATATCACTTGGAGATGAAGATGTGCACCGGGGTCTATGCAGCCCCTTTGCCTGTGCTGTCATTCTTTGGAACTGGAAAGGATGCCTTCCTCTTCATTCTTCTCAATCTACAACGTGGACTGAGTCCCTGGTTCTCACTCTCAATCCTCCTGTCCCTTCCAATCTTTATTTTGGGTGCCGAGCCATGACCTTATATTATTGATGGCATTTTAAAGATTAAATTTCTGGATAATGTGCCAGTTCCAACTGATCATGACATCCTCAGGAGCAGGATCATTGGGCCCGGAGAGCAGGAAGGGGTAGAGGGAGTTTCTGCCTGTGAATGTGACCTTCTAAGGAAAAGTGAGCCTGATAAAGGAGGAAGGTCTTTTCAAAATGTAGTCAAAATATTATCAAACCACCACACTTAAATTCACACTACAATATATCTGTGACTGAGTGACTATCTAACTGCCTGCAAATGGTTTCTCTTCCAAGAAGCAGGTAATGAGAATTTTATTTTAGAAATTCTCTATTTCGAACAGAATTCTGTAGGAGGTGCAGGCCTCTTTATACATTATTAAATCTCTCACTGAGGATTTTTTCCCCTGAAATCCGACCTAAGGTTTTCATTGGAAACTCTTGAATTCTCAGTTGATACGGAATGCTTAGTAACTTAGGTGAGCTGCATCACTCTAAATTAGATTTCATGTTCCTAGTACTGAAGTGTATTTCCAACATCTGCAAATGAATCTGGGACCTCCTGTTCTTTGTCCTCAACTCCACGTGACTTTGCTGTGCCCAAGCTTCATTTTGCAACATGTAACAGGTTTCCTTTGTTTCCTGTAGAGAAAGAAGAAAGTTGGAAACCCCCTTTTTTGCCACTTCATGATTCCAGCTGGGCTATACAAGGAACTTAAAG
Organism: Mandrillus leucophaeus; assembly: GCF_000951045.1. NCBI lineage: Eukaryota > Metazoa > Chordata > Mammalia > Primates > Cercopithecidae > Mandrillus > Mandrillus leucophaeus. Next base: position 876,397 of record NW_012105220.1, on the reverse strand, counting down.
AAGCTTGTGAACTGTTCTTGCTCCATCATGTCCTTCGATGTCCCAGCTTACACTTACTCTTTAGGGAATGTACTACCAGTTGCCTAAATGCAGTAGGAGAACTAAATAGGGATTTTAATAAATAAGGAAAACAGATGGAGGCTAGAAGCTCTTGCAAAGTTAAAAGAATTGTGTGCTTAATAGACTAATGTTTAATAGCAGTAATAGCTGCCAAGCCACCACATAACTCACCAGTATGCATGAACTGTAGCAGTAGGAGAGTGACTGCTTTCAGTCTCAAGGACTTTCCTAAAAATTCAAGGTTGTAAGAACCTAACCTAGAGAATAATTACTTGTCCAGACGTGATAACAGACTCTGGCAGAACAAAAATGACAGCTTGATTCACAGACAAATATAAGTCGGTCTTGGATGTCTGGCTTCCATTTTTCTGTGGAGAGATAGATGTCTTTAAAAAGCCTCAGCAGTGAACATCCTGTCAGTTAAAAAGGTCAGACACTGAAGTGTATCAGAAGAGATGATGCTGCACAGACCATTGAGAGAAAAGAAAATGATTTCATTATCCTCGTTCATCTGCTATAGATTAATTCAGTTCCCATCATCGTAGCAATTAAGGTATTTTTGTAGTCCTGTCCTGACCTAGTTGAGGTGGAACAAGGTAATAAAAAGAGGCATCAAGGAGAAGGCTACTACAGCTGTTAATACACCTTCGGAACAAGTGCTGTTACAGAGTTTGGGGTTGATCCATTCAAATGCAATCCATTAAGACACACACACACGCACACACACACACACACACACAAGCACGCAAATCCCCTAGAAACATTTTCCTATATATTAGAGAGTAAAATTTGCATCTTGTATACCCAGTGAACTATACTAGTGCTTGAAAACAATCATGTAAAAGACATTTTTCTATTCACAGTATATAAGTGGATGGAACACTTATATAAGTGAATGGGGAAATAGAAGAATGCTGGGAGGATTGCTGTCCTCCAGGTCGAATAGGGGGCTTATTTTTATTTATTTATTTATTTATTTATTTATTTATTTATTTATTTATTTATTTATTTATTTGCCAACCTGAGCTCTCAGTAGTTTGAGTGCAGCATCCAGAAAGAGGACATAACAGATCCTCCTAAACTAGCTCCTTCTAATTTTCTATTTGCTCAGTCACTCTAGTTTAAAACCTTTGTCGTCATGTTTAGCCACTCTTCTAGCACTCCTTATACTATTTGCCAATTTATATTCCTTCCACTTCCTTCTATTCATTGTGCCTTCACAAGGTCATCTCTCTCCCCTTCTTTCCACTCCCACTTACACAGTCCTCACAGAAACACTCATTACTCCTCACTTGGACAACAATAATAGCTTTCTAACTGACTCCCCACCTATCCTTTTCAAACTCTAATGTATTCTACTCTCAACCAACATATTAATCTTTCTAAACCTTATCTTTAATCGTGTCACCCCTTTGCTTGAAAATATCAAATGACTTTCCAGTGACTACTAAATGAAATGCTAAGTTATCACCCTAGCCCCCAAGGCTCCCCAAAGCAAGCAGCAGCCAACCATTGGTACCTTATTTCCTATTAGTATTTTATGCCCCCATACTCTGATCTATCCAGCCCGTGAGCTGCTTCTTAGCCACATCTCCGCAACAGTTCCATTTATACTTCTGCTCATTCTTTTCCTCATTCTTGGAATGCCCTTTCCCTCACTTTAGCTTGGAATTCATTCCATCCTCCAAGGTCAGTCATTCCTTCAGGTAGCATTTCTTGACTTCACCCTACTGAACATAATTCTCCATTAAGGTACTAATTATAACCTTATAGAACAGTTAAAAGATTGAAGGGATTTGAAGTTAGAGCTATTTAAACCTGTCTCTTTTGAATGGGGCAAGATATTTAAACTTTCAAAAACAAAAGTTTACATAATAAAAGTCAGCAAAATTTAGTAACAGCCAACTCCATGCTTGAAATGCATCAATGAACAAAGAAAAGCCTTACAATTAGAGGGAGGAAACAGACACCTAGACATTTCAAAATATACAAAGTAAATAATAAGTAAATTACATAACATACTATAAGTTGGTAAGTGTGATTTTAAAAAATAGAGTAAAGGGGATGAGGGAGTCAGGACAGGTTGTAGTTCTAACTTTGGTTGATAGGCCTCATTACAAAGGCAGTATTTAAGAAAAGACCTAAAGGAGGTAAAGGAGTTTGCCATATATCCACCTGGGGAACATGCAACCTCAGCAAAGGAAATTTCATCCTATACAAAGGCCCTGAGGCCTGTGCTGTTCAATAAAGAGCAAAGAGTCAGGTATGTCTGGAATAGAATGAGCAAGGAAGAAAGAGAAGATGAGGTCAGAGAAACAATGAGGACAGAGGGAAGAGCTTGGAAGGCTTTCAGTTCATTGTAGGACTCCACAAGGTCCTACATTGTAGGACTCCATTCAGTAAAACAGGAGAAACTGCAGGTTTTTCACACATCCTGAGTAAAGGAGTGACATAATCTGACTTACATTTTGAAAGGATCATTCTGATTGCTCTGTCGAGATTACACTGTGAGCAGGCAAAGATAGAATCAAGGGTAACTATTAGGAAAGTACATTATGTGAATCTTGTAAGAGATGACGATGGCTTAGGTTAAAGTGATAGTAATAAAAGTAATGGGAAGTGTTCAAAATATGGCTATGTTTTCAAGGTAGAGCCAATGAGATTTTCTTGTAGTTTAAATGTGGAATGAAAATAAAGGAAAGAGTCAAGAATAACTAAGATTTTTGGCTAAACAACCTACAGTGGAGTCAGATCAATTGAGATGGGGAAGACTGTGTGTTAAACCATTTGGGGAGAAGGGCAAATATCCAAGGTTCATTTTTGAACATACTTTGAGTTTGAGATTTCTACTAGGTATCCAAGTTGAAAAATTGAGCAGGCAGTTGGATGAATCCAACTATAAAATGGGGATAATAAATCTTAGAATAATGAACAGAGTTGACTTGAAGATAAAATATGATAAAATTGATAAAAGATAAAATGTGATATATGTGCAAATTTCATTTTTGTTTATGCTGTACTGCATGTTATTTTATTATTATTGAGTTTGTGTATGTGGTATGTATGTATTTGTGTTTATTATGTATTCTATATCATCTGGATGCCAAAGCTATAATGTTTACTTTTTCATTTTAAAAAAAATATTAGCTATCTCTTGTTACAAATGAATGCATCTTCATTGTAGAAGATACACTTCACTCAAAGTAAAAACTGTTAACATTTCAAAGTATATTATTCTTGAACTTTACTTAATTTTTGGAGGATTTTTACTTTTGGGGCATCACCCCCATAATTTTATTCTTTGAATTGATGTGTTTAAAAATATTCATTTCAATTAAAATATATGTCTCAGGTTCTCAAAATATAAGCTACTTAAAAGAGACATGGAAAACCCTATGCTTTCTTGACTGCTTTACAACTTCCTCCATTTCCTTCGGTGGTGTTAAGTTTAGCCAAAAGCTGCCTTCTTACATATTTTAAGCTTAGCCTAAAGGTTTTTCCATATCTAGTGCTCTGTAACCTAACTGGATATGTAAACATGCTGTAATCCACTCTTTTACCAATCACTGAGTTTCGGCCAATCAAAGGCAGACAAACGTTGAAACCATGTTCAAATAAGACAAACACTGAGCTGTGACCAATCCAGCTGTTCTCTGTAGCTCACTTCTGTTTTCTGTACATCACTCTTCTTTTTCAGTTCATAAATTTTCTTTGACCACACAGCACAGCCAAAGTCTCTCTAAACCTATTCTGGTTTGGGCGCTGCCTGATTTGTGAATCGTTCTTTGCTCAGAACTGCTTTAAAGTTCATATGGAACCAAAAAAGAGCCCGCATCTCCAAGACAATCCTAAGTCAAAAGAACAAAGCTGGAGGCATCACACTACCTGACTTCAAACTATACTACAAGGCTACAGGAACCAAAACAGCATGGTACTGGTACCAAAACAGAGATATAGACCAATGGAACAGAACAGAGTCCTCAGAAATAATACCACACATCTACAGCCATCTGATCTTTGACAAACCTGAGAGAAACAAGAAATGGGGAAGGATTCCCTATTTAATAAATGGTGCTGGGAAAATTGGCTAGCCATAAGTAGAAAGCTGAAACTGGATCCTTTCCTTACTCCTTATACGAAAATTAATTCAAGATGGATTAGAGACTTAAATGTTAGACCTAATACCATAAAAATCCTAGAGGAAAACCTAGGTAGTACCATTCAGGACATAGGCATGGGCAAAGACTTCATGTCTAAAACACCAAAAGCAACGGCAGCAAAAGCCAAAATTGACAAATGGGATCTCATTAAACTAAAGAGCTTCTGCACAGCAAAAGAAACTACCATCAGAGTGAACAGGCAACCTACAGAATGGGAGAAAATTTTTGCAATCTACTCATCTGACAAAGGGCTAATATCCAGAACCTACAAAGAACTCAAACAAATTTACAAGAAAAAAACAAACAACCCCATCAAAAAGTGGGCAAAGGATATGAACAGACATTTCTCAAAAGAAGACATTCATACAGCCAACAGACACATGAAAAAATGCTCATCATCACTGGCCATCAGAGAAATGCAAATCAAAACCACAATGAGATACCATCTCACACCAGTTAGAATGGCAATCATTAAAAAGTCAGGAAACAACAGGTGCTGGAGAGGATGTGGAGAAATAGGAACACTTTTACACTGTTGGTGGGATTGTAAACTAGTTCAACCATTATGAAAAACAGTACGGCAATTCCTCAAGGATCTAGAACTAGATGTACCATATGACCCAGCCATCCCATTACTGGGTATATACCCAAAGGATTATAAATTATGCTGCTATAAAGACACATGCACACATATGTTTATTGCAGCACTATTCACAATAGCAAAGACTTGGAATCAACCCAAATGTCCATCAGTGACAGATTGGATTAAGAAAATGTGGCACATATACACCATGGAATACTATGCAGTCATAAAAAAGGATGAGTTTGTGTCCTTTGTAGGGACATGGATGCAACTGGAATCCATCATTCTTAGCAAACTATCACAAGAACAGAAAACCAAACACCGCATGTTCTCACTCATAGGTGGGAATTGAACAATGAGATCACTTGGACTCAGGAAGGGGAACATCACACACCGGGGCCTATCATGGGGAGGGGGGGAGGGGAGGGATTGCATTGGGAGTTATACCTGATGTAAATGACGAGTTGATGGGTGTAGCACACCAACATGGCACAAGTATACATATGTAACAAACCTGCACGTTATGCACATGTACCCTACAACTTAAAGTATAATAATAATAAATTAATTAAAAAAAAAAGATATACCATAAAAAAATAAAAACTTCGTTACCTTTATCTAAGGTTTTTCTTTTAACAAGGGTTAAACTGAAACTTGAATTCAAGATTTTCAAGTTATAAAAAAGCATTCTTTCTTTATATTATACCTTCAATGTGTAAAAAATAACTACATAAATTAAAAAAATACATCTTTCATTTCAGAATCTCCTACTAAGGATCCTCAATAATTGCCATAAACCCACTAACATGAACTGTGTGGTTGATTTTGTCATGAATTTTTAACCCAATGACTGGCTCTATTTTTCGTTTTTCTTCACTGTCTTACTCCTAATGTATACCATCTAATTGCATCTTATGTCTAAGTGTTTTGTTTTTTTTTTAAGCCTTTCAGGAACAAGGCACAAATCAACCAACCAATAAACAAACAGATTTATGCCACGTACATAGGTCCTAGATATGAATTACTGCCAATTGTCTGACTCCCAGGTGAGACAGAGGAAAATATATTTACACACAGTATGGCAACTTTAAATACTCGTGGTTGCATACTTTGGAAAAAAGTGGGTTTTGTTTCTTAGATTGGCTCATTATGAAAAAAGAAAAAAATTGTCTTGCACATATCCTCTATGCCTTTCTTTTCCAGTTAGAAGAAAAAATAAATGATTAATCAAATATTGCTACAAAAGCCAACCCCCCTGTTGCTCAAGCTGCAGTGTATATGTTTATTGCTGTTATTAACAATATTATTACATTTGTGTTTTCTGTGGTCATTTTCCTCAGTATTTATTTTTTGAGATCAAATTGTCTCCAATGGCATTCTTGCAGACATTCTATTTATAGTACTAAAATTAAGACAAGCAGGAATTTTAGTTCTGACTAATAGTGTGATTATCCAAATATTTTATACCAATAAGTGCAGGAGATCCATTAGTGAAAAAAAATAATTATTATTTCCAATCCCTAAGGGTTCTTTCTGTACAGATATAAAATTAATATTTATGGAGAAAATAATGAATAGGTGTGAGCATCCTCACAAAATATCATATAGGCTTAGGTAAAATAAAATGTAATTTTAAGCACAGGGTAGCAATAAACAGGAATGGGCAAAGGAAATATGCATATATAAGGCAAATATTATCATAGAGCGTTAAGGAAGCTTCAATCTAAATATCGTCTATAGTTAGAAAAATTTACTCTGAGGTTCTTAAACTACATATAGTTTTGCTGCAGAGAAAATGCCTCACCCTCAATCTGACAAAGGGAACTGAAGAAATGGTTTAGACAAGGAAGCAAAATATAATAAAAAAGCATCCTGTGATGAAGATTGCCATATTAGATATATTATTTTAACATGAGGAATAAAAATAGGTTAGAGAGTGACATTTGAGGAAATGAACCCATAAGAAATTTGTATTTTAAAAAGCAATGCAAAGAGATGAAGTGTAAAATGACAGTGTTATTATTTCTGTTGAGATTATTGCAGCAGTTGCTTTATCTTTTGGGCTCATTATTTTTATTCATACTGAAGCCTTACTCTTTTGAGCACTAGAAATAGAAAGATCAGGGGACAAATGATCTTTCTGCCTAAATGTCACTAGCACTGAACTGATGGAGACCACTAATGGAGCAAACAATTCATTCATATTTCTAGTTGGTGAAATTACCTGTGGTCCACACAACAACAACAACAACAAAAAGCAATATAAAAAAATTCCTCACTACTTGGAATCCAGCAAACAAAGAGTTTTGAGTGTAAAAGTATCTGCATTCTGGCAAAAAGCAGCAACAACAACATCCTCCCAGTCTAACAAAGAGCCAGCTATTAATTCAGGTGATAGCTCCCTTTGGCCAACATGTACTGTCAACATTGGGTAGGACAGCTGGTGGATAATTTTCTCAGCATCTTTGAGGTAAGTGAAAAAAGAATCTCTGCAACTTGCCACCATTACTTCCTATCATCCAAGATCTTCCTCCATCAAGTTTGATTATAATTCCCAACACAATATCTAGGAACAATTCAAATGAAGTGGTGTAACTATGCTTAACAGTATCTTCAGTTTGGATTCAAAAGTAAAGTTATTTAAAGGATAATGTTTATGAATTCAGGGGAGTACATAGAAATAGAAATAAATGGCTTTTCCAGTATATTAAATGCCAAAACTAAATTAAAACATTTGACATGCTGGGGGAAATATAACTGATTAAAAGTGAGCCAAAGATTGTGGTAACATTTCCAGTAAGAATACATCAAAGCCAATGGTGGTTTTAGTGACACATATTCTTTCTTTTTTGTTGATGGTTCAGATATTTTATTTACTGGATTTGATCTCTACTTTATCTTATATAGGGAAGAGATGAATCATTGTTCTAAAAGTGCTGCCTGAACTAATAGAGACTAATAAAGTAAAATGGCCAAATTTTTTTTAAATGATTTAATGATGTATCTGCTGCCAAATGCAATCGTGTTTTAAGCCAAGCACTAGGCATTTCTTCTTTCACTAAAAGGATGACAAAATTTCTGTTGTGTAGACGGTACTGTAACAAGCGGACAGTACATCCAGCAGAGGCAGATGTACTCTCCTGGAGTTTGCATTCCAGGAGCATATGCACTAGTTTTGTGCGAGTTTGTAAATGTGTCTAGTTCTCTATCATAAATAATGTTAGAAATGCGTTTCCTGGAAAGGTTTTCCTTATTCCATACTCCAGAGTCCAAAAGGTTTTTCAAAAGAATGAATGAGTATTTGAATCACTATTTCAGGAATTATAGGAATTTAGATTATCATATGTGTTTGGAAATGCATAGCCAAGCACATTCATCTCCCGATTCTTCACTACTCCTATCTAAATGACAATACAATTATACAAAGATAAAGAAATTCATAACAGCTCTAACAATGATAAACACTGCTTGAAATGTCCAGGACAGTGTGGGTAATGGATAGAAACTAGAAAGCAGATGAGTTGTTACTGACTGCAACCCAAAACCCTATAGGAAAAAGTTATCACAGGGAATAATGATGCTTCCTAGAAAAAGTCTTAGCACTAAAAGTAGAAAAGAAAGAAAAGAAAGACCTATAGCAAACATGTGGTAAGCAATGGCCTAGATTGTTACAACCTAGTGATTTGGAAGAATGCAACAGTGATTGTATTAGTCTATCTTTATACTACTGTGTATGAATAAATACCTGAGGATGGGTAATTTATAAAGTAAAAGAGACTTAATGGACTAACAGTTCAACATGGCTAGGAAAGCCGCACTATCATGGCAGAAAGTGAAGGAGGAGCAAAGGCAAGTCCTACGTGGTAGCAGGTAAGAGAGCGTGTGCAGGGAAACTGCCCTTTATGAAACTGTGAGATCTCAGGATACTTACTCACTATCACCAGAACAACATGGGGAAAAAAAATTGCCACCATGATTCAATTACCTCCCACAAGGTCCCTCCCACGACATTTGTGGGGATTATGGGAGCTACAATTCAAGATGAGATTTGGGTGGGGACGCAGCCAAACCACACCAGTGCTATAACAATGAATTCTCAATATGTTAATAGGGAAGTGTCTGAGTACTGTGATTACTCCTTAGCTTAATAAAAGGCAGAAGCTACAATAGTAGACTTCGCTGACCTGGCAGTCTTCCCATTCTGTGTTGTAGTCATGGACTATTGACTTCAGCAAGACTCTGAGGAAGTAGTGAGGCAACTAGGAGCAGTGTCCTGCTTAACCTCTTAAACGATGATCTCTACGTCTCCTACACAACCCCTTTGCTGGCAAACAGTGAACCAGAATAGAATAATTCTTAAATATACAAATCTGTAGTCATAATCTCTACATTTATCCAGAGTTGGTCACTTAGTAGCTATGTCACATTGGACAGTCACTTAAGCTTGCTGCACTTCACTTTCTTTATCTCTAAAATGGAGTTATATTAGTTTCTATCACTTGAAGCTGTTTAGAGTATTCTATAATACGTTAATCTAGCACATAGGTAATTACTACGTGTGATTTGCTAGTATAACTATACACTGTGTGTATTTACTATTACAACATTATTATTTATTAGAAAGATAAGTTGAGGAACATAGTGCGAGAAAATATGGAATAAGATAAAAATAAAGAATAAAAGATAAAAAGAAAAAGGGAAAACGTTAAGAGATATGGAAGGTAGGATCATTCAATCAGATTTCCAATAGCAAATTGAAATTAGAATATAATCAGAGGAATAGTATGAAATTTCTCTAAGCTGAATATACTTGTTCTTAGTTTAAAAGAGATTCCTGCTACAAAGGAACAAAATAAAGAGGACAAATAAAATATCTTGTGAGATTTCAAAACTATAAGAATCTAAAGAAAAAAATCCCAAGATTGTCAAGCTTACTCACACATGAATGAAAATCAAGGTTGTATGAGTTGTGTTACCAGCAACATTGGAAGTTGGAGGTCAATGGAGCATTGCATTGAAAGTTTTGCAGGACAACGACTTAGAAACAAAATAGTATGTCCATTTAAAATATCAATTAGACATGAAGGTAGGTATAATATATATAACATATGTAAATTTGTAATATATATTCAAACATACAATGAACCAGGAAGTCTAGGTCACACGAACTCAGAGAAAATACATATTTTTTAAAAATTTAGGCAAAACAAAAAAGAAATTAAAAAGCAAGACATAAAAGACAGAGAGTTGGAGAATAAGCCTAGAATTCTGATAGAAAGAAATTCTGAATTGTCTGCAAATTAGGTGGAATGTTCTCAGTTGAAGAACCAGAAAGCCCTAATTCAACTGGTTTAAACAATTTTTAAAAATTATCTCAAAAATCAGAACATCCTGAGTTAGGGAAATATCAGAGTTGGATAATTCGTTGGTTCCATTTTGTCACCAAGCAGCTAAGTTCATTTTTTTTTTTTTTTTTTTTTTCCACTTTCTGAAAAGCTCACCTTGGGATCACAAAATGGCCAGTGCAGTTCAGATATCACATTTAAATATGAGCAAGTTCAGCAGAATAAAAGAAAATTTCTGGTTTTTTCTTTTTCATCCACTCCCTCTCTCTGCTTTTAATCAACAAATACAACTATCCCAGAAGTCTTTGCAGATTTAGCTTTATTTCTCATTGGCCAGAATTTTCTGACATGCATATCCCTAAACCAATCATGGGCAAGAAGAATAAGGTTATTCTGATTGTTTTAGACAAAACAGAAACTTACTCTTTTCTTTGAGTTACATGGAGAAGAGATAGAGGTTAGACTACAATTCATGATTTATAAATTAAATTGGCACAGGTGTAAATTCATAAATTAAATTGATACAAATTTGAACCAAAAGTCAATAGGCTCTATGAAGAATATGTTGAAGAATGAATGATACAATTACATAAATTTTATGATTAAAATGATTTTGATTAATATCAAAAGAGGAAGGCATATGCCTTTTCTGTAAGACAATTAAAATTCTAAGGAAAAATAAACATGTGTAAGAAAGTCATAGTCCTAATATGAAGCAAACTAAAATATAGCCTGAATCTGTGTACTTGATGGAAACGTATATCTGAGTCTTCTGAAAAGGAAACCCAAACTCCACTGGTCTGGTAATTTAGAAAGGCTGATGATATTTGAATTACTGAGTATGTCATTTTAGATTTATAATTGATACAATTTTTAATCAGTTCTCCATGATATATTTGTTACTCTGAATATCGTTTAACTCTTTTATGAATATTTTATTTACAGATCAGTTCTCAATTTATTTTTAGAAAATCTTCCTAAAAATAAAGTTTTAAAAGCTGTTCTTCACAAATTAAAAAATGTTTCAAGTTTTTTGATCCTTAGGTAAACATAATCTTTTCTCCTTCCCATGGGACACCTGACTCAATTTTACTCCTTGGAAACTTAACCTATTTAAGAAATACATAATTTAAACAAGAATAAACTCAAGCTATGAATAATATGTTTGGAAAAATTTTATGAAAAATATCATGTAATTTGTTGAAGAAACATTAAAGTTTAGGCATTTTTTTTCAGATTTACTGTAGGTTCTTTGCCATCATTAAATTTAAATCATGTTAAATGTATTATATTTTCATGAAATTAAAAAAAAATCAGTTCGTTGTCCATTAAGTGTCTACATAACTGTAGTGTAACTTATCAAAATTGGGATTCCTGGCTAAACTGAGTGCCCCAAGAAAAGCTGCTCTTCTTTTTCAGCAGTGAATTTTCCACCTGTGAATGTGGATTTGGCTTATTGGGGGGACATTGGGTATTGCAAGGAATGATTCATGGAAGTCCAAGGCTTCCTAGTTGATCTCATGGAACCAAGTAAAGGTGGCATTACCGATTTCTGATCTCTTGATGACTTACATCGATCCCCTCACACATAAACAAATTTACACATCCAGCAGATGAAGGCCCCGCCTTGCACTAACAAGGCTTTGAAGGATGAATTAGAAATCCTCCAGATAGGTGGGTTACCAAAGAAAGTGTTAAGCAGCATATCTTGTCCAGATAAGTACAAGTTGAGACGCTTTAATGATGCATAAGTAGAATAAATTAAGAGGCAATGTATGGTAGGAGCGGGAGTATCAAATGCGATAGTGTATGTGCTACACAAGCAAAAAGTATTCTTATATTTACTATTTGACACAAAATATACAAAGCAATCTATGTAAAATTGCTTTGGAAGTTATGAAAGAATACTGATAATGTTAATTATAAGATATTTCTAATATAACTGGAGTACAAATTATTTAATGTACAAGTGAAATAGTTCTTAATTTATCTTGAAACCACATACTTAAAACTACACTCCATGAAGCCCAATTTAATTTCCCTTTTCTCTCACCTCTTTTTAGATGACTGAATTATAATCGATTTTAGTTCCTATTAAACATATAACAATTAGATATTCTTGCTGCAGGTCTGAAGGCTTGAAGTCCTTTCTATTTTTTTCTTTCAATTATTTGCAGAGAAATATCTAAAATATTTCTCAGCCATGTTCCTTCCTACCTACTTCCTTATTCTCCTTTTTAAAATTTATTGACACATTTCACCCAAATTAACAACACTTCACTATCCCCTTGATCTCTTACCTGTCAGTTCTTTGAATAATCTTTGTTACAGCTAATCAAACACAATACGGTTTTTATCATGCAACTATTTTATGAGTATTTATAACAGAGCAAATGTGATAAGGAAACTGTAACAACAAGTAGGATAATTGGAAAGAAGGCAAAAATTATTATTATTCATGCATTAATTGACAGTAAATATCTATATAACCCTCCAAAATATTGAAAATTAAAAAAATGTTAATATAACAATAGTAATAACGAGTAGCTAACATGTGTTAAGTGCTTAGTATGGGCCAGGCAGGAAGTGCCTTATATGTAGAAATTATTAAATCACTGAAACAAACTCACAAGGTATGTATGATACTATTACTGCTCCCATTTTACCAGAGGAAGGTATTGAGGCATGGAGAGAGACTTGATCAAAATCACACAGCAGCTAAGTAAGCAAGCAGTGGAGCCAAGACGTCCTGGGCACTCTGGCTCCCAGGGTCAGTAGTTTCAATCACTGAGCTATAAAAGGTAAGAAAGGGGGACAGGAAGAAGAAAAATCCAGTAATTTTCCTATTTAGAGTTTCAACTAATGAGAGACTACTGTGGGGAAACAACAAAAAGCCAAAACCCTTGTCTATAGCTGCCAGTCATTGGTGAGCTGTATTCCATTCAGAGGAAAGGGGAAATGCTCTCTTCCCAGTTCAGGATCTTGCTCCACAACAAGGCTCACAACATAGTTCAGCTTTGCGAAATGTCGCAATATCTCTGAAAAGCTCCCTCACCATCTAGCTCTTATCCCTCTCGCCATTACCGCTCAACCATAGTCTGACCCAGACCATTCCTATTTTAGGACTTTCCTTCTCTGTTGTTATAACAAATTATTTCCAAAAGCAACAGTCTATGGATTATTAATCTTGCCTTTGACCCAGAAACAATTTACTGTTTCATTCTCAAAGCAATTTCAATCCTTGGAACCATCACTACTTCATTCACATTTCGAAAACAATTATTTTAGTTATTTTTCTGCTAGAAACAACAAAAAACTACTACAAAGCAATTATCATTGCAAAGAAAATAGAAATTTCAGTTCTCATGAGAGATCTACTTTAACTTTTCATTTTCTTTCACCTTCGCTATGTTCTAAGTTTTTATGCTTCTAACTATCATGTATCAAACACCTGAGAGTCTGAACCTCAGCCCACATGATGAGATCCCTCATGGTCCATGGACCACAGAGTGGCACACATTTATAGTTTCTCCCTGTGCAGAGCAGTGGCACCGTGGAGAAAAGGTTTACCAGTCCATCTCTCCATTTTGTGGGCCTGGCTGTAATGCAGGTTGTACTGTAGAATAAGAAACAGACTGAGTTAGAAAGTTATTGAGAAGCGTGCAAAAGAACATGAGCCAGGTATGGTGGCTCACACCTATTATCCCAGCACTTTGGGAGGCTGAGGTAGGAAGATTGCTTGAGCCCAAGAGTCTAAGGGCAACCTGGGCAACATAGTGAGACCCCTTCTCTATATTAAAAGAATTAAGCTGAGTAGGTGGCACACGCCTGTGGTCCCAGCGTCTCTGGAGACTGCGGTGGGAGTATGGCTTGTGCCTAGGAGGTCAAGACTGGAGTGAGC
>NW_012105220.1:848196-861954 GCF_000951045.1 Mandrillus leucophaeus | reverse complement strand
AGAGAGAGAAAGAGACAACATGGAAGTGAAGAATGCAGGAGAGCTGAGGGAGAAGGTGAAGAATGGTGTAGTTGTTACCAAGGCCTCAGTCAATCCCATAGGAGCCAGGACACAAATGGCCTCTCAATGAATGTTGAATGTTCCCAATCAAGGCAAGAGAAGGAGTCTTTGTACCCTGTATCAACCATTCACTAGATGTGGGGTGTGTCCAGGGAGAGATGAGGTAAGTTTGGGTGTCACAGCTTCCTCTGTCTGAGGGTAATCCCAGGGGTTTAGCTGTATGCTGATAGAAGCTAAGAGTATTGAATGCCTCCACCCTGGAAATTGGGAGGTGAAGCACAGCATTAATTACATTTATTTCCAACATGATGGTGAAAAATAATGTTTAATTACTAACATAGATACCTGTACGCTTAGAGGGACATTTCCCTTCAATCTATTGAGATTTCCTATAAAAAATATGAAGAAAGTTTAAAATCCCGAATCCTCCAAAATAAGACTAATGCACCTAGAATTAGAGAGTAAATCCAAATTAAAATCTGGAAAATGTTTATGGACTATGTCCAGACAGTGCTTCACTGTTACAGGGTAATTCCTTTCATCTTTCCTTTTCCTCTAGAGATATTCTTGACCTCTTACTTTCCACAAAAGGATGGGTGAAAAGATAATTGTAACAATAATTATTATTAAGCTTTTAAAAAGTTAGTTGTAGATAAAATTAGAAAAAGTCAAAGTAGCAGTATTATAAGCTTTCTGTTAAAAAAGAGAGAGAGAGAACAAAATAGAACATTGTCCTTAGATTTTCTTTTAAATTTTTTTCCTATATGGTTGGCATATGGGTTGTTTAATTGATACACATTTTTATATATTTATGGGGCGCATATGCTATTTTATTAAATGCATAGAATGTGTAGTGATCAAGTTAAAGTATTTAGAATATCCATCACCTGGAACATTTATCACTTCTATGCGTTGGAAATATTTCAAGTACTCTTTTTCAACTCGTTTTAAATATACAATACATTGTTGTTAACTATAGTTACCATATTCTGCTATTACACATAGGAAATTATTTCTAACTATACATTTAAGCCCACTAACTAAACTCTCTTCGTGCCTCACCCAACACACTCACCCTTTCCAGCCTCTGGTAACTATCATTTTACTCTGTATCTCCATAAGAGAACATTTTTGACTCCCACATATGAACATGACACACATGTTCATCAACAGGTCAACACTTTTCAAAAGAAGACATACATGTGGCCAAGCATATGAAAAAAAGCTCAACATCACTGATTATTAAAGAAATGCAAATCAAATTAAAATCCGGAAAATGTTTATGGACTATGTCCAGACAGTACTTAACTGTTACAGGGTAATTCCTTTCATCCCATTTAATAATGGGATACCATCTCACACCAGTCAGAGTGGCTATTATTAAAAAACCAAAAAAAAATACAGACACTGGAGAGGTTGCATGTGAGTGACAACAGGCAATATTTGTCTTTCTGTGCTTAGCTTATTTCTATAACATAATGACCCCAATTTCCATCCATGTTGCCACAAATAACAGGATTTCATTCTTTTTTTATGGCCAAGGAGTATTTCATTGGGTGTGTGTGTATATATACATATACATTTTTATTTTAAGTTCAGAGGGAGTTTGTTGTACAGATTATTTCATCACCCAGCTATTAAGCCTAGTACCCATTAGTTATTTTTCCTGATCCTCTCCCCTCCTCCAAAAGGCCGCAGTGTGTGTTGTTCCTCTCTATGTGTCCATGTGTCCTCATCATTTAGCTCCCACTTATAAATGAGAACATGCAGTATTTGATTTTCTGTCCCTGCATTAGTTTGCTAGGGATAATGGCCTCCAGTTTTATCCATGTTTCTGTGAAGGACATGATCTCATTCTTTTTTATGGCTGAATAGTTTTCCATACTGTATATGTACCACATTTTCTTTATCCAGTCTAGCGTTGATGGGCATTTAGGTTGATTCCATATCTTTGCTATTGTGAATAGTGCTTCAATTAACATAGATGTGCATGTGTCTTTATGATAGAACAATTTATATTTCTTTGAGTATATGCCTAGTAATGAGATTGCTGGGGTAAATGGTTGTTCTGTTTTTACCTCTTTGAGGAATCACCACACTGCTTTTCACAATGGTTGAACTAATAATGTACACTCCCACCAAGTGTATAAGCATTCTTTTTTCTCTGCAACCTCTCCAGCATCTGTTATTTTTTGACTTTTAAATAATAGCCATTCTGACTGGTATGAGATGGTATCTCATTGTATATTTGATTTGCATTTCTCTAATAATCAGTGATGTTGAGCTTTTCTTCATATGCTTCTTGGCCACATGTATGCCTTCTTTTGAAAAGTGTTTGTTTGTATCCTTTGCCCAAGTTTTAATGAGGTTGTTTTTCTCTTGTAAATTTGTTTAAATTCCTTATAGATACTAGACATTAGACATTTGTCAGATCTATAGTGAGATGCTTTGGCTATGTCCCCACCCAAATCTCATCTTGAACTGTAATTCCCACAATTCCCATGTATAGTGTGAGAAACCTGGTGAGTGGGAGGTAATTGAATCATGGGGGTGGATCTTTCCCACGCTTTTTCTTGATAGCAAATAAGTCTCAGGAAACCTGATGGTTTTTAAAACAAGAATTTTCCTACATAAGCTCTCTCTCGTGGTCGCCATGTAAGAAGTGCCTTTCACCTTCTGCCATGATTGTGAGGCTTCCCTAACCATATGGAACTGTAAGTTCATCAAACCTATTTCCTTTTTGCAAACTGCCCAATCTTGGGTACTTATTTATCAACAGCATGAAAACAGACTAATACAGTAAATTGGTACCAGTAGAGTGGGATGCTGCTGAAAAGATACCTGAAAACGTGGAACTACTTTGGAACTGGGTAACAGGCAAAGGTTGGAACAGTTTGGAGGGCTCAGAAGAAGACAGAAAAATATGAGAACGTTTGGAACTTCCTAGAGACTTGTTGAATAGCTTTATCCAAAATGTTGATAGCAATATAGACAATAAAGTCCAGGCTGAGGTGGTCTCAGATTGAAATGAGGAACTTGGGAACTAGAGCAAAGGTGACTCTTGTTATATTTTAGCAAAGAGACTGGCAGCATTTTGCCCCTCCTCTAGAGATTTGTGGAACTTTGCACTTGAGAGAAATGATTTATGGTATCTGTCAGAAGAAATTTCTAACAAGCAAAGCATTCCAGAAGTGACCTGGATGCTGTTAAAGGCACTCAGTTTTATCAGGGAAGCATAGCAGAAAAGTTCAGAAAATTTGCAGCCTGACAATAGGATAGAAAATAAAATCCCATTTTCTGAGGAAAACTGTAAGCCAGCTACAGAAATATGCATAAGTAACAAGGAGCTAAATGTTAATCCCCAAGACAATGGGGAAAATGTCTCCAGGGCATGTCAGAGATCTTCACAGCAGCCCCTCCCATCATGGGCCAGGAGGTCTAGAAGGAAAAAAATGGTTTTGTGGGCCAGGCCAGTGTCCCTGTGCTGTGTACAGCCAAGGGACTTGGTACCCTGCATCCCAACTGCTCCAACCATGGCTAAAAAGGGCCAATGAAGAGCTTGGGCCATGGCTTCAGAGGGTACAAGGCACAAGTCTTATCTGCTTCCACATGGTGTTGAGTCTGCAAGTGCACAGAAGTCAAGAATTGGGGTTTGGAAACATCCACCTAGATTTCAGATGATGTTTGGAAACACCTGGATTCCCACGCAGAAGTTTGCCGCAAGGGCAGGGCCCTCATGGAGAACCTCAGGTAGGGCAGCGCAGAAGGGAAATGTGAAGTCAAAACCACCACACAGAGTCCCTACTGGGGCACCACCTAGTGGATCTGTGAGAAGAGGGCCACCATCCTTCAGACCCCAGAATTGCAGATCCACCAACAGCTTGCACTGTATGCCTGAAAAAGGCAGACGCTCAACACCAGCCCATGAAAGCAGCTGGGAGGGAGACTGTACCCAGCAAAGACACAGGGGTGGAGCTGCCAAAGACCATGGGAATCCACCTTTGCATCACTGTGACCTTGATGTGAGACATAGAGTCAAAGGAGACGATTTTGGAGCTTTAAGATTTGACCACCCCTCTGGATTTTGAACTTGCATGGGGCCTGTAGTCCCTTTACTTTGGCCAATTTCTCCCATTTGGAATGGCTGTATTTACCCAATGTACCCCCATTGTATCCAAGAAGAAACTAACTTGCTTTTGATTTTACAGGCACATAGCTGGAAGGGACTTGCTTCATCTCAGATAAGACTTTAGATTGTGAACTTTGCAGTTTATGCTAAAATGAGTTAAGACTTTGGGGGACTGTTGGGAAGGTGTGATTGGTTTTGAAAGGTGAGGACATGAGATTTGGGAGGGGCCGGGTGCTGAATGATATGTTTTGATGGTATCCGCACCCAAATCTCATCTTGAATTATAACTCCCACAGTTCCCGTGTGTTGTGCGAGGAACCCGGTGGGAAGTAACTGAATGATGGGGGCAGTTCTTTACTGTGCTGTTCTTGGGATAGTAAATAAGTCTCACAAGATCTAATGGTTTCAAAAACAGGAGTTTCCCTACACAAGCTCTCTCTCTTGCCATTGCAATGTAAGTGCGTTTCGCCTTCTGCCATGATTGTGAGGCCTTCCTAGCCATGTGGAACTGTAAGTCCATTAAACCTCTTTCTTTTTGTAAATTGTCCAGTCTTGGGTATATCTTTATCAGCAGCATAAAAATGGACTAATACACAGTTTCCAAAAAGTTTCTCATTCTGTAGGTTGTGTGTTTACTCTGTTGACAGTTTCTTTTGCAGTGCAGAATCTCTTTAGTTTAATTAGATGCCATTTATCAATTTTTGCTTTTGTTGCAATTGCTTTTGGCATCTTCGTCATGAAATCATTGCCTGTGTCATGTCTATGTCTAGGATGGTATTGCCTAGTTTGCTTTCCAGGGTTTTTATAGTTTTGGGGTTTACACGTAAGTACAAGTATCCCTTTAATATACTGTTTTCTCTTTGTATACATATCCAATAGTGGGATTGCTGGATAGTATGATAGTAATATACTGTTTTCTCTTTGTATACATATCCAATAGTGGGATTGCTGGATAGTATGATAGTTCTATTTTTAGTTTTAAGAGAAATCTCCATACTATTTTCCAAGATTCCTGTACTAATTTACACTCCCAGGTATGTGGTTCTTTTCATTAACACAGTTCATACAGGAAATGGCCTGCTTTCTTTTATATATTTATTGTATATGTTTAAGATATAAAACATGACGTTTTGATGTACATATATATAATCAAATGAATACTACAGTCAAGCTAATTAACAGATCTGTTTTTCACATATAAACAACATATATAATGAACTATATAAACACTCTCCCTCTCTCTCTATATATATATGCATATATAAATCCTATATATAGTCATTCTGAGTAGAACTTGTCTTATTTCCCCAACTTAATGTGTATCAATAAGGAATCTTAATTGTAGTTAATTGAAAAGAACCTTGATCCTGTATTCTATATCTAGAGCAAATGAAAATTCTGGCAGAATCTAGATAAGCAGCCAATACCTTAGATGGAATGGAGGCTGAAAAAGCAAGCTCATGGCATTTTCATTTAGTTTACTAAGAAAGAGACTCTGCCTCCCAATGGACTCATACAGCAGAGAATTTCCCACAAATAGGAAGGAGAATCCACAGGCATGGCAGCAAACAGAATTTCATTATCTCTACAATCTGCTCATTTGTGTGACCAATACCAACATAATTTTTCAAATTCATAAACATTAAATTTTAAAATCCTGCCTAACCTACAATGCAATTGTTCTTGTAATTCAAAAATAGTCTTTTCTAATAGCAGATAATGGCCAATATTTTCCTCAGTCACTTCATTCAGCACCAAGGCCAGGACTCTGGCTAATTATTTCTATAGTTCTGTTGCAATCCTCTCTCAATAATGTATAATCTGTAGATTAAATTGTAATATTATCCATCATTAACATACTACATCTAAAATATCTGAATCGATGGAAAGAAAAGAGCAAGAAAGCACGAGAACAAGAACTCACACTCATTTTTCTAAAATTGATGACGGTGTTTCCAATTCAGTTGAGATATTGTTGTGACCCCCAGCAGAAGCATTTCCTCCTTAGCACTAAGATTTTCAAGTCATCCAAACTCAGAGTCATAGACCTGGGAGCAAATATTTTTGAGTCTCATGGGTTGTTAAATGAATCTGAGACAGTAACTCTGTCAAGCATTCCTAGTGTGCCCTTCAAATTCTCTCAGGCCTCACTCTCACTCAAGCCCCTGCAATGGTGACCAGTTCCACACAGGCTACAGTTGACTTTGTGTAGATGCAACATGGAACCCTGCATCTTGAGCCTGTGTCATGTCCTTCTTGTTTCTTGTACCAGAGCATCTCTGATGCTATGTTACAGACAATGCAGGAGTCTATTCAGCACTCATTCATGTGGAGTCCGGAAGGGTGAGTCAAAACTCTTAAATCACCTTTTTCCAGTAGAAGTGGAAGCCCATGAATAAAAGTTTCCATAATTTTTGTCCCCAGGAGCCACTTTTGAGATGCATTTCATAAGCCTTCTTAGAATGTACTGCAAGTTTAAGTATTTATTGCCCACAATGGTGACTGACTTAAAAATGCATATCTGTTTGGGTTTGCCACATTCATTCTAATTCACTCCTTCTGCTACTCTTTCCTGCTCCCAAGTTCACTCAGCAAATAAAAGACTTACACAAGCTTTTATACAGGTCCTTCTCTCTCTCTCTCTCTCTCTCTTTTTAAAGATGGAGTTTCTTATTGCCCAGGTTGGAAAGCAATGGTGCAATCTCAGCTCACCGCAACATCCGCCTCCTGGGTTCAAGCGATTCTCCTGCCTCAGCCTCGTGAGTAACTGTGATTACAGGCATGTACCACCATGCCCGGCTAAATTTGTATTTTTAGTAGAGATGGGGTTTCTCCATGTTGGTCAGGCTAGTCTTCAACTCCCGACCTCAGGTGATTTGCCTGCCTTGGTCTCCTAAATTGCTGGGATTACACATGTGAGCCACCACATGCGGCTTCAGGTCCTTCTTTCAAAGACACTCAGGTTAAAAAGAAATAGCTTATATTCCCACAAGCTTATTTGGGGTCTTCTAAATATCGACTTAGAAGTAAAGAAGTGTATTTGGTTTTGGTTCAGAGTATATATCACTTTGTAAGATGATACATCAGTCTTGTAAGTTGTCTGTAGCTAATATTGTAAAACATACTTTAATAAGACATCATACTGCTTTATGCAACCAGTTGTTTCTGGATGAAGCAGTATGTGGTAAGACTAGTAAAGTCAATGACAATTATTTTATTGCCTTAATTATGTCTTAGGCATAACTCTAAGTAATAATTAATTCTATAAATGATATCATTGTGTGGGATAGGGCATTCAGTAATTTCATGGATTGTTGTTGGAAAAAGCAGGATAGGCAGGGCAAGAAAGTCCAAACCAATATAGCTATTTGTTCCAATATGGAAAAATTGAAGCTCCTTTCATTGTTAAATGTGTTACATGCAATCAGTTTGACACCCTCCACTTGGCTGGCCCCCCAAGGAGTTAAGGTTTGATTAGCTGGTGCTATTGAAAAATGAAAATTCATCAATGGCAGTAGGTTGATGAAACTTAATGAGAAGAAATTTAGGTTTTGAGCCCACTCGTAGTCTTTATTCTTTCCATTCTCATCACTTCAAATCTTTTTCCTTCTGCTGTGGAATAGCCCAAATCTGGTATCGAATTTTATATGTGTGTTCTTAATCCAAGCAACAAAAGCTGCATTTCTTGAATTTTTAAAAAAGCTTATTAATCAGATCACTCAATCTATGTCAATTATCCACTCCCAAGCTTCAGTATCTGCCATTGTGAGCCTCAACTGTGGGAAGCAATCTCATTAGTGGGGGAAGTCCCCAAATATAGAAAGGGTTTCTAAGATGTTTACTAGGATATCTCGTTTTGTGTTATTGATGTGGCTGTTGCTCTTAGTTAAGAAGCACATTTTTTCTTTCAAGCAGGCTAATTCTGACTCAGGTTATTTGAAATTAAGAAACCTAAACCTGCATCACAACATGGATATAGTGTATAATAAAGAACTGAATTATATTTCCTGATTGCATCATCATCATTCAACAAGTTTCTATTGACTGTCTTTCTTTGCCAGGCACTGCTTTAGAGTCTGTGGATACAAAGAGATTGAGATGAACATTGCCACAGTGCACGAGGTGCTTACAGTCTGCTAGGAGGGGATCAAATAACCAATTAATTATATCTGCAATAACTACTCTGAAAAAAATACATGATACTATGAGAACAAATAATGAGAAAATGGGGTTTGTCCTTCTGGTTTATGGCAGGAAGACTGAGGAAATTACATTTACAATAAATCCTGCAAAAATAAAAATAAAGGGGCATCAACAAAAGAAGGAAGGTATGTTTGTACCAAAGTCACACAATCCTTAACTATTATTCTTTACTAGTCAAATCACTTCCTATTTCTTTATGTTTAGTTAATATAGATACATCGTTATTTATAGATTATCTGTGTTCATGCTGAGATTAATTTAACTACAGTTCTATAAAAATATAAAATATAATAAAACACATTTTATGCAGAAAGGAATCACCCATATGGAATAATGATATTGTTCACTTGCCCCAGAAATTCTATGGAAATGGGTATCTCCAATTTATTGGACAGGAGGTTTTGTCATCTGCTGTAGTGTCAATGTTTTCCTCAGTGAGAGCCTAATGTACTATTCGAATCATTGCTTTTTTGTAAAAAGAAAGTTAAAATTCTGCTGATATTTTACTCCCTCTGCACTTTCCATTTTGGCAGTTTGGCTTTCTGGCTGGTTACTTTAATCATTTTAAGTGCTTGAACTAAGAACCCATTTAACACTTTCCATTAATAAAGAAAAATGTGGTCCAGGAATACCTAACTTAAAATCTTAGAGGTCATATAGTTTAACCTCCATCCAATTCAGGGAACTCTGCATCACTTGTCTGACAGGTGGTATTCTAGATCTTCTTAAAATCTTCTAATGATGGAGAGTTCTCTGACATTAAAAGGCCAAAAAAAAAAAAAAAAAAAAAACCCTTATGTGCTTGAACCAGCACAATCAACTCTAAGATCTGGACATTATGCATCTGTATCAGTTAGAATAGGTGCAAAGGTAAGTACCAGAACACCCAAATGCACGGTGGATCAAACACCCAATATTGTTTTTCTTTATGTACAAAAAAAAAAAATAGTCTTGAAGGTAGCAGGAAGGGCTGCTACAGTGGATCCACAAAGTCATCAGGCACCTAAGGACTTTGGTCCCTTCCAGGTCCAGACTACCAAACCTACGCTTTCAAAGCATGGATCAAGATGGCTGCTATAGCTTCAGCCATCAGGTCTATATTTCTTCACTGGCCAGAATATAGTCACATGAAACACCTGATAGAAAGGGTGCCAAGAAATGTAATCTTTAACCTAGGTATCCATATGCCCACAAAATATTTGGAGCTCCTATTACTAAGAAAGATGCAGAGAATGAGACATGGAAGAGGCTAGAGTTTAAGCTTTTTCTGTAAAAGGGCAGATAGTGCTGGAGAGGATGTGGAGAAATAGGAACGTTTTTACACTGTTGGTGGGAGTGTAAATTAGTTCAACCACTGTGGAAGACAGTGTGGTGATTCCTCAAAGATCTAGAACCAGAAATACCATTTGACCCAGCAATCCCATTACTGGATATATACCCAAAGGATTATAAATCATTTTACTATAAAAACACATGCAAACATATGTTTACTGCAGCCCTGTTCACAATAGCAAAGACTTGGAACCAACCCAAATGCCCATCCATGACAGACTGGATAAAGAAAATGTCGCACATATACACCATGGAATACTATGCAGCCACAGAAAAGGATGAGTTCACATCCTCTGCAGGGACATGGATGAAACTGGGAACCATCATTCTCAGCAAATTAACACGAGAACAGAAAACCAAACACTGCATGTTCTCACTCATAAGTGGGAGTTGAACAAAAAGAATACATGGACACAGGGAGAGGAACATCACATACCAGGGTCTGTCAGGGGATAGAGGGCTAGGGGAGGGATAGCATTAGGAGAAATAACTAATGTAGATGATGGGTTAATGGGTGCGGCAAACCAGCATGGCACATGCATACCTATGTAACAAACCGGCATGTTCCGCACATGTATCCCAGAACTTAAAGTATTTTTTTTTTTTAAAAAAAAAAAGGAGGCGTATAGTAAATTCTTTCAGCTATATGGTCTCAATCACAAATATGCAACTTTACCATTGTAGTGAGAAAGCAGCCATAGCCAATATATAGGTGACTAAATACACTGTGTTCCAATACAAGTTCATTTACATAAACAAGAAGTGGGCCAGATTTTGCCTTATTATTAACTGACCCCTAAACAGACAAATAGCAAGCTATGCCCCATTTATTAACGCATCTGAAGATACCATTTATTTTGTGGATAAGGTACTTAACTAAATCCTTAGTTCCATTTTACATGAAAGGCTGACTAATTAGTGATGACATTTTTAAAAATTTAAGTGTATCTCCTCACATTTGTATTTTGCTTACTTTTGCCATTTATATATTCCCTCTTGTCTGACATTGGTAAATCTGTTAAGCATGCCATCAACGTTTTCTTTCAAATTGCTGATGATAATGTTGGACAGCATAATGATATGCATTAAGAGTTTCAGAGATCTCTTTCACAGTTCAGCAAATACACATTTATTGAGAAAAGATTATACACCAAGCACTAAATTAATCACTGAAGCTTTAACAGCATCCAGGATGAAGCACTTGCTCTTTGGAACTATGCAGTACAGACCAGTATTTAAAGTTTGGAAGTGAATCAGAGTCATGAAGGGAGCTTGTTCAAAGTGTAGATTCCCGTAGAACACCTCGAGTAATTCTAATTCATTTGGTTTATGGTAAGACTAGCGCCAGGACATTTTTATTTATTATAGAACACACACCCTGGTGGTTTTGATATAGTCCGTGATGTAGAACCCAGTAGTATTTTTTTTCAGAGGAGATGTCATTAAGACCAATTTCCCTATCTTGCCTGCAATGGTATTATGAGAAGTTTACCTAATCCATGGCTAACTTCAAACTATACTCTGTGTATGCACTGGCCTTTGATTTCTAAGATTATATTCCTATTTTTAATGTGAGGTTAATGGTTTTCACTTAATCTTTCTTAAGTAATCACAAATAACAAATGTAAACAGTTACTAAAGCTTCCTTTATACCCCAACAGAGTGCTCAATACTTTACACATATTGCCCTATATAAACCTCAAACAATCCCATGATACAGCACTATTATTAACCATATTTTACAGATTAATAAACTGAGGCCTAGAGAGCTAAATAATTGCCCAGGGTCACAACATCTATGAGTAGAAAAGCAACGATATAAACACAAATTCATAGAACCTAGCACCTGCTTTAAATCATTCTTCCCTACTATGTCTCTACAACTTTTCAACATTTTTCTGAATTTTATTGGATTTGAATGAGATTATTAAACCAAGTGATCTGGACTACATCATTTCTTACTTAAAAAAGGCATCTCGAACCAGAAACAAAATAATACATACTGTATTATTTTATTTATAGAAAGTAAAAACAAGCAAAATAAATTCAGGCTAACATCAGGATAGTGACTACCATTAGAGGGGGTAGCGAGTAAAAAGGGGGATTTTAATTAAGGGGGCATGAGGGGGCTTCTAGGATGCCCAATATGTTATATTTATGATCTCACTACTGTTACACGGCTATGTTTATTTGGAAAATTATTGAGATGTGTAATTACCTTTATGTTTATCATATTAAATAGAAAATGAAAATATACCTTGTGTATGCCTGTCTACCAAAAATGATGTATTGGGGTATATTTAAAATGATACATAAACTAAATGCTTTGGAAAACATTATTCCTATGGTTCTAAACTCTGGATGCTCACGAAAATCACATGAAAACATTACTGGACATACACATCCTCCTAAGTCTAACTGGAAGAAGTTTAACAGGAAGAAGTTAAATCCCTGAATAGACCAATAACAAGTTCTGAAACTGAGGCAGTAATTAATAGCCTACCAACAAAAAAAGTCCAGGACTAGACAGATTCACAGCCAAATTCTACCAGGGGTACAAAGAGGAGATGGTACCAATCCTTCTGAAACTATTCCAAGCAATAGAAAAAGAGGGAATCCTCCCTAACTCATTTTATGAGGCCAGCATCATCCTGACACCAAAACCTGGCAGAGACACAACAAAAAAAGAAAATATCAGGCCAATATGCCTGATGAATAACAACGCAAAAATCCTCAATAAAATTCTGGCAAACTGAATCCAGCAGCACATCAAAAAGCTTATCCACCAAGACGAAGTCGGTTTCATCTCTGGGATGCAAGGCTGGTTCAACATATGCAAATCAATAAACATAATCCATCACATAAACAGAACCAATGATAAAAACCACGTGATTATCTCAAGAGATGCAGAAAAGGCCTTTGATGAAATTCAACACCCCTTAATGCTAAAAACTCTCAATGAATTAGGTATTGATGAAACATATCTCAAAATAATAAGAGCTATTCATGACAAACCCACAGCCAGTATCATACTGAATGGGCAAAAGCTGGAAGCATTCCCTTTGTAAATCAGTCCAGATAAGGATGCCCTCTCTCATCCCTCCTATTCAACATAATATTGGAAATTCTGGCCAGGGCAATCAGGCAAGAGAAAGAAATAAAGGTATTCAAATAAGAAGAGAGGAAGTCAAATTGTCTCTGTTTGCAAATGACATGATTGTACATTTACAAAACCCCATCGTCTCAGCCCAAAATCTCCTTAATCTGATAAACAACTTCAGCAGAGTCTCAGGATACAAAATCAATGTGCAAAAATCATAAACATTCCTATACACCAATAACGGAGAGCCAGATCATGAGTGAACTCCCATTCACAATTGCTGCAAAGAGAATTTTTAACCATAGGAATCCAACTTACAAGGGATATAAAGGACCTCTTCAAGGAGAACTACAAACCACTACTCAAGGAAATAAGAGGAAGCACAAACAAATGGGAAAACATTCCATGCTCATGGATAGGAAGAATCAGTATTGTGACAATGGCCACACTGCCCAAAGTAATTTATAGATTCAGTGCTATCACCATCAAGCTACCATTGACTTTCTTCACAGAATGAGAAAAAACCAAATTTCATATGGAACCAAAAAAGGGCCCGTATAGCCAAGACAATCCTAAGCAAAAAGAACAAAACCAGAGGCACCACGCAACCTGACTTCAAACTATACTACAAGGCTACAGTAATCAAAACAGCATGATACTGGTACCAAAACAGATGTACAGACCAATGGAACAGAAACGGAGTCCTCAGAAATAACATCACACATCTACAGCTATCTGATCTTTAACAAACTTGACAAAAACAAGTTATGAGGAAAGGATTCCCTATTTAATAAATGCTGTTGGGAAAACTGGCTAGCCATATGTAGAAAACTGAAACTGGGCCCCTTCCTTACACCTTACACAAAAATTAACTCAAGATGGATTAAAGATTTAAATATAAGACCTAAAACCATAAAAACCCTAGAAGAAAACC
>NW_012105220.1:842895-847806 GCF_000951045.1 Mandrillus leucophaeus | reverse complement strand
TAGAATAGCGATCATTAAAAAGTCAGGAAACAACAGATGCTGGAGAGGATGTGGAGAAATAGGAACACTTTTACACTGTTGGTGGGAGTATAATTTAGTTCAACCACTGTAGAAGACAGTGTGGTGATTCCTCAAGGATCTAGAACCAGAAATACCATTTGGCCCAGCAATCCCGTTACTGGGTATATATCCAAAGGATTATAAATAATGCTGCTATAAAGACACATGCACACGTATGTTTATTGCAGCACTGTTCACAATAGCAAAGACTAGGAACCAACCCAAATGTCCATCCATGATAGACTGCATTAAGAAAATGTGGCACATATACACCATGGAATACTATCAGCCATAGAAAGGATGAGTTCATGTGCTTTGCAAGGACATAGATAAAGCTGGAAAACATCATTCTCAGCAAACTAACACAAGAACAGAAAGCAAACACTGCATGTTCTCACTCATAAGTAGGAGTTGAACAATGAGAACGCATGAACATAGTGAGGGGAACATTACACACCAGGGCTTGTCAAGGGTGTGGGAGCCTGGGGGAGGGATAGCATTAGGAGAAATACCTAATGTAGATGACTGGTTAAGGGGTTCAGCAAATCAGCATGGCATGTGTATACCTATGTAGCAAAACTGCACGTTCTGCACATGTACCCCAGAACTTAAAATGTAACAAATAAAATCACATGAAAACATTTTTAGAACTTTATTTCAGAGATTTTGATATTAAGTGGAGCAAGGGTATTTTATTTTAAAAGGCTACCAGGTGATTCTCATATGTAGCCAGGTTTGAGAAGCACTGTTCTATTCTACAGAATTCTCTTCTAATTTTCTACACATGTGTGTAGACCAGGAGACAAGAAGGAGCTGAGTAGCTCAGGCTCTGGTCTTGCAGATTCTTGCAGAAACAAAGTGGAGGAGGAAGATACATAGACATTGTGGGAACAAGGGAGGGGTAATTAGTTGAGTCAATATTCAGGGGTATTTAGAAAATAACATAGGAACCTAAGGCTTTTTCCTGCTTACATAAATGAAAATAAAATGACTTTTAATCATTTTATTTCATCTAGGATTACCAAATTAAAGGCCTAAGATCACTGTCTATTTGCCCAAGGCTCACTTCAATGTGCATTATCTTTAAATATTGTATAGAGAGTCATTTCTGCAGCCCTTCCTTCAATTAATAATTCAGATATTTTATTGAGTGTTATTACGTGTCAGTCTCTGCTCTTTGCCCTTAAATACTACAATGAGCCAGACAAGCAAAGTCCTTGTTGTCACAGAGGTTATATTCCCATTAGGAAGAATATAATTAAAGAAATAAGCAAGATAAATCTTTATTCATCCAGTCCTTGACATGTAGATACTGTACCTGAAAGATGTATAATTCTTAAAACTCTGAAATAAAGGGATGATGATCTGTTTTACCACGATGACCAGTCTGACCTATGAGCAACCTGAGGTACAAACCCTAATCTGGCTGAGTCCAGCTCCTACATTTTTCAAATGTACTTCATTGACATCCAGAGTTGTGGCTAGTGCAGCTTTGTAGATGGAATGAGAAGGAAGTAGTTAACAAAGGACAACAAAATGAGCATTTTCTAGATGCGAGTCACTCTACTATGTATTGAGAGGCATACGACTGAGTACATAGCCGTTCATTTCTGCCTTCTTAGAATTTATAGTGTAGTTTAGGAGATAAGATTCCATTTATTTCACACATGAAAACTAGCTCATATCAGAACGTGAATGCTAAGTGCTAAATAAGATCAGATAATAAAGAGCATAAAATGTCAGAGAGGGGAGCAGTCTGTCCTTGCTGCACAGTGCAGTTTTTCCTAAAGGCAAATCTCATAATGTCCCTTATGTGTTTAAAATCCTTCAGCTACCTTCAATCTACTCCAGCGTGGCTCATGAATTCCTTTGTGTAAAATAGGAGGCCTTTCGTGATCTCCCCTGTCTCTGCTACTCCAATCCCACAACCCTCCAGCCCCATCCACTCCATGAGTTACCTTTCCCAGGCAGCTATTTCTGACGACATAAACTCCAAGTCTTCCTAGTTTGGGCACCTTCATAGAGTATTAGATATAGTTCTCTCAAAGCTCTCCAAACACTGAATTTTGCTAATGACTTACGCACTCCCCATCCCTGGAGAATTTTGTAAACTCAACTTCCTTCCACAGGATACTTTTAGTAGACACAGTGGGCTGCCCACTCAATGCCCATTAACCCAATCTTTCTTGTCAACACAAACTAGCTTTATCTAAGGATCCAGTTTTCAGGGAAAGTGACTACATTCTCAATTAAGGAGTCAATCCTAGATTAGCATATTGGTTTACTGCCAGTAACTAGTTTAGGAGTGGAAAAGTGACACAATTCTGGCCAATGAGACATGAAAGGATGTCAACCGGATGGGGAGAAACTTCTGAAAAGATTTCCTCAGTTTTAAAAGGTGACACAGAGGAATAGACTTCTTTGGACAATATTATGTCTGGAAATGCTTCAGGAAAATGTGGCAAAAGAAATATATAAAGAACCTGGGATTTTAAGGTTTTCATTAAGTGAAATAAACTCTAGAACCATCTTACTTTGAGGTTTTTGTCTTGTTATCTGTAATTAAAACTATCTTAAATGTTAGAAAATTGATTTTCTTTTATTTAAGATGCTGAGGGTTCAAAATGGCTGACTTTTTATCAACTAACCAGGATGGTGTTTTTCAAACAGTTTATGAACATCCAAATGACATCTGTTATAATGTGTATTTTTGAATCAAACAAAAAATATATATATATTATATTTTATTTTAAAAAGGAATAATGGGAGAACCTCTGCATACTTAGGAAATGAGAATTTATAGCAGTTAATAAGCTCAAATAAAATGAGGTTGCTGATGACAGTCGAACTTTAATGTTGGGACCATCATAATTCTTAGTTATGTTGATTTTATTCTTAGTTACATATTATTTAATTTATACCCAGGATGAACAATTAAATAGATAAGAAACACATAAGGAATGATGGGCTGAGTGTGGTGGCTCGCACCTGTAATTCCAGAACTTTGGGATGTCAAGGTGGAAGGACTGCTTGAGGCCAGGAGTTCAAGACCAGGCTGGGCAGTACAGCAAAACCCTGTCTCTACCAAAAATGCAAAAATTAGCCAGGCATGTTGGTATGCACCTGTAATCCCAGCTACTGGGGAGGCTGAGGCAGGAGAATAGCTTGAGCCTCAGAGGCTCAAGCTTCAGAGGCTGGGAAGGTTGCAGTGAGCCTAAATGCTGCCACTGCACTCCAGCCTGCGTGACAAAGTGAGACTCTGTCTCAAAAAAACAAAGAGACATAAGACATGCCAATGCCGAAGTCCAAGTTAGGGAGAAGTATAAAAATAATAACTGCAAATTTGCCTCAGTGTGATATTCACAAGAACCAGTTCCATAAGTTACATTTATCTGTTCAAAATTCTGCTCAGCATAGAAAGATGCCTCTAGTAGTTTAAAAATTAAAGAGAGAAAACAATCTGGTGATGATTATATCTAATTTGGCTTTTCATTTTGTTGAATAAAAACTACACCCCCACAATCTGTTACTTGAATAGAAGAGTTTATAAATCTTAGTTTAAAACCTTTCCTTTTATCTCATCATTAAAAAAATAGAAATTATAGAAATAAGCTGATGGATTTTTGAAGTACAAAATTCAGAATGTTAAACAAGGTCATGAAAAGTTTTGTATACTTTTATGTTGTTGTATATATTTAAACGGCATTTCTAGGATTAAAGTATATAAATTACTTGTCATTTTTGATTTTTTTATTTAGATATTTTTAAATTAGAAAAATTGTGAAGTACTGAAGTACAGAGAGTATCTGGAATTCCCTTCACCTATTTTATTTATTCTTACTTAACCACTGAACAATTATCAAAGCTAAGAAATTAACATTGGTGCAACACTATTGATTAAACTTAGGACTTTATTTGTATTTTACCAGTTTTTTCATCAATGTCCCTTTTCTGTTTCGAGATCCAGTCCATGGTCCTGCACTGAATTTAGTTGTCACTTCTCCTTGATCTCTAATCTCTGACAGTTCATTATTTTCTTATCAATTCATGACCTTGATACTTTTGTAGAATGACCTTCAATTTGGGTTTGTCTGATGTTTTCTCATGATTAAATTGAGGTTATGCAGTACAGTACTGTGAAGGATCGCATAGAAGTGATGTGCCCCTCTCAGAGGATACATAATGTCAATATATATTACTGCTAATATTAACTTTGATCACTCAGATAAAGTGGTATCTGCCAGGTTTATTCACTGTAAAGCTACTATTTTTTCCATTTGCAATTAATAAATATGGGGGTATGCCTCATAATTAACAAATATCTGGAGGGAGATGATTTTCCTGTTTCTTTCTAAATTTTCACTCACTAATTTTAGCAGCAATTAGTGAATCTTGCTTGCAGCAATTATTTTTATTACTATAAGTTCTAGGGTACATGTGCACAATGTGCAGGTTTTTTACATATGTGCCATGTTGGTGTGCCATGCCCATTAACTCGTCACTCACATTAGGTATATCTCCTAATGCTATCCCTCCACCCTCCCCACAACAGGCCCCAGTGTGTAATGTTCACCTTCCTGTGTCCACGTGTTCTCATTGTTCGATTCCCACCTATGAGTGAGAACATGCAGTGTTTGGTTTTTTGTCCTTGCAATAGTTTGCTGAGAATGATGGTTTCCAACTTCATCCACGTCCCTACAAAGGACATAAACTCATCCTTTTTTATGGCTGCATAGTATTCCATGGTGAACATGTGCCACATTTTCTTAATCCAGTCTATCATTGATGGACATTTGGGTTGGTTCCAAGTCTCTGCTATTGTGAATAGTGCTGCAATAAACATACGTGTGC
>NW_012105220.1:837763-842665 GCF_000951045.1 Mandrillus leucophaeus | reverse complement strand
TGTTTCCTGACTTTTTAATGATCGCCATTCTAACTAGTGTGAGATGGTATCTCATTGTGGTTTCGATTTGCATTTCTCTGATGGCCAGTTATGATGAGCATTTTTTCATGTGTCTGTTGGCGCTTGCAACAATTATTGTAGTATCACTTCTCTTCCATTTATTTATTCAGCTTTCTACTGATATTCATGTGAACTCATGGGTACCTATATTATTGTTGGGGTTATAACCCAATATTTTTTATTATGTTGCTCAGATTGTACCAATCTAAACTATCATGAGTTCATACAGATACCTTCAACTCCAATCCAGAACCACAGGGCTCCTTCTTGCATTTCTTCCTTATTTGTAACTTATTTCTTCTAGAGAAATACAGCTCTGGTTATCACAGCTATTTACTGATTTGTTTCAGCTTACTATATATATAGTCTCAGAATTGATAAACCAC
The DNA here is from genome assembly GCF_000951045.1 of Mandrillus leucophaeus. Taxonomy (NCBI): domain Eukaryota; kingdom Metazoa; phylum Chordata; class Mammalia; order Primates; family Cercopithecidae; genus Mandrillus; species Mandrillus leucophaeus. The sequence continues at coordinate 842,219 of NW_012105220.1, read as the reverse complement.
ACTCCTGGGAGAAACAAATTTACCAACTAGAGTTCAATGGTAGTATAAAACTATTTCTGGACTGGGCATGGTGACTCACGCCTATAATCTCAGCATTTTGGGAGACCTAAGGTGGGATGGCTGCTTGAACCTAGGGGTTTGAGACCAGCCTAGGCAACAAGGCGAAACTCTGTCTTTACAAAAAATACAAAAATTAGTTGAGTGTGCTGGCACATGCCTGTAGTCCCAGTTACTCTGGAGGCCAGGGAGGGAAGATCACTTGAGCTGAGGAGGTAGAGACTCCACGATCATGTCACTGCACTCTAGTCTGGATGACATAACAAGATCTTGTCTCAAAACAAACAATTTCTTTTTGTAGTATCTAGTCAAATCACTTCTTTTCTAAAATTGCTTACCTGAGTTCATTTATTCCTTGCCCTCTTTATTCATTTGTAATGTAGTTCATTTCATTTGTCACAGTCTGCATTTCATCTTTCCCTTCTCATCCTGGTTGATTTTTTAAAAGTTACATACAATAAAATTTACTCTTTGTGCAGTATATGTCTATGGGTTTTGACAAATGCATGAAGTCATATATACTCCACCATAGTTCTATATGGAATAGTTCCATCACCTTAAATATTCCCGTGTGTTACCCTTCATTTCATAACTCCTTTGTCCATCTTTCAATCTCTAGCACATTGATCTGTCTTTGGTTCCAAAGTGCCATATAAATGGATTAATGCATTATATAGCTTCTGAAGTCTGGGTTGTTTCACCTAATAAAGTCAGTTTCGGTTCAGTTTATATTGTTGTATGATAAAATTGTTTATTCCTTTTAATTGCAGAGTAGTATACAGTTGTATAAAAGTATCACAGCTAGTTCATGCATTGACTGGTTGAATGACACATAAATGAGTTGTTTCCACTTATTGGTGCTGTTGAATAAAGCTGACAGTAAACATCCATGTAAAGATTTTTATGTAAAAATAAGATGTCATTGCTGTTGAATAAATACTTAGGAATGTGATGGTAGGTCATATAACAAATGTATTTTTAAGTTTACAACTAAATGTCAAACTGTTTTCTAAAGTGGTAACATTTTGCATTTCCCCCTGCAGCGTATGGGAGCACCAATTGCTCTACATCCTCACCAGCACTTATTATTGCCTTTTAAGTACTTATTATTATTATGTTAGGCATTCTAATAGGTGTGTAGTTGTATCCCATTGAGTTTTAATTTGCATTTAATTAACATTTCCTTAATGATACATCGTTTATGTCCTTAGCTAACATCTGTATGTCTCCTTTGGTAAAGTGTTTGTTCAAATCTTTTGGGCAATTAAATGAGTTTTTTGTTTTCTTATTCTTGAATTTTGAGAGTTCTTTATATTTTCTGGAAATAAGATCTTTATATAATTTGCAAATAATTTCTCTCACTAGCACTCTGTGTTTTTATTCTCTTCACTATGTCTTTCATATAACAATATATTTTCATTTTGACAAAGTAGAATTTACCATCTCTTTGTTTTGGGGATCATTCATTTACAGTCATATCTAAAAGCCCTCCCACCCAAGATTTTCTTCATAAAGTTTGATAATTTTACATGATAAATTTAGGCCTGTAACTCATTTAATTTTCATATAGATTGAGGTTTATATTTTTGCATATGAATGTCCAATTTTTGTAAGGAAAATTTTTAAACAGACTATCCCTTCTCTATTGAATTTCACTGAACTTTTGTTGAAAATCAATTGACTATATTTGTGTGCATCTATTCATGGAGTCTTCTGTTTCATTGATCTATGAGTCTATTGTCTAAGCAATACCTTATGGTAGCTCTATAAGATGCCTTGAAATCAGGCAATGTGAGGAGGTTCCAAGATGGCCGAATAGTAACAGCTCCAGTCTACAGCTCCCAGCATGAGCGACGCAGAATACAGGTGATATCTGCATTTCCAACTGAGCTTTGAAGAGAACAGTGGTTTTTCCACATGGAGTTTGAGATCTGAGAATGGACAGACTGCCTCCTCAAGTGGGTCCCTGACCCCCGAGTAGCCTAACTGGAAGACACCTCCCAGTAGGGGCCAACTGACACCTCATACAGCCGGGTGACCCTCTGAGACAAAGCTTCCAGAGGAAGGATCATGCAGCAACATTTGCTGTTCTGCAATACTTGCTGTTCTGCAGCCTCTGCTGGTGATACCCAGACAAACTGGGTCTGGAGTGGAACTCCAGCAAACTCCAACAGACCTGCACCCGAGGGTCCTGACTGTTAGAAGGAAAACTAACAAACAGAAAGGACATCCACACCAAAACCCCATCTGTAGGTCACTATCATCAAAGACCAAAGGTAGATAAAAACACAAAGATGGAGAGAAACCAGAGCATAAAAGTTGAAAATTCTAAAAACTAGAGCATCTCTTCTCCTCCAAAGGATCATAGCTGCTTGCCAGCAACAGAACAATGCTGGACAGAGAATAACTTGGACGAGCTGACAGAAGTTGGCTTCCAAAGACTGGTAATAAAAAACTTCTCCAAGTTAAAGGAGGATGTTCGAACCCATCACAAGGAAGCTAAAAACCTTGAAAAAAAGATTAGATGAATGGCTAACTAGAATAAACAGCATAGAAAAGACCTTAAATCATCTGATGGAGCTGAAAACCATGGCTCGAGAACTACATGATGCATGCACAAGCTTCAGTAGCCAATTTGATCAACTGGAAGAAAGGGTATAAATGATTGAAGATCAAATGAATGAAATGAAGTGAGAAGAGAAGTTTACAGAAAAAAGAGTAAAAAGAAACATATAAAACCTTCAAGAAACATGGGACTATGTGAAAAGACCAAATCTACATTTGATTGGTGTACCTGAAAGTGATGGGGAAAATGGAACCAAGTTGGAAACACTCTTCAGGATATTATCCAGGAGAAATTCCCCAACCTAGGAAGGCAGGCCAACATTCAAATTCAGGAAATACAGAGAATGCCACAAAGGTATTCCTCGAGAAAAGCAACCCCAAGACACACAATAGTCAGATTCACCAAGGTTTAAATGAATGAAAAAATGTTAAGGGCAGCCAGAGAGGAAGGTCAGGTTGCCCACAAAAGGAAGCCCATCAGACTAACAGCGGATCTTTTGGCAGAAACTCTGCAAGCCAGAAGAGAGTCTGGGCCAATATTCAACATTCTTAAAAAAAAAAAAATTTCAACCCACAATTTCATATCCAGCCAAACTAAGATTCATAAGTGAAGGACAAATAAAATCCTTTACAGACAAGCAAATGCTGAGAGATTTTGTCAACACCAGGCCTGCCTTATAAGAGCTCCTGAAGGAAGCACTAAACATGGAAAGGAACAACTGGTAGCAGCCACTGAGAAAGCATGCTAAATTGTAAAGACCATCAATGCTAGGAAGAAACTACATCAACTAATGAGCAAAATAACCAGCTAATATCATAATGACAGGATCAAGTTCACACATAACAATATTAACCTTAAATGTAAATGGGCTAAATGCCCCAATTAAAAGACACAGACTGGCAAGTTGGATAGTCAAGACCCATGAGTGTGCTGTATTCAGGAGACCCATCTCATGTGTAGGGACACATATAGTCTCAAAATAAAGGGATGAAGGAAGATCTACCAAGCAAATGGAAAACAAAACAAAACAAAACAAACAGGGGTTGCAATCCTAGTCTCTAATAAAACAGACTTTAAACCAACAAAGATCAAAAGAGACAAAGAACGCCATTACATAATGGTAAAGGGATCAATTCAACAAGAAGAGCTAACTATACTAAATATATATGCACCCAATACAGGAGCACCCAGATTCATAAAGCAAGTCCTTAGAGACCTACAAAGAGACTCAGACTTCCACACAATAATAATGGGAGACTTTAACACCCCACTGTCAACATTAGACAGATCAATGAGACAGAACTCAGCTCTGCTCTAAGCAGACCTAATAGACATCTACAGAACTCTCCACCTCAAATCAACAGAATATATATTCTTCTCAGCACCACATTGCATATTCCAAAATTGACCACGTAGTTGGAAGTAAAGCATTCCTCAGCAAATGTAAAAGAACAGAAATCATAACAAACTGCCTCTCAGACCACAAGCAATCAAATTAGAACTCAGGATTAAGAAACTCACTCGAAACTGCACAACTATATGAAAACTGAACAACGTGCTCCTGAATGACTACTGGGTACATAATGAAATGAACAGAGAAATAAAGAAGTTCTTTGAAACCAATGAGAACAAAGACACAACATACCAGAATCTCTGAGACACATTTAAAGCAATGTGCAGAGGGAAATTTATAGAACTAAATGTCCATAAGAGAAAGCAGGAAAGATCTAAAATCGACACCCTAACATCACAATTAAAAAAACTAGAGAAGCAAGAGCAATCACATTCAAAAGCTAGCAGAAGGCAAGAAATAACTAAGATCAGAGCAGAACT
>NW_012105220.1:831614-837498 GCF_000951045.1 Mandrillus leucophaeus | reverse complement strand
GGAAATTGAGGCAATAATAGCCTACCAACCAAAAGAAGTCAGGACTAGAGGGCTTCTCAGCTGAATTCTACCAGAGGTACAAAGAGGAGCTGATACCACTCCTTCTGAAACTATTCCAATCAATAGAAAAACAGGGAATCCTCCCTAACTTATTTTATGAGGCCAGCATCATCCTGATACCAAAGCCTGGCAAAGACACAACAAAAAAGAGAATTTTAGACCAATATCCCTGATGAACACCAATGCAAAAATCCTCAGTAAAATACAGGCAAACTGAATCCAGCAGCACATCAAAAATCTCATCTGCCATGATCAAGTCAGTTTTATTCCTGGGATGCAAGACTGGTTCAACATACTCAAATCAATAAATGTAATCCAGCATATAAACAGAACCAAATACAAAAACCACATGATTATCTCAATAGATGCAGAAAAGGCCTTTGACAAAATTCTACAGCCCTTCATGCAAAAAAACTCTCAATATATTAGGTATCAATGGGACGCATCTCAAAATAATAGGAGCTATTTATGATAAACCCACGGTCAATATCATACTGAATGGGCAAAAACTGGAAGCATTCCCTTTGAAAACTGGCACAAGACAGGGATGCCCTCTCTCACCCCTCCTATTCAACATAGTGTTGGAAGTTCTGTCCAGAGCAATCAGGCAGGAGAAAGAAATAAAGGACATTCAGTTAGGAAAAGAGGAAGTGCAATTGTCCCTGTTTGCAGATGACATGATTGTATATTTAGAAAACCCCATCGTCTCAGCCCAATCTCCTTAAGTTAATAAGCAACTTCAGCAAAGTCTCAGGATACAAAATCAGTGTGCAAAAATCACAAGCATTCTTATACACCAATAACAGACAGAGAACCAAACCATGAGTGAACTCCCATTCACAATTGCTTCAAAAGGAATAAAGTACCTAGGAATCCAACTTACAAAGGATGTGAAGGACCTCTTCAAGGAGAACTACAAACTACTGCTCAACAAAATAAAAGAGGACACAAAGAAATGGAAGAACATTCCATGCTCATGGATAGGAAAAATCAATATTGTGAAAATGGCCATAATGCCCAAGGTAATTTATAGATTTAATGCCATCCCCATCAAGCTACCAATGACATTCTTCACAGAAGTAGAAAAAACTGCTTTAAAATTCATATGGAACCAAAAAAGAGCCTGCATTGCCAAGACAATCCTAAGCCAAAAGAATAAAGCTGGAGGCATCATGCTACCTGACTTCAAACTATACTACAAGACTACAGTAACCAAAACAGCATGGTACTGGTACCAAAACAGCATGGTACTGGTACCAAAACAGAGATACAGACCAATGGAACAGAACAAAGCCCTCAGAAATAATACCACACATCTACAGCCGTCTGATCTTTGACAAACCTGACAAAAACAAGCAATGGGGAAAGGATTCCCTATTTAATAAATGATGCTGGGAAAGCAGGCTAGCCATATGTAGAAAGCTTAAACTGGATCCCTTCTTTACACCTTGTAAAAAATTAATTCAAGATGGATTAAAGACTTAAATGTTAGAGTTAAAACCATGAAAACCCTAGAAGAAAACCTAGGCAATACCATTCAGGACATAGGCATGAGCAAGGAATTCATGACTAAAACACCAAAAGCAATGGCAACAAAAGCCAAAATTGACAAATGGGATCTAATTAAACTAAAGAGCTTCTGCACAGCAAAAGAAACTACCATCAGAGTGAACAGGCAACCTACAGAATGGGAGAAATTGTTATAAACTACCCATCTGACAAAGGGCTAATATCCAGAATTTACAAAGAACTTAAACAAATTTACAAGAAAAAAAAAATCAAAAAGTGGGCAAAGGATATGAACAGACACTTCTCAAAAGAAGACATTTATGCAGCCAACAGACACATTAAAAAAAAAATGCTCATCACTGGCCATCAGAGAAATGCAAATCAAAAGCACAATGAGATACCATCTCCAGTTAGAATGGTGATCATTAAAAAGTCAGGAAACAACAGGTGCTGGAAAGGATGTGGAGAAATAGGAACACTTTCACACTGTTCGTGGGACTGTAAACTACTTCAACCATTGTAGAAGACAGTGGGGCGATTCCTGGAGGATCTAGAACTAGAAATACCATTTGATCCAGCCATCCCATTACTGTGTATATACCCAAAGGATTATAAATAATGCTGCTATAAAGACACATGCACACGTATGTTTATTGCAGCACTATTCACAATAGCAAAGACTTGGAACCAACCCAAATGTCCATCAATGATTGACTAGATAAAGAAAATGTGGCACATATACAGCATGGAATACTATGCAGCCACAAAAAAGGATGAGTTTACGTCCTTTGTAGGGACATGGAGGAAGCTGGAAACCATCACTCTGAGCAAACTATCGCAAGGACAGAAAACCAAACACTGCATATTCTCACTCATACATGGGAATTGAACAATGAGAACACTTGGACACAGGGTGGGGAACATCACACACCAGGGTCTATCATGGGGTAGGGGGAGGGGGGAGGGATAGCATTAGGAGAAATACCTAATGTAAATGACGAGTTAATGGGTGCAGCACACCAACATGGCACATGTATACATACGTAACAAACCTGCACGTTGTGCACGTGTACCCTAGAACTTCAAGTATAATAAATAAATAAGAAATCAGGCAATGTGAGTTCTCAAAATTCCTCTTTATTAAAAAAATATTTTGGCTATTCTACGTTTTCTTTCCATATAAATTATAAAATCAGCTTGTCAATATATATTTTTAAAAGACTGCTTTGATTTTAACTAAGATTGCATTCAAACAGTAGATCAAATTTGAAAATATAGATTTAAAATAGAGTCTTACAACCCATGAACAAAACATATCTGATTTTGGGGTATTTAAAAAATCCTATCAGTGTATTTTATTTTTCAATATAGAAATTATACATATATTTTGTTAGATTTATAGCTAAGTACTCCATTAGGGGGGTTGTTTAAATGTGTATTTTTAAAATTTTTGAATTTCAATCATTCATTGCTAATATATAGAAATAAAATTGATATGAGGTTTTGTGCGTGTGTGTGTATGTGTGTGATGCAGTCTTGCTCTGTCATCCAGGCTGGAGCTGTCCCCCAGGCTGGAGTGCACTGCAACCTCTGCCTCCCAGTTCAAGTGATTCTCCTGCCTCAGCCTCCCCAGTAGCTGGGACTACAGGCATGTGCCACCATGCCCAGCTAATTTTTTTATTTTTAGTAGAGAGGGGGTTTCACCATGTTCACTAGGCTGGTCTTGAACTCCTGACTTCAAATGATCCACCCACCTTGGCCTTCCAAAGTGCTGGGATTATAGGCGTGAGCCACTGCGCCTGGGCTATTGAGTTTTTTATCTTGCAATCTTGTTAACTCACTTTCTAGTTGGAGAAGACCTGTAAATTCATTGGGATTGTCCTGTTATCTATAAATAGAGACAGTTTTCTTTTTCCAATTTTCCTGCCTCCTCCCCTCAACCCTCCACCAACTCACCCACTTTTCTTGCATGATTTCACTGGCTAGAGCTTCCAGCACAATGTTGAATGGCAGTGTTGAGATAGTAATATTTCATTTCTTATTGAAATGCTGTCAGGGGTAAAGAATTTGGTCTTTCACCATTCAATATAATGCTAACTGTAGATTTTTTGGTAGGTCCCACTTTTAATGTTAAGCAAATTTTCTTCTATTCCCAATTTGCTGTGAGTTTTCATCATAAATTCTTGGTGGATTTTAATAAATACTATTTCTGTATCTATTGAAGTGATATTTTTTCCTTTATTAACTTTTGTTCTCATATTTATTTTCTTCTCTTTCTGCTGTCTTTGATTTTAGTTTGTCTTTTTCTAGTTTTTAAGAAACTTATTTTTCATAATGGTTGATTTGAGACCTTTCTTCTTTTCTAATTTAAGTATTTATGCTATATATTTCCTTCTAAATACTGTTTCAGTTGCATCCCTCACATTTTGACAAATTTTATTTTTACTCTTAATCAACTCGAATATTTTTAAATTTCCATGGAGACTTTCTCATTAACCCTTGGAGCATTTATAGGCATATTGTTTATCTTCTAAATATTTAATGCTTTTCTAGATTTTTTTCGGTTATTTATACTTCTAGTTTAATTGTATTATGGATTATATTTAATAAAATACACCATGTATTTTACTATAGTCCAAGCATATACTTTGCATGATTTATATTATTTAAACTTGTTCAAGTTCCTGCTATGACCCAGAATATGATATATCTTGGAGACTATTTCATGTTTCCTTGTAAACAAAATATATTCTGCTGTTGTGTGGAGTGTTATATAAATGTGAATTAGGTCTAGTTGTTTGACAGTATTCTTTAGATCTTCTATATCTCTACTGATTTTCTATATACTTTTTGTATCACATTTTGTGAAAGCCAGACATCTTATATAGGACACTGGAGAATGAGGAAAACTTTTTATGCCTGAAAGTAAGCATATCTTTCTGATAGGGATTTTATGTGGGTATTTGAGTGTTTCTATTTAGGAGGTCGACTTGGTTTAAGGTTTTCTTTTTATGATTTTTATTTATTTTTATTGCTATGGTTACCCTTCAGAGCACCACAGCCATCCAGCTCCTGTAGTGACTGTGTTTGAGGCTGAGGAGAAGTATCTGCTTCACCCTCAGCTTCAGGTGTTCTCTTTGATCTTTGTAATATTCCTCAAAGAGGATCTTTTGTAGGTTTCTCAACAGAATTTGTCTGTTACTGGTTACTGGAAGCTTGTTGGTCAGTGAAGGGAATATCACGCCAAGTACAGTGGAGAGTATTCTCTGTTGCAGAGTAATTGTCATTCTTGGACGGGCACCTGTCCCTGGGTCTTGAGGATGTAACCATATCAGTTCTTTCTCCCACTGTGCTACTTGGTCCTGAGCCTATCATGGATCCTTGCCCTTCCCAAGGGTAAGATGTTTTCTCCCTGTTGTCATCCCCAGATTCAATAAAATTTTACCTGGGCATTTAAGGTAAATACGTTTGCTGAATGTCATTCTATAAATTAAAGCTGCCATTCACATAGTAATAAATCATAGAATACTGGTCTAGGTATAGTTCTGTGCCCTTCCCACATAAGTTATTATTCCCCTCCCTAACATCCTCATCACCACAGTCTTTCTTTGAGCTCTTCATTTTCTATAAAACCATATGATACGATTTGGCTGTGTCCCCACCCAAACCTCACCTTGTATTGTAACTCCAATTCCCACATGTTGTAGGAGAAACCTGGTGGGAGGTGATTAAATTATTGGGGTGGGTCTTTCCTGTGCTGTTCTCATGATAGCAAATGAGTCTCACGAGATCTGACGGTTTTAAAAATGGGAATTTCCCTGCACAAACTCTCTTTGCATGCCACCAAACATGTAAGATGTGACTTGCCCCTCCTTGCCTTCTTCCATGATTGTAAGACCTCCCCAGCCAGGTAAAACTAAGTCCATTAATCCTCTTTCTTTTGTAAATTGGTCAGTCTCAGGTATGTCTTTATCAGCAGCATGAAAACGGTATAATACACCATAGCGAGATTTAAGGAGAAAGTGCCTGCAAGGATGTGCTGAGGGCGCTTTGATTTCTGTGGCTTCCAGCGTCTTTAGACTCTTCTGCTAGCCTGCATTTGCCCTTCACCAAATTGTTGTCCCTGCTAACTGAGCTCCATGCTGATGCCAGTGGCATCTCTTCCAGGTAAATAAATGTTCACCTCTCATTGCTCCCTAAAGGGTCGGTGTCTCCCTGGATTTGGAGCCAGTTGATTGCCCTGCTCCCTCTTTCTCCCATAGATTTGAGAAAAGTCATGAATTTGCAGCTTATTTTCACTTTTTTTTTTTTTTTT
>NW_012105220.1:788311-831019 GCF_000951045.1 Mandrillus leucophaeus | reverse complement strand
TGTAGTGAACTTGCTAAACTGCAGGAGCGAAAAGGGAATTATGTCCCTTCCATGCCTTGGGGGAAGGTTTTTTTTTTTTTTTTTTTTTTTTTTTTTTATCTGCAGCCATTAGGCACCCTGTCTCCATTAAGTAATCTACACAAGAGTGGTATCCTCATTCCCCTCCAGCTCTTTCTACATTGGAATCCTGTCAGATGGTACCATTGATGATATGGTTTGGCTGTGTCCCCACCCAAATCTCATCTTGAATGCAGCTCCCTTAATTTCCATGTATCTTGGGAGGGACCTGGTGAGAGGTAATTGAATCGGGCGGGGGGGGGTCTTTCCAATGCTGTTCTCATTATAGTTAATAAGTCTCATGAGGTCTGATGGTTTAATAAAGGGAATTCCCCTGCACATACTCTCTTGCCTGCTGCCATGTAAGCTGTGTCTTGCTTCCCCTTAGCCTTCAGCCATAATTATGAGGCCTCCCCAGTCATGTGGACCTGTGAGTCAATTAAACCTATTTCCTTTATAAATTACCCAGTCTCAGGTATGCCTTTATTAGTAACCTGAGAAAGGATTAATACAGTAAATTGGTACCAGTAGAGTGAGGTGCTACTGTGAAGAGACCTGAAAATGTGGAAGTGACTTTTGAACTGGGTAACAGGCAGAGGTTGGAACAGTTTGGAAGGCTAAGAAGATAGGAAAAGGTGGGAAAGTTTGGAACTTCCTAGAGACTTGGAGGGCTCAGAAGACAAGAACATGTGGGAAAGTTTGGAACTTTCTAGAAGTTGAGTATTGATGGAAGTAGTTTCAAAATTTTTTTAAAAGGTTTATGACTGTATATGTAACTGGAAATGTTTATGAGTCACAAAACACTAGGCTTGAATAGTGATATGGTTTGGCTCTGTGTTCCCACCCAAATCTCACATTAAATTGTAATGCTGAATGTTGTGGGAGGGACCTGGTGGGAGGTGATTTGATCATGGTGCTGGTTTCTACTGGTTTAGAACCATGTCCCTAGTGCTGTCTCATAATAGAGTTCTCATGAGATCTGGTTAAGAATTGTGTAGCACTTCTCCCTTTGCTCTCTCTCTCTCCTGCCACCATGTGAAGAGATGGTTGCTTCCCCTATGCCTTCCGCCATGATTGTAAGTTACCTGAGGCCTCCCCAGCCATACCTCTTATAAAGCCCGTGGAACTGTGAGTCAATTAAACCTCTTTTCTTCATAAATTACCCAATCTCAGTTACTTCTTTATAGCAGCCTGAGAACAGACTAATATAGAAAATTGTTACCAGAAAGGAGGGGCATGGCTATAAAGATACTTGAAAATGTGGAAGTGACTTTGGAACTGGGTAATGGGCAGAGGTTGGAACAGTTTGAAGGGATCAGAAAAAGAAGATAAAAGTTTGGAACTTCCTAGACACTTGTTGAATGGTTGTGACCAAAGTGCTGATAGTGGTATGGACAGTGAAGTTCAGGCTGAGATGGTCTCAAATTGCGATGAAGAACTTGTCAAGAACAAGAGTAAATGTCACTCTTGCTCTTCTTTAGCAAACAGACTGGCAGCATTGTTTCCCTGCTCTAGAGATCTGTGGAACTTTAAACTTGAGAGATAATTTAGGATATCTGGCAGAAGAAATTTCTAAGCAGCACAGCATTCAAGATATGGCCTGCCTCCTTCTAAAAGACTACACTCATTTACATAAACAAATAAATGATCTGAAACTCGAACTTATATTTAAAAGGAAAGCAGAGTATAAAAGTTTGGAAAATTTGCTGCCCAATCATGCAACAGAAAAGAAAAATCCATTTTCTGGAGAGGAATTCAAAGCTACAGAAATGTGCATAAGTAGAGCCAAGTGTTAATAGCCAAGACAATGGGGAAAATAACTCCAGGGCATTTCAGAGACCTTCATGACAGCCCATCCAATCACAGGACTAGAGGCCTAGGAGAGAAAAATAGTTTGGTGGCCCAAACCAGAGCCTTGCTACTTTGTGAAGCCTTCAGACATGATTCCCTACACCCTAGCTGTTCCAGCTCCAGTTGTAGCTAAAAGGGGTCAAGGTACAGCTTGGGCATTGCTTCAGAGGGTGCAAACCCCAAGTCTTGGTGGCTTCCATGTGGTGTTGGGCCTGCGGGTATGCAGAAGGCAAGAGTTGAGGTTTGGGAGCCTCTGCTTAAATTTCAGAGAATGTGCAGAAACACCCGGATGTCCAGACAGAAGTCTGTGGCAAGGGCAGAGCTCTCACTGAGAACCTCTAAAAGGGCAATGCAGAGGGAAAATGTGGGGTTGGAGCCCCCATACAGAGTCCATACTGAGGCACTGCCTAATGAAACTGTGAAAAGAGGGCCACTGTCCTCCAGCCTCCAGAATGGTAGTTCTATTGACAACTTATACTGTGTGCCTGGAAAAACTGCAGGCACTCAATGCTAGCCTGTGAATGTAGCTGCAGAGGCTGTACCCTGCAGAACCACAGGGGTGAAACATCCCAAGATCTTGGGACCCCACTCCTGTGTCAGTGTGGCCTGGATGTGAGACATGAAGTCAAAGGAGATTATTTTGAAGCTTAAAGATTTAATGACTGCCCTGATGGGTTGTGGACTTGCATGTAGCCTATAGCCCCTTTTTTTGGCCAATTTCTTCCATTTGGTATAGGAGCACTTACCCAACACCTGTATCCCCACCATTGTATCTTGGAAGTAACTAACTTGCTTTTTATTTTACAGGCTCATAGGCAGAAGGAACTTGCCTTGTCTCAGATGAGACTTTGGACTTGGACATATAAGTTAATGCTGGAATGAGCTAAGATTTGGGGGGACTGTTGGAAAGACATGATTGTGGTTTGAAATGTGAGAAGGACATGAGATTTGGGAGGGGCCAGGGTGGAATGATATGGTATAACTCTGTGTCCCCACCTAAATTTGATACTGAACTGTAATTCCCAGTGTTGGAGGAGGGACCTCTTGGGAGGTGATTGGATCATGTGGGTGAATTTGCTGTTTGCTGTTCTCATGATAGTGAGTTCTCTTGAGATTTGGTTGTGTAAATATGTGTAGCACTTCCCCCTTAGTGCTCTCTGTCTCTCTCTCTCTCTCCTGCCACTATTTGAACATGTGTGCTTTTCCTTCACCTTCCACCATGATTGTAAGTTTCCTGAGGCCTCCCCAGCCATGCCTCCTCTACAGCCTGTGGAACTGAGTCAATTAAACCACTTTTCTTCTTTATAGCAGTGTGAGAATAGACTACTACACATAGGTTGTAGGGAAATGTGCCTGGTGACATAGTAATTGCTAATCTTGACTCATACTCACTTGCTCTGAACTTTTGCAACCCTTATACCTGAATTTTATTTGCACTGCAGGCACTTCCCTACTGGGGCTTTCATGACTGTCTGCAAGGCATACTGTTTTCCTTTTTCTTCCATAATGACTTCTCATTTCTGTGATGGGCATTTATAGGTCAGTCTTGTTCCTCCTCCACAGCATTGCAGGCCTCCAGGTAACAAGGTGAGGTTTAGAGGTATAGCTTCCTCTGTTTCTACGGGAAGGGTTCGGATGTCACTGTGTCCCACATTCAGTAAGAGCAAATAAAAAAGCAAGCTAACAAACTGGCTGGAGTCGTAGCCATAAAATACTTCTCAAAGAAAAATAACTTGAACAAACTTTTGAAGGTTGATTATATATAAGATTGGTAGAAAGGTAAAGTAAATTCCTAAAAAAATACATAAATCCCTGTATAACAGCATTTCCTCTCTGCCAGACTTTCTAATATGTAGCAAATGGTGGTGGTGCTAATGACCAATTTCACTATAATTTTTCTTCCTCATGTAACCTCCTCCTTCATTCTCAGATATTTTAATATTGTTTATGTTGATTCTCTAATACTGCAACCCCCTCTGTGTTTCTGCACTGTGCGGTCATGTGGCTCAGTTTTGCTTCTGCATCAGTAGTCACCCAAATTGGTATATGCCTGAGACCTTTCATATCATACTTGTTACGATTCTTTGTCTTGCATGCATGATACTTGCTCTTGAATTTGAAGAGAACTTTATTTTTTCAACATTTCCTCTCTTCACCCAAACCATTTATTTCTTTTATGATTTTATTTTGGGGTGTTTTAATGCTGACTAACCAGTGCATTAATCTCATGGACTCTTCAGTAAACTAAAGTAATGTATCCAGGAATACTGCATTTCTGGATCACTTTTGCCATCTCTGAATCAGCACCCTAACCAAGGAGTTGCAGCTGGAGAGAATATCAATACCAAGCTCTCTTGGCATATTACAGCAAAAAAATATGTTTATTAATCTTCTACTTTACAGAAGACACTCTACTAATTATCTCACATCTTATTACATTTTTTTTTTTTTTTTTTTTTTTTTTTTGAGATGGAGTCTCACTCTGTCACCCAGGCTGGAGTGCAGTGGGGCCATCTTGGCTCACTGCAAGCTCCGCCTCCCGGGTTTCCACCATTCTCCTGCCTCAGCCTCCGGAGTAGCTGGGACTACAAGCGCCCGCCACCTCGCCCGGCTAGTTTTTTGTATTTTAGTAGAGACGAGGTTTCAACGTGTTAGCCAGGATGGTCTCGATCTGCTGACCTCGTGATCCGCCCACCTTGGCCTCCCAAAATGCTGGGATTACAGGCTTGAGCCACCACGCCCGGCCTTACAGTTGACTTCTTGATGGTCTAGTGCTATGGTTTGAACTTTTCCCCCAAAGTTTATGTGCTGGAAACGTAATCCTCAACGCTACAGTGTTGATAGGCAGGATCTTTAAGAGGTGATTTGGTCATGACAGCAGACCAGAGAACAGATTCATTCATGTTATAGCATGTGTTCTCTTGCCATTCCACCTTCGGCCATGAGATTGTGCAGCAAGAAGGCCCTCACCATATGGGCCTCTCGATCTTGGACTTCTAAGCCTCCAAAATGAGAAGTACTATATCTCTGTTCTTTATAAATTACCCAGTCTCAGGTATTCTGTTACAGTAGTACAAAATGGACTAAGACAACCAGCAATCTTTTACAAAATCTTTTATATGTAGCAATGGTTCCAACTGGGTGAGTTAGACTGCATTTACCTTAGATTCAAACACATCTGACAGTCTATTTTCAAAAACTGCTGAGGAGACTCTTGAGGGTAAAATAATCAAAAGAGTAGAGAGCACCAAGACACATTAGATTTTTCTAAGATCAAAGCTCTGGAGGTTGAGGGGGCAATTCTAATCATAACACTCTATCTGTCATTCAGATTGCCTTCTATCCTAGCCCCAGGGACTTAAACCTCAATCCTGGAGGGAGAGATCTACAATAAGAGAGCCAGTAATTCTCCAAATCACCATGGGACACTAACTGCAAAGTGGCAGCACAGGAGTCTTTGGAGAACCTTCATAAACTATGTAGTCATGACCACTAAGGTCCCTGACCTCATTTTACACACACAAATGTAACTTCATTGTTGCATGGAACATTTCATACAGATTTTTTTCCCCTCGAATTTTCAAAAATTATATTTGATTTATATTTTTAAAAGCTCTAAAGTATCTCTAACAAGATAAAAAGGTAGAATTTTCATGTTCAAATTTATTCCCAATGTTTAGACATTAAATTTGAACATGAAAGGTCTATTTTTAAAAATTAAACTTGTAAGTTCATAGAAACAAGAAACAGTGATGTTTTGACCATTACCATTTCTTTTTGTTTTGATTGCTTAATTACAGAAATACAGGTGGATTATTCATTTATTATATGTATTACTCCAATGTTTACATTTTTGAATAGAGTAAAATTCACACAGATGTAGATTTTATATACATGTTATACACACACACACACACACACACACACCCCTTACCTGTAACCCCAACTTGAACCAACAATAAAATATTTCCATTACTTACCTCAGCAATTTCTCTCATTCCCCTTTCTAGTCAATTTTGTCCCCTAAAAACACTAATAATTTCCTTTCTCTAACGATAGATCATTTTGCTGTTCTCAAATGCCACAAAAAGGAATTATATAGTATTTACTCTTTTGTGTCCTGCTTCTTTTACTCAATGTAATGTTTTGGGGAATGTTTAATTTGTTAAAATACCTAACTTTTTTTCTTATTTTGAAGAGTTTTCCATTTTAATATTTTATTCCAATTTGGTCATCCATTGCCCTATTGGTAAACATTCAAGTTGTTGTTTTAGGATATTATGAATAAAGACATTTCAACCAAACTTGTGCAAGTGTGTCATGAGCACATATTTTTAATTCTTTCAGATAAATACCTGCAGTAGACAAAATAATGACCTCTCAAAGATGTCCACATTAAGTTTCTAGAACCTGCACATATATTAGCTGTAACTAAGGGGAATTCAGGTAGCAGGTAGAATTAATTGCTAATCAGTTAACCTCAAAATAAGGAGCTAATCCTGTATTATCCAGGTGTTCCTGGATACAAGCATCTATGAATGTGAATGAGGGAGGTAGAAGACTCTGTGTCAGAGTGATGTGATATGAAAAAGACTTGACTGACCAGTGTTAACCTTGAAGATGGAAGGTAACCACAAGCAAAGAAATGTGAGCTGCCTCTAAAGGGTGGAAAAGGCACTCCCCCAGAGTATCAAGAGAAGAATGCAGCCCTGTTAACACCTTGATTTTAGCAAAAAGAGGACCCCAAAAAGAAAAAAACGTCTTTTTTCAGAATTGCAAGATAACCACTTTGTTTTAAGCCACTAAGTTTGTGATTGTTTTAGCAGCAATATGAAAGTAATACAATATCAAAAAGTGGAAAAGCTAAGTCATGTGGTAGGTATATGTTTCATTTTATAAGAATTCACCAATTTTTAAAAAATCATACCAATTCACACTCAATCCCATTGGCAATGCATAACAATTCTATTTCTCCACAATCTTGCCGACATATAATGTATTGTTGTTATTTTTGTTTTGAGACATTTTGTTTGGAGTAAAATAGTATAACATAGTTTAAATGTGTCCAGTGACTAAAGATATTGGGCACATTTTC
Source organism: Mandrillus leucophaeus (assembly GCF_000951045.1). Taxonomy (NCBI): domain Eukaryota; kingdom Metazoa; phylum Chordata; class Mammalia; order Primates; family Cercopithecidae; genus Mandrillus; species Mandrillus leucophaeus. Next base: position 824,016 of record NW_012105220.1, on the reverse strand, counting down.
ATGCAGTACTTTTATCCATTTATATGTCTTATTTTGAGAAATATCTATTCAAAACCTTCGCCCATTTTTAATTCTGTTGTTTGCTTTTTATTAGTTTTAAGAGTAGTTAATATATTCTGGAGATAACTTTTTATGAAATACAGCAATTGTGAATATATTCCTCCATCTACCTCTTATTTTCCATTTTTTTAATGATATCTGTTGAGTAGAGATTTTTAATCTAATTTTTTTTCCCTGCCTAGAGTGCAGTACAACAATCAGAGCTTACTGAAGCCTTGAACTTCTAGGCTCAAGCAATCCTTCTGCATTAACCTCTCAAGCAGCTAGGACTATAGGTACATAATATTATGCCCAACTAATGTTTAAAATTTTATGGAGAAGTGGTTTTGCTATGTGGCCTAAGCTGATCTCAAACTCCCGGCTTCCCACCTTGGCCTCCCAAAGACCTGGGATTACAACAGTGAGCCACTGCTCCTGGCCGCAATTTATCATTTTTGGTTTAATATTTAGAGCTCATTGTAACCTGGTTAAAAAATATTCACCTAGCCTAAAGTTACCATATTAGCTCTTCTACCTCTTGTGCTAGAAACTTTATAGTTTTAGCTTTTAATTTTTGTATATGTTGTGAGGTAGGGAATAAAGTTCACTGTTTTCCTTACTTTATCTAGTTATTGCAATACTATTTGTTGAAAAGATTTTCTTTTCCCCCAATAAACTGCATTAGCATCATCTGACCATATAAGGGAGGTGCTATTTCTGCATGAACTATTTAGTTCTATTGATCTATTTGCTAATTCATATTCAAGTGCCACGATACCTCAATTATTGTCAGTTGACAGTAATTCTTGAGATTACATAATGCAATATCTCCAAGTTTCTTTCCTTTTGGGGTGATTGCTTTGTATATTCTAGGTATTTTATTCTACATAAGTTTTAGAATCAGCTTCTTAATGTCTGTGTTAAGATTTTTATTGCAATTGCCTTGAATGTATTAATTTGGAAAGAAAGAAAATACTGAGTTTTTCAATTCATGGACATACCATTTTTCTTTATTATTTAAGTCTTTTTAAAGTTTTCTCTCAACAACGTTTTACTTAAATGTCTTTTGTTAAGTCTATTCGTAAGTATTTAAAGTATGCTTTTTGGTGCTACTAAATGGCTAATGCTATTTTTCAATTATTTACTGCCAATATATAAAAATCAATTGATTTCTCTGTATTGGTCTTGTTTCTTAAAATATTTCTAAATTCATTCATTAGTCATAGTATATTTTTCTGGTTTCATAGGATTTTCTACACACACAATCATGTAATCATGTCATCTATGAACAGACATTTCTTTTGTTCAAATCTTTATATCATTTCTTTTTCTTTGCCTTATTGTTTATTGTAGAAGCTTTAGTAGAGCATTTATTAGAAGTGATAAGAGTGAAACCCTTGCCTTGTTGATATTAAGGAAAAAGTATATCAATACTAAATATAATGTTAGCTGGATGTTTTTCACAGATATCATTTATATATTTATGAAGTGTTTTCTCATGCCTAGTTTGGTGAGAGTTTGTCATAAATGATTGTTATATGTCCATTTTTTGCCTCAATTAAGACAATTATATAAATTTATCTTATCAATATGATGCATTTTTTTAATTTGTCACAACCTTACAATTTAGAGATAAATTCCATTTGATTATATGTTCTTTATATATAATGTTGGATTTGCTAACATTTGTTTAACATTTTTATAAGGATTTTGTAATACATGTTGTTCTGTAATTTTATTTTTTTATTCATGCCCTTATTATAGTTACATGGTTATGCTGGCCATATGAAAAAATATAGGAAATGTTGCCACCCTCTCCTATTTCTAAAATTGTTTGTGTAAAATTGGTATTAATCATTTAAATATGTAATAGAATTCACCAGTGAAGCTATCTGGACCATAAGGTTTTTTTATAAGAAAGCATTTATTTATGAATTATATTTATTTAATAGGCATAGCACTATTCAGATTTTCTATTTATTCTTATGTCATTTGGGGGAGTTTCTGTTGTTCTAAGATTTTGTCTATTTCATCTAACTTGTCAAAGTGTCTTCTATTGGCACAAAGTTGGTAATATCCCTTTTTAACTGACTATGATGTACTTAGATGTTGTTTCTTTGACTTATGGTTCTTGGAGTTCATTGAACTTCTTGAATCTGTGTGATATTGTTTTTCACCAAATTTGGAGAATTTTCATTCATTTACCTAATTTTTTATTCTGATGCATTCTTAATCATTTTTGGGGACTCTAATTATAGTTATATTGACTTAATATTTTCTCACAGGACATTAAAGTGCTGTTAATATTTCAAGTATTTATTTTTCTCTCCCTTATTCAATTTGGATGTTATTGACCCTTTCTTCTTCAGTATCTAATCTTTTTCTAAAGCACTCAGTAATATTTTATCTCAAATATTTTATTTTTGAGTTTTAAATTTTTAATTTCTTTTTATATTTTCTATTTCTTTGGTGAAATTTTCCATATTTTTCTATAAATTTTTGCATGGGTTTATAATAACTCTTTTAAAAATCCATATATGCTATCTCTAATATCTGTGATTTTTGACATGTTTTTATTGGGTGCTTTTTTTCTGGATTATAGGTAACATTTTGCTGCTTATTCTGTCTGGAATTTTTTTTATTGTATATGTTACTTTGCATGGAGTCTAATTTATGTTGTTTTTATTTTAATCCTGTTAAGTTTTATTTTTATTAGACAGTTAATTTATGGATAGATTGTCTTACACCTATTAGTGTTAGTTCTGTGCTTTGTAGGGTAGATTGATTTCAGTTTTCTCATTAGATCTAGGGTATTTTCATTCCCCCAGGACATCATGTTTCTAGAATCATAATCAAATGCCTGAGTTCTTCAGTGAGGTCTCTCCATCCCAAATGGGTCAGAATTCTGACATCTTTTAGCCCTGTGCATCCTCTAGCACCTCTGTACTGCTCTTAGCTCCCTCTAGAAGCTAGGCCTTTTAGACTCAATACCCATGCATAAGCAACCTAGCTCTCAACCTAGGACACAGATAAACCCTCATGCAAATTTCTGGGCTGTCTTCCCCCCACAGAAGCCTCATCTTTATATCTGCCCTTCCAGTTCCAGCTGCCCCTCACATTCTTATCTCTATCACGTCAGCTCCAGAAGACTCTGCTTTCTACTCAGGATCCATCTCCCTACTGCAAAGTTCCAGAAATTGTCTCAGGCATAAATTTGGGGGGTTAACAAAGCCCATTTCACAGATTTCTGTATCTCAAGGATGATACGGCTACTCTGTTTCCAATGCCTGAAATCAGTTGTCTCTCATATTTTGTCCAGTTTTTATAATTATGTACAAAGGGATGTAACATTAATATCAGCTAACTCCAGTTACTGGAAGCAGAAGTCCTCTAGCACATTATTTTGAGCAACTGTTATGTATAAAACACTATGTTAATCATTATGGAGTATAAAGAAATAAAAAACAAGTTCTCTTCCATCTAGAAGAGATAAGATTGGTGCATATATAACGAAAAGACACATCAACTTTCTTTCAGTTCCAGGAATACACCAAGACATTTCCTATCTCAGATTTTGTAAATGCAATTATCTCTGCCTTGAAAATTTTTCCTTCTACTCCTAGCCTGAATTGCTTTTACTCATTCATCAGATCCTAAAATGTCACTTACTCAGGGGTGTCTTCTCATGTTCTTATTGAACATTTTTTTCACAGCACACTCCAGTTTTCCAATATAATTCTTATCACATTTTCTTTATATATTTCTGTGCTTATTTAACTATTTTATATTATTTATTCTATGCTTATATATTCTTTCTGTGCTTTTTAATACATGTGAACTAATATATCTATTTCTATATATTTTGTAAATGCAAGACTAACTTCATTTTCTTCACTGCTGTCTCTAGATCTATGCCAGTATTGAAAAATACTGTGCATAAAAAATATTTCTTGAATAAATGAATGAAGGATTTTATCAGTGTCACAATCAGCATAGAAAATGCGTGAGACCCTCACTTTCTATTGGACTGATAAGAGAAGGTCTTCAGAGATGGAATTTTAAGAGGCAGAGATGGGAAGAAGTGGCTTTCTAGGCAGGAAATTGGTATGAGTTTAAAAAGTACAAGTCATAGTTCAGGAGACAGCAACTGGATCTGTTTTGCCAGAGAAGAGAATTCATTAGGATGGCAAACAGAAATAAGCCTTGTAAGGCAAATCGAGTTTAAATTCTTGATCTTACCAGCCTAATAATAATAACCAGTTTGTAAAACGTGGATCCTTAAATAATATTAACAATTGGTACCTGCAATTGTTTTTCTAAAGATATCTTGTAAAAGATATTAAATAAGAGTCTCACCAAAAACTTTATAAGATCCTGACTGAAAAACATGATACCAATTTTAGTCCCTATATTTGAATTTCAATTTTGTTGAGGAGGATGCCCAGAAACGTGCCTGATCAACTGCTCTATGTGAGATGCAATAAAGTATAAAGTTTTCTGCCAATGGTTCTTAAATATATTAGTATTAAATCACTTGCTTGACATCTGAAAAGCCATAAAATGGGATATTTAGGAGAGGTGGTTGTAATATAGTTCTTAGAAACCCTCTGTGGTTATCTTCTTATGCCTGTGGGAGAATGGCCTAAAACTACAATGAATGCTTATAAGGGTTCCATGAAAATGGATAGAAGCAGAAGTGAGGTGGGTGCTGGATAGAGGAAACTAGACTGCACACTCACCTCAGGCTCTTGATATATGCATGCTCCAGTTACTTTCCCCAACTGTAACTAAGCACGGAATTATAAATGAGTATCTACCCACTACCCCATGCTGTTACTTCTCAGAATAGTGCAGCTGAGGTTTCACCAGGGCAGTCAAAGCAACCTCCAGGAACCGATTAGTCTATTTCTATTGCTGGTGAAGCCCAGTCACAAGGGATCGTAATCAAGCTCATTAACAGCACCCTCCGCAGTCCATTTAACAGAATGCATAAAATTTTCCTCAATTTTGCCTTCTCAAAATAAGTGTTGTGCTATAATTTGAAAAGCTAAGTGACATTATTCTTAATTTATGCAGTCAATGTGAGGAATTCTTCACACAAGTTGATCAGTAACCAACCATACTGCAAAATAATTTCATCTTTTTGGGTCACCGCATTGTAGAAAAGAGATGGTGTGGCCCTTAAGAGACTCACTGACTGGGTGGCATTAGCTGACTTTGCCACGAAATAATCCTCAGCTTGTAAAGTTCCCCTCATCTCAGGTCTCCAAAGCTGAGCTGACCTAGAAAGATTGGTTCTTCTCCCCAGCAACTAAATGATACTCATCTTTCTCATCAAACCAGATCCAGATCCCCTGCGAGATAAGCCTTTTCTTCACACTGCTAAATTCATGACTGTAGGAAGGTAGGAGAGAGTCACAGTAAAGACTGTGGACTCTGCGAGCCTGGCTGCCTGCCTTTGAACCCCAACTCTACCATTTATTAGCATATGACTTGGGCAAGCTTTCAACCTTTCTATGTCTCAGTTGCTTCCTATTTAAAATAGAAATAACACAGCCAGCATGGTGGCTCATACCTGTAATCCCAGCACTTAGGGAAGCAGAGACAGGTGGATCATGAGTCCAAGAGTTTGAGACAGCCTGGGCAACATGGGGAAACCCCATCTCTACAAAAAAAAAGGTCTGGCATGATAGAGCACCACTGTAGTCCTAGCTATTTTGGAGGCTGAGGTGGGAGGATTGCTTGAGTCCAGGAGGTTGAAGTTGCAGTGAGCCATGATTATGCCACTGCAGTTTGGCCTAGGTGACAGAGCAAGACTGTCTCAAAAACAAAAACAAAAAATAGAGATAACAATATCTACCTGTCGCATAGGATTGTTTTGAGGATAAGGTAATTTTAGAGAAATTTATATGTAACACATTTAAAATAATGCTAGCAAATAGTGAGCAATATGTTAATTATTATCATCATGATTTTTAAGTATACATTTATTTTACTTGGCTCATTCATTAAGCATTCAAACTATTTATTGAATGACTACTATGTGCCAAGCATGCTGCTGGATATATCAATGAATGAAACCTCTCCCATTAAAGAGCTAATATTATAGTGAGGGAGAAGAAAATAAATAATCCAAGTGTTCAGAAAATTATATAGTATGTTAGTGCTTTTAAAATAGAGCAGAGTAAGAAGTGTGAATAGATTATAATTTTAAATTAGTATGATCAAGGAAGGCCTCATTAAGAAGGTAACATTTGAGAAAAACTTGGAGCAATTTCTGGGTGAAGATCATTCCAGTCATGAAGAACAGCCCTTGCAAAAGTCCTGAGGTTTGAGTGTATATGGTCTGTGGAAGGGCAGGGAAGCCACGGTGGCTGCAGTACAGTAAGCAAAGAGAAGGGATTAAAAATGAAGCTGGAGATGGGGCAGGGCAAAGACACAAGCTTTTGCTCTCAGTAAAATGGGAGTTATTGCAGAATTTTCAGTAGAAAACTAATGTGGTCTGACCTGCATTCTGAAGGCATCACTCCTGCTGCTCAGTTGAAAATAGGCCATGCAGGAAGGAGGGAAGACTAAAAACAGAAAGACCTGCTAGGAAACTATTGCCAAAATTCACGTGTGATATGAGTGGCTCAGACCGAGGTACATGCAGAAAAGATATTGAGATGTAATCAGTTTATTGACACATGTTGAAAATAAAGATAACAGGGATTTCCTGATGGAATATTGGCAGGAGCAGCATAGAGAAACAGGATCATAACTATCTCTCTTACCCACTAGAAAGCCGGCAGTGACCACATTTGTTGTTGCTTACTGCTAAATCTTTGACAAGTAGCGAAATTCCTGGCACATAGTTGTCACTAAAAATATTTGTTCGATGAAAGAAGGAAAACAATATTCTAGGAGATAGAAGTTTAAAATAGAATATTTATTTTTTAGTCAGAAATCTTTATTATTATTATTTGCTCTTAGCCACAGCAGTATTTAAGAATCTGGGAAGTCTCTTAGTAATCAGTAGGTTGACTGGTACAGATGAAATCAGAAAATAGGAAAGAGAATCTTAATAGATATTTTTACTAGGTGAATAAAACCAGGTGACCCACCCTGTAGTGTACTCTTATCTAGTGCCCTGAGTCACTATTGTTCTTTCCTAGATAGTATTTTAAACAAATGGGCACTTCTAGCAGTTTACATTCTGTATAAACCAGCCTACTTTGGGATTGTTCATATTCTTTAAATATGTAATTATTATCAACTTGATTATCTGCAGGTCTTGCATGTAGAGCTACTTACTTTTTTAAGTTTTTGCATAGCCTAATTTTGTTAATTTTCTATTGGTTTTCCTTAGTAAACTATTGGAGAAAGGCACATTGGACTGAGAATTTGCATCTAAGCGGTGGTATTTAATTGTTTTTCTCCTTTTTAATAATTGTTCTGCTGCAAATGTATCAGCAAGGTTTATGTTCTTTAAGCTACCAATAATCTCCTGCCTCTTTCATACTTTATGCCTTTTTGATGTCTGTCATTTGCAAGTGTAAAGTGGTGTCAGTTCTTTCATTTTCTTCATAAGAAAGTATGATGCCTTTTTAACAATAAGTAGAAAATGTGCCTTGGTCAATTATTTTTTCAGTAATCAAATGAACTTTCCTTCCTTATTCACAGTGTGGCATGGTCCTCCTTGTGACCTGAGCACACAGTTGTGCCATTCAAATCTGGGAACAGAACAAGGAAACTAAAGTTGAATCAATAAACTCGTTTGTATTAGCATTGAGAGCTCAGTAAGTCCTCATAGATGACCAGGGTATTTTTAAGTTAGCTAAATATATATCATGGATTTCGCACATGCTAATATTTAATGAACATCCTTCATGCTCTCTAGAATGTTATTATGGAGTAATTTATTATGAAATAACTTTAAGGCATCAAAATTCCAAATGCATTGCAAATTTCTCTTGTACATTTAAGCTATACAGCTAACTACAGGTTTTCTTTAAACTACTGTCCAACTATGCTAACTGGTACAATAAGACCAACTTAAATATCCATTTGACTACTTTGAAACCAAATGGCAGCTATCTCACATTGAGGATCTGGGATATTTTAAGTGATTAGTTCCTTGGGAAAATAAATATGGTCATGAAATACATAGAATTGTTATAGCTTTCAAAAGCACTGGGTAGCCTGGGTCTGCAATGGCTTGACTCCTATGCATACCTTTTTTGACTAAAAAAATCCAATTACTAAAGACTGAACTAGAGGGACATAACTTGTGTGTGTGTGTGTGTGTGTGTGTGTATTATACATACATAATGCCCAATGCCTCCTCAATAAAGCAGTGTCAGTCATAAAATTATACCAATTAGAAGTGAAAACATCTATTAGTCATGAGGTCATTTTGGGGGCTTGAACCTATGAACTTCGGTTGCAAACTTCTTAAATACCAAAAAGAAATGCAACAGAAAGACAAATTATAAATTGATGAGGTAAGAGGGATATTGTGCAATAGTGAAAAAAATCCTTGATTAAATGCAGCATTGCCATGCATCAACAGCATCATTAGCTGTTAGGCTTCAGGATTTTTAATAAGGAATCAAAGATCAAATGAGAATGATTTAGAATCTATTATTCAGGAGGCAAGAAACTGGAATGATAATCATATCAAATGAGCCAAAAATAAGGGATTAAGAAAAGGTATTTAAAAGTGAGTAAGAATAAAATATACAAATTTAGGCAACAGCAAGCTAATACCTTAGTACAATGAATTGGCATTTAAGATAGGCACACAATTTTAAATCTAGCCCTATGAAAATCACATTTTTATTATGTATAAAGTCTACTAGATATTTTCTTGCTTATAAAGACACTAGAAATGACTAGCTATTGTAATATCTATAATTTTTCCATAAACAATACCTTTTCAAAGTAGCACAGTATAGGGTAAGTCAATATTTGATATTATTCTACTAAAAATCACAGTTGGTGACATATCTACCTACCCTATATACTTACCTGCACCTATTTATCTATTTCAGTAACTTATATTTCTGTGCTGTCATTTATGCCCCAACATGCAAAAGAAATGCTCCATAATCCTAAAATTTCCTAGTATCTTTGAGGTTAGATGCATTTACAGATATTCTCTGTGGATCTGTGATGTGTGGGGTTTTAATGCTTTCTTTCCTTGCAGTACACAGGAAGTAAATCAAACATTTCAAGTACTGGACATTAATAACACCCCCATCCTCAAAGGAGGATTCTACTCCTAATGGAAAGATTATTCTCCAAACCTCATCAGCAGTGCCAGCCTCAAGGTGACTCACTCTCCCACCTGAACCTGCAGCAATTTCTTCCTCCACTGCTCTTGCCAGACATTAGCTGTTGCCATCCTCCACAAAGGGACATTAATAGTCTTGAAGGCAATATGCTGTTTTTGTTCTTGCTTTCTTGTCCCCTCCCTTGGAGCTCATTAACTTATATCTGCCCTCTAAGAGTATAACTAGTAATCATCTAAGGGGAGGCAGAAAGATCTTGCAACTTTACAGATAAAGAATAGAGGGAAAATATTTAAGTAAATTATTAAAACCAAGACAACTTATTATTCATAAACTAGAGATTAGCTATTCCAAATGTCCTTAATATTGGTGACTGTCAATGTCATTTATTAATATATTTGAATTCATTCTGGATTCAAAGTGCAGTTACAAACACCATTTTCTCACCTCTTAAAATGTATATTCTATTGACAGAAAACATACACAAAGGTTACCAGCGATGACAAAACATGTTGAGATAACGTATAAACAACTTGTCCTCTGGATAGTTCAACATGGTGCCCTTTAGCACTTGAAGGAGAGAACGCCTTTCTTTGTTTCCTGCAGAGAATATTGACTAAATTCAAGTGTATAACACATTCAGGCAAATAAACACTTATCTAGAATTGGAGATCTTATTCTTCAAGGAAACTAGACTCTTTAGTGGCTTTCAGGGTTACCTAAGGAGTTAAGACTAGGTTCTTAGAATACACAAAATAGGAAAATGAAAAACTATTGTGAAAGCATGCAGGGGTATATAATAGCTACAGCCTCCAATCCATTCCTGTGGAAATGCCTACACCTTGAGGCTATGAGTCATGCTTGCAAAACGCTGTAAAATTTTTCACTTTCTCTGTCAACCAGTAAAGAGCATTTAGTCACATTGAGCAGAAAAATACTTTTCTATCTCTTCAGGTATTGGGCACAATGTTCCCTTTTGAAAAAGCCTAATTTGACACCCCCATATTTCTGTCTCCTGTGTTAGCTGTTGGGCTCAGTGTTCCCTTTTGAAAAAGCTTTATCTGACACTCTTCCCCGAGTCATGACACACCATGCCCCAATTTAAAGTCCCTGTATGCACTGAAAAGAAGATACTGTGAGATGTTCAGATGCCTATCGTATGGGCTGCAATGACGGTGAGTCAGCCAAAGTTTGCAAAGAATATTGACATTCTTGGAGGAAGGATGCAGAAGTGTACTATAAAGGCCTCTTAGGAAGTTCAAATCCTTTTCTTATGCAAAGATACTCTCAGATAATTCAGAACTGTGGTAATGTTATGCTATGGAGGGCAAGAAAAGACCTTTTTGTTCCTGTCCACATAAGACAGATTACAGTTTTTTGATTACTATAAAAATCAAGTCCACAGAAATTCTATTTGCCCTGAAATTTTTCTATTGGTAAAACTAAACATGTGGACCTGTTCCTTACAACACCACTTACACCTATTTTCAGGTTTCCCACATGGTCACTTTTCCATAATGAGTACAGATTTCCTTTTAAATGCAACAAAAATAAGCTGCAAGTCAGATTAATGATTGGGCATGTAGGCTGAGGTTTATTTTATGGCTACTTATACTGTTGAATGTATCATTTATATGAGAATAACATATAGCAAAAGTAGCCTAATTCCTCGTTGCTCAAAGTTTGATCTGCAGGTCAACATCACAACATTACCTGGGCCCCACCCCAAAGCTACTGAATGATACACCTACATATTAATAATATCCTCAGGCAATGTGTATGCCAAGTGACTGTTGAAAGCATTAATACATCTCCAGGCCAACAGGGTTTGGTGAATATGGGCAAGAGCCTGGGACTATAAACTCCAGTGAGATGTAGAAACAGAAAGCTGGTGAAAACTCTTTACCTCCATGAAACACAAATATCTTCTTATAATTAAAACACTGATATAACCACAAGATTGACAAATAAGAACTGCACTCTGAATTAGGGACCTGAACAAGACCAGTGTCAGAAAGTCAAGGTGAGGTAGAGAGCCTAGGTCTGCTAGAAGATGGCTGGATTATGGATCTCTAGCCAGAAGGGGCTGAGGGTCAATGAACTAGCTAGGGGAACAGTGACAAACAGCATCAAGGTCTTCTCAACAGTTCCCTCAGGTGCAGTTCAGGTGCATTAATCTTTTGGACCACAACCTTGGTGTCAGATAAGAAGCCACATGAAGTTTATAAGAGACCTTGCCAGATCAAAGGGTTTGCATATTTTTTAAGGCTATTGATACATATAACCAAACTTACTTCCAAAATGTTTATGCCATTTTATAGTTTAGCAAGCTGAATATGAGAATAACTGCTACCCCATACCCTGCCCAAAAATTAGAACTTGGAGTTTAGACTTCAGGATGCTCTCAGAAAGGCCAAGGACTAGTCAAAGTACTTTAACTAGTTCCTGGCCCTGAGGAAGAGAGCATCAAAAAACATGTTATATAGTACCAACTTTAATCTCACAAAGTTTACCTCACGAAGTTCACTACTTCCTTTCATAGTGGGAAATAGAAGAATCCATGCTAGAGTCCTAAGAAAATGATGGAAAATATTTGGAGAAAAGACTTTCAACACTGGGTTTCACATCTCCTTGCTTCATGTAGCCCAGAGAAGATTCACTTTCCATCCTTCTCCTGAAAACCCTCATTGGCAGCCCAAGATAGGGTACCAGAATATACACCGGCAGAGCTCCAGGTGTACTGTATTCAGCTTCAATACCTAACCCTCATAGAGTTCAGATTGGAAGAGCAATTGTGAAAACCTGATAGCTGCCTTTGGAATGTGCCCAAGTACATTAAGAACCTTCAATGCACTTCTAGTTCTAGATGCTTGAGGAATCGCCACACTGTTTTCCACAATGGTTGAACTAGTTTACAGTCCCATCAACGGTGTAAAAGTGTTCCTATTTCTCCACATCCTCTCCAGCACCTGTTGTTTCCTGATTTTTTAATGAATGCCATTCTAACTGGTGTGAGATGGTATCTCATTGTGGTTTTGATTTGCATTTCTCTGATGGCAAGTGATGATGAGCATTTTTTCATGTGTCTGTTGGCTGTATGAATGTCTTCTTTTGAGAAGTGTCTGTTCATATCCTTTGCTCACATTTTGATGGGGTTGTTTGTTTTTTTCTTGTAAATTTGATTGAGTTATTTATAGGTTCTGGATATTAGCCCTTTGTCAGATGAGTAGATTGCAAAAATTTTCTCCCATTCTTAGGTTGCCTGTTCACTCTGATGGTAGTTTCTTTTGCTGTGCAGCTCTTTAGTTTAAATTAGATCCCATTTGTCAATTTTGGCTTTTGTTGACATTGCTTTTGGTGTTTTCAACATGAAGTCCTTGACCATGCCTATGTCCTGAAAGGTATTACCTAGATTTTCTTCTAGGGTTTTTATGGTTTTAGGTCTAACATTTAAGTCCTTAATCCATCTTGAATTAATTTTTGTATAAGGAGTAAGGAAAGGATCCAGTTTCAGCTTTCTACTTATGGCTAGCCAATTTTCCCAGCACCATTTATTAAACAGGCAATCCTTTCCCCATTGCTTTTGTCAGCTTTGTCAAAATCAGATGGCTGTAGATGTGTGATATTATTTCTGAGCATTCTGTTCTGTTCCATTGGTCTATATCTCTGTTTTGGTACCAGTATCATGCTGTTTTAGTTACTGTAGCCTTGTATTACAGTTTAAAGTCAGGTAGCATGATGCCTCCAGCTTTGTTCTTTTGGCTTAGGATTCTCTTGGCAGTGTGGGGTCTTTTTTGGTTCCATATGAACTTTAAAGCAGTTTTTTCCAATTCTGTGAAGAAAGTCATTGGTAGCTTAATGGGGATGGCATTGAATCTATAAATTACCTTGGGCAGTATGGCCATTTTCAAAATATTGATTCTTCCTATCCATGAGCATGGTATGTTCTTCCATTTGTTTGTGTCCTCTTTTATTTCACTGAGTAGTGGTTTGTAGTTCTCCTTGAAGAGGTCCTTTACATCCCTTGTAAGTTGGATTCTTAGGTATTTTATTCTCTTTGAAGCAATTGTGAATGGGAGTTCATTCATGATTTGGCTCTCTGTTACTGGTGTATAAGAATGCTTGTGATTTTTGCACATTGATTGTGTATCCTGAGACTTTGCTGAAGTTGCTTATCAGCTTAAGGAGATTTTGGGCTGAGACAATGGGGTTTTCTAAATGTACAATCATGTCATCTGCAATTTGACTTCTTTTCCTAACTGAATACCCTTTATTTCTTTCTCTTGCCTGATCTAGAACTAGAAATACTATTTGACCCAACCATCCCATTACTGGGGATATACCCAGAGGATTATAAGTCATGCTGCTATAAAGACACATGCACACGTATGTTTATTGCGGCGCTATTCACAATAGCAAAGACTTGGAATCAACCCAAATGTCCATCAGTGACAGACTGGATTAAGAAAATGTGGCACATGTACACCACGGAATACTATGCAACCATAAAAAAGGAAGAGTTCATGTCCTTTGTAGGGACATGGGTGTAACTGGAAACCATCATTCTCAGCAAACTATCACAAGAACAGAAAACCAAATACCACATGTTCTCACTCATGGGTGGGAATTGAACAATGAGATCACTTGGACACAGGAAGGGGAACATCGCACACCGGGGCCTATTGTGGGGAGGGAGGAGGGGGGAGGGATAGCATTAGGAGATAAACCTAATGTAGATGACGAGTTGATGAGTGCAGCACACCAACATGGCACATGTATACATATGTAACAAATCTGCATGTTGTACACATGTACCCTAGAACTTAAAGTATAATAAAAAAAAAAAAAAAATCTTCTATGCACTAAACCTGAGTCAATGCTCATTCTGATTCACACAGGAAAGAGTGAAGGCTAGCTGGCAGTGGAGTGTGTGTCTAAAGCTAGATTTGGAAGGGGTGTCTTTGAGTATAATTAGTTCTATCACCAAACTGTGTCTTTTATCTGTCCACTAATCTCTATCTTCATTACACAGCTGAAATGCAGATTCTCATTCATCAACAACTGATGCATGAAATGTTGCAACAATGCCCTTAGAAGTTCATTTCCTGTTCTAGGATCTAACTAGACTAAACTGATTATCCCCTACCCCACCCAAATGACTCAAGTATAAACTATATTCCACTGCCTTTTAATTCAGTTTTAGTCTGACCTGCTTAAAATAGATTGCCTTTTTAAATGACAAAACGCTCTTAATGGCAAAAATCATCTTATTTTTTTCTAATATGGTCAAATATGACTCCACAAGTTTACCCTTCAAATTTGCCATTGAAATTCTTTTCTCCCCTGTGAAGATGATTTAGAAGCTATAATAAAGCAAATAAATTACAAATCTTACAATTCACTATAACTCTTACATATAAATAGAAAAATACATGATTATTAACTGTCACATTAAAACCAACAATAGGTTAAATGGGAGAGATGTATACAATAATGGACTTCTGTATACTTATTATTCTCTGATGGTCCCTGTGTGTCTGAAAAGGTGTTTCTAATATTAACTTTTGCGAATTAAGAGGGATATCTGCAAGTGTTTCATATGAGGAGATGACTGCAGCCAACATCTGATTCCTTCATGCCTGTGACCGACAACTCTCTGGAGAGCACCTAAGATGTTCTGGACTGAAATATTTACCTAGTGGACCACTTGAGGAGTTCTTTAACCTCACTCTCTTTTCTTTAGTAGCTCATCCATTATGACTCACTTTTCTCTAGCCTTCATCTTCTTAACTCAAGTATACTTCTTATATGTTCAGTCTATCCTGTTTGCTTTTCATGGTTTAATTATTGTAGCAGTATTACATAAATATGATTTGGTACTAGTTTTCCTTAAAAATGCACACTATTTAGGACATATTGGGGATGAATCCGGCTCTTTTTAGTTTGCCTGGAAAACTATTCCTGAGGGAAAATAAAATCGAAGATTCAATACCTAATTATAAATATGATGTTGAAATGCAAACCACATGTAAGTTCAGGCATGCTAAGTAATAATTGCTTTCAGACCTTATTGCTCCTACAAAGGAAATCTCTCCTGATTTGTTCCATCACCAATTAAGTACATGATCAGAGTTAGCTTAGCCTCAACACTTCATTCAGGTGCTATTGCTTCAAGAATTCTAATTGCATCCATAAATTACTCATTTAATACATTTATATTTAGTATCATTTTTGTGTTTAGCAGTTTTAAAAAATATGAGCTCAGCCCTATGTACCCCTTTAAACCAGACTGTCTCCATTCCCCATTAAAAAGTTGAATACATAACAATCTCTGAAGTGTACAATACTGGAATATGTAATTTAGAAATTCTTTCTAGGCGATTCCGGCACACTTCTCCATGGCCAATTGAGAACCTTTCTATACCCTTGTTGAAAATCTCATTAAGTCCCAGGGCTTTAAATAATATTTATTGGCAAATAACCATCAAATATGTATTTTCAACAGTTTTTGCCCCGAACGCCAAAACTACCTGCTTCTGAATCGTTAAAGTGGTTCCTTACATAAAATATCTGCAAAACAAAACATGGCGTCATCTGTTTCACATATGAACTTTCCCTGGGATATATCATTAGATATTTCTGTGCCTATAGCCACTGACATTCTTTTAAAAAGGCAAGGAAATAAAAGAATGTCTACTGCACAGACAGAGCAGCCTGAAACTAGTTCTTACTGTTTGCTCCCTCTCCTGTAGCTTAGAACTTAACACCTTGCCTCTCAGAGTCTAGTTAATTCTTTACCCACAGTGCGTTTCTAATCTGCCCCTTGCTCTCCATCTTCACAATTACTCCCTACACGCTAGACCGTTAGCAACTGGTGTTTATATGATTGCCAAGTACCCAATTGCAATCACATCCTTGGTATGGTTCTTCATTTATCACTCCTCAGAAGAAATCTGATCATTTCACTCCCTTACTTAAAATCTTTGAAGGTATCTTCATCACCTACCAGATTGAAGTATTTTGAGAGATGTAACATTCTCCAAAATACAGCCTTGCTTTCTCTATTCCTTGCACTTGAAACAGATAAAGTTTCTCTGATTTTCAGACATATACATTTTCAACCAAGTGTCCTTGCATATTTGGGGCTGCTCTGTTTACTCGGACAGTTTGGGTTTGAAATGCAGCTTAACTCTCTAATCTCAAATTTATAATGCGTAAATTGAGTATAGCAATAGTTATCTGCTAGATTTGTTAGAGGATTAAATGACGTGTTTATGAAGCCCTAAATATACATCCTAGTGCAAAATTAATGTTCAATAAGTGGTTGCTATTTAATGCTGTTTGTATCTGACAGTTTTAGTTTAGCATTATATTGTGAATATTTCCCTCATGCCATCAAATCGTCTTTGGAAATATGATTATAAACTGCTACAGAGTAACAAATCACATATATATATTTATTTATTTTAGCAAGTATCTATTGGTGGACTTTTATATTGTTTTCAACTCTTTATTCTTATAATACTGTAATGAATATAATACATAAATCTTTGAGAATACCTCCAAATATCTCACCAGGATAAATTATAAGGAATGGAACATTTTAAGGCTCTAAAAACATATTGCTGAATTACCCTCCAGAGAGGCACCAATTGATGTTCCCACCAGCAGCACATGCAGCTCCTATTCCTTGCACCCTTCCAACCATGCATGGTTTACTTTTCCTCTCTTCACTAGCACGGTGGTTTTTACTTGTTTTTGTTAAAAGAACCAAACACTCCATCTTTAACCCATTTGATTCTTTTAGTAAGAGATGACAGAAACCCATCTGCCTTGCAGAATTTGGAGGGTTTTTATTTATTCTTTTGTCTTTTGTTCTCATAGGAGTAGATTGTGTATTTCAGACATTGTCCAAGGGGTTTACATTATGTTTTAAACCATTTCTTAAACACCCTTAAAACCCCACCAATCCCCAATAACAAATATAAAAGCCTAACCCTCCATATTGGAACATTTTATGATTCTGACATTCATCCCCCAAACCCTGTCCTCAAAATGTAAAAATTCATATCCAATGATAAATGGTAGGGTAATTATCAGGAGTAATAGAAGGGACAAGACTACTTAACCTCAAAATAATTTTCCAGCTCAATCAAAGCTCTATTTGAATCCCTGGTATAAATGGTCCTTATCTAACATCAAGAGATCAGTTAAACACCAAAAATTGCATAAATCCTACTTATCAACTGGCAGAAGAGGAGATAAAGACTAAATGATTTTCTACACTGTTTACTAGCTAAGGAAATGCAGGATGTTGTAAGGCTCTAGTTCAATAGGATTTTGTTTGTCTTACAGCCATTGTCTCCCCAGGGTCAAGCATATCGTAATCACTCAAAAAACTATTGAATAAAAGAAAAATAAAGACATTAACCAGATTTAACTCTCAACTACTTTCACTTAAGCAGGGAGCCTTAGAATAGCTCTCAAAATTTTGATTAAACCTCCTCAACAGGTTTAATTTGCATTTATTGGATTGATAGTAGATAAACATAGTATTTAATTTCATTATTAGCTATTTGTGTGTTTTTGTGAAATATCAGAGCATCATATGCTTTCATATGCTATGATATAGCATATGTTGCATGTATTTTTGAGCCAGGAAGTCTTCCTAAGTCCATGTAACCTAATGAAGTAAATACAGAATTACATAAATAGAAAATTCATTTTACAATATTTATGGTTTTCAGTGTGTCTTTAGAAGCAGGAAAAAAATGAAAGAAACCATCTATCTAAACATATGGAGTTAATTAAATGCACTATGACACATCTACACATAAGACTACTATTCTTTTTTTAAAACTGACAACATAGAAGCACAAAGAAACTGCTTATAAAGTATTCTTAAGTGAAGACATTAGGTCACACAATTATATATGGAATAATGTCCCATCTTCCTTTTCTTGATGAAATAGTTGATGACAGATTCAATCAAATCATGCAAAGATTACTAATGACCTGGTATTGTAAAATGTAGTGTTCAGTTCCATCCTCTTTCTTGACCTAACACCATCTTTTGACACAGGTGATTGCACCTTCCTCCTTGATACAGCTGTGGCACTTGGCTTCAGAATAACCAGACACTCTGGGTTGTCTTTCTTCACTGACAGTTGTTAGTCGTTGTTTCTCTTCATATTCCCAATCTTAAAATATATGAGTTCCCAGTTCTCAGTCCTTGGTTCTCTCTCTTCGTTTCCACTCACCCCTAAGTGATTCCACCTAGGCTTATGGCTTAACTACTTCCTACTTAGAGTGAAGGCTCATCAGATTTCAGTCCTTAGCCTGGACATCTACCCTGAACTCTGGACTCTGCAATCAGCTGCCTATTCATCACCACCAGTTGGACATTTTTAAAAAGGAGTTCTAATTAAACACATCAAAGCCAAACCCCTGATATTTTACCCTCAAGGTTATTGTTCCCACAATCTTCATCATATCAAACAAAGGCAGTTCTGGATATTTGGGTTGAGTAATTATAATGGGATATGGTGGGTCAGAGTCCGAGGAGATGAAGAAGAGGGAAGTTGAAGAGGACAAAGGAAAAAAAAAAAAAATCTGTTCTCCCAGTTTACTTCTAAATCTGTTTGACTATTAGGTCGTCAGAAGCTTAATTTTAGGCCTGTGTAGCATCAACTTCTGTAACATTAATTGTCAATGTTCTCAACAGAAGTGATTCCTGAGTTGACATTAAAATGATCTGGGTAGTACCAAAATTCTAGCTTCAAAGTATTATTCTTATTGACAGCACACATTCTACCTGATGGTGAACAATTTGAGAAACAGTCCCTTTAACTTCAGGAAAAGATGAGGATGTCCGTGACCGCCTTATCTATGCAACATAGTGGAGCTCCTAGATAGCATCATAAGGTAAGAAAAAGCAATAAAGACATAGGGATTGGAATAAAAGAAACAAAACTTTACTCATTGGAATGAAATAAAACAAAAGGACCATTAACAGATGTTTTACCTACATCAAAAACGTCAAATAGTTTATGAACAAAATAACTGCATTAAAAAGATTAGCAAATTTGCTAAATAAAAGACCAAAAAAGGGAGGAAAAAGTCAACTGCATTTTTATCCACCAGGATTAAAAAGTACAAAAATTTGTAAAGGATAAATTTACAACAGCAAAAATATGTATGTATAAGACACTTAGAAGTAAATCTAACAAAATAATATTGTTTACAAGTAAAATATAGGTCCGATACAATGACTTATGCCTGTAATCCCACCACTTTGGGAGGTCAAAGCGGGAGGATTGTTTGATCCCAGGAGTTTGAGACCAGCCTGGGCAATATGGCAAAAACCCATCTCTACCCAAAAAAAAAAAAAAAAGAAAAAGAAAAAACTACACACACACAAAAATTAGCCAGGTGTGGTGGTGCATACCTGTGGTTCTAGCTATTCGGGAGGATGGGGATGGGAGGATCCCTTGAGCTCAGGAAGTTGAGGCTGCAGTGAGCCATGATCGTACCACTGCACTCCAGCCTGGACAACAGAGCAAAACCCTGTCTCAAAAAACAAATAACCAAAAAACCATATGTACACAAAAGAGAAAGATATAATGCTTTATTGAAAGAAATTAAAGAATGATTATATGAAGAAGAAACATGCTATGTGAATGCATAAGCAGACAAAATATGCTAAGGATATCCTAAGTTCTTGTCAATATGATCTAAAGATTGCATGCACTTTCAACCAATCTCAGTAAGAATGTACAGAAATCTCCAGTGACATACAACTTACCTATATAAGAAATCTGCACATGTACTGCTGAATTTAAAAACTTTTTTTTTTTTTTTTTTTGAGACTGAGTCACTCTGTCACCCAGGTTGGAGCGCAGTAACAAAAACATTTCTTGAATGAGATGTACATAATGGATTAAGTACTTAAATGTAAAAGGTAAAATTTTTGAAGAAGAATATTACCTTTATCTTTGAGAAAGAGAAGGATTCTTTCAACAAAAATGTAAACCACAAAAATATCAAAAATTTAGGTATAATAAGACTAAGACTTTCTGATTCTCAAAGGAGACAAAGTTGTAAATATGCAACCTAAGAGAATATATTTACAACATAACCCCTACCAAAAGTTTCATGTCTAGAACATATAAAGAAATTCTACAAATATTAAAAATAAAAACAATCTCCAAATAAAGGGCAAAACATATAGCTCAAATATTTCCCACAGAAGGAAAAAAATACAGTCAATAAGCATTAAAAGCTGCTCAAATTCATTACCAATTATGGACCTAAAAACTAAAACCATGATGGGATGCTCTCTCACATAAGCTCACAATTTTTTTTTTAATTAAGTAACAGAGTTGGTAAGAATGAGAATCAACAGAAACTCTTAAACACTGCTCTTGGGAGAGTAAATTCATACAAAATCATGGAATTATCTAGTAAAGCTGAAAATATACATATGCCCTGACCTAGTCTCACGGGTCTTAGATATGTCTTTGGTACTACGTGCCAACAAACAAATAAGAATATGCATAGTGGCCTTATTTTCAGCAGCAAACTATAAACATATGTCCAGCACAGGAGAATAATTGTAAGATATTCATGTGATAAAGAACTCTGACTGTGAAAATAAGTGAACAGTGTGCAATAACGTGGATGAATCTTAAAAATACAATGTTAAGCGATAAAAAGCAAATCTTATTAGGGCATATCTAGTATGACACCATTTATATACATTTCAGAAGTTGGCTATTAAATGTACATCATATAGGGGTAAAGAATCTATATAAGCCGGGAGTGGTGGCTCATGTCTGTAATCCCACCGCTTTGGCAAGCTATGGTAGGAGAATTACTTGAAGCTAGGAGTTCAAAAAGTGAGACCCCATCTCTACAAAAAAAAATTTAAAAATTAGCTGGGAATGGTGGCATGTGCCTGTAGTCCTAGCTACTCGGGAGGTTGAGGTGGGTGGATCACTTGAGCCTGGAAGTTCAAGGATGCAGTGAGCTATAAACACAAAACAGAGCAATGTTTATCCCTGCAGTAGATTGAAGGATGTTGCCAGAAATATCCCACAGGGGGACTTCACTGTAAGAATAATTATCTATGTAAGATTTGTTATGGATGCTTGGGTATACATTTGTTATTATTCTTTATAATTTACCTAGTCGTTGCATATATGCTGTTGTATATACCATGTATTTCATAATCTTTTAAAAATTGTGATAGAACTTTTGGTTTCAAGTTTGTTATAACAAAATAAGATATACTTTGGTCAATCAACCACTATTTATATGTCCTATTGACTATATTCTCAGGCAAGAAGACGCTAGAATATACTCTGGGTGGCTCATGTGCCTATGGCTTCATCCCAAACTTTTCATCTTTTCAAAGTTCTATGCAAAAATGTCAGGTTGGAAATCTTCCATCTGCCCCTTCACATACACCTCTGTACCCCTCTACACTCTTCTTTGCCATGGGAGGGTGACCTATATGGGCCACATAAATGGGTTTCCATTCTCTGACTTTTAGTTGATTGAGTCAATGGAGAGTCCCCAACAGTGATTGGATGGAGGGAGGACAGTGAGATCAAGGTATCTCATTCCTTCCCAATAGTATTGTCTCTAGCTGACTGTGTACCTGGATCAAATGTCACTGTTCCTCTTCAAGGCTTCCAACTCTCCATAACTTCTTCCAGGTTCTGGTAAGTTCCACACCCCTTTGGACCTAGAGGGCCTAACATTTGATGTCGACTCATATTAAACTGTAGGTTGCTGTGTCAAATATGTGGTTCCCCTAAACTGATACCTCTATAAATAATCCTTTTGTAAATAAATCCTTTTTCAAATAGTCTATTTTTAATATGCCATCTATTTCTTGTTGAGACTTTGACTGATATAGAGATGGAAAGAAAATCAGGTGAGAAGACATATCAAAAGTTACAAATTTATATAGAACTATTCTGACAGACAATCAACTAAGTTTATTTAGAACCCAATGACCATCATAAAAATGAAAAAAAGAGGGAAAATGGTAAGAATGCAAGCAAGAGTCTTAATTCAGAGATATTTAACCACCTATACAGTAAGTCCTCATTTATCATCATAGATAAGTTCTTGGAAACTGCAGCTTTAAAGAAAACGACACATAATAAAACCAATTTTACCATAGTCTAATTGATGTAAAAAAGTTAAGTTCCTATAGCATATTTCTGGTAACAAAAACATTACCAAACTTCTAAATAAAGACCTACAACAATTCTATTAAACGCTGAAATAAATGAACTACACCTACATTTAAGAAAGATTAATAATTATCTGCCCAATTTTTATCAGAGAGTTACAACAGTCATGGTGGTGGGTTAATTTAGGAAATAAGCGTTTGAAAAGAGAAAGTGGTAAAGTGCATCTCCTACCACCTACATCAAAACATGTTCAAAGCAATCATATTGTTCAAAATATATCAAAACATACTCAAAATAATCATGTATAGGGGCTTGTTGAGCACTTTCCTACTGAATCACTTATTGTGATGCATTTGTTTGATTATATACTTTACAAATTTTCATTTTACAACACTTTGTATTCATTCATTCATTCAAAATGCTTATTCCAGGTTCAGGATGGTGGGTGGTCAGGGCCCTTCTCAGCAGCTCAGGGCACAAGGTGGGAATCAACCCTGGAGAGAATGTCATCCCATTGCAGGACACTCACTCAGATGGGGACCATTTAGACACCCCAGTTAACCTAACATGTACACCTTTGGATGTGGAAGGAAATTGAAATACCCACAGAAAACTCTTAGACATGGAGAACATGTGCAAATTTCACAGCGACTCTAGCAGGGAATCAATTTTTTTCCCCTTAATGTTATAACCAAATGACATTGAATTAAATGACATTATTAGAGGACCTGCTGTATGTTAGCTCATTCAACAGGGAAATGGTGTATTGAATACTGTTAGAGGAATATGATTCTAGTGGTAACTTTATGTAGAATAAACTGTGCCCAAGACCCTGGAAATAAGAGGTCCATGACTTAACAAGCCAGTGGCAACTACCTTACTGACATCAGTCTTAGAATGCATATTTGAGAGGATATCCAAGTGTGGTTCTTTAATACTCTCAGTCTCACATCAGTTTGCAGATTCTGGTCTCGTCTGGCATGCCTCATCTGTGAAGTGAATTCCACCTGGATGTCAAGCAAAGTGATGACATGACATGACAAACAAAATGGGAATTCAGTAGAACAGCTCTTTTTTGCTGCCAATAATATTTTAATTTGTATCCTTATCACCACTAATTGTTTTTCATCACACTGTTCAAGGCCTTTAGCAGCATTTTCATATTCTATTCTAGGTGTATTTCAAGTCTATTGCACCAAAACAAATACTCATTAGTGTCTTGCTCTGCCTCCTTCTAAACCCAGTCTTTTCATATTGTTCCTTTGCCCACAATAGACCCTGAAATGTCTCCCTGTTTATCACCATCTGCAGATTTAATTAATGTGCTGTTTTGCTCATCTTCTGGATGATTAATAAAGATGTTGAATAAAATCAAGCTTAATATCACAACTTGTGGCACCCAGTAGTCACCTTTCTCCAAGTGAACACAAGTAGTTTGCTTTTGCATCTGTTCATAGTCTCTTATGCTATTCTCAATCCATATGAAGTGTGTTCTTCGAGTCACTCCTGAGTTTGCAATCTGAACCAGGAGTCTCCCTCAGAATAACTCCTTCATGGATTGTACCCCCTGTGTCATTACTGACATAATCCAGTATTATGTACAAGGAAAGATGAAACAGATTTCTTAAATGATATATTCTACAATTTAGTAACACTGAAGATTCTCAAAATGTCATTACACTTACTATATAATTTGGCCTTTTCACAAGTAACTTTATAAAGCAGATTATATATTTCTCATGAGGAACCCGAGACTCTAATTTACAGAATGTTAATGATAGTTTCAGTCTAGGATTCTGAAATTCATACTTGCTGATGCCTAATTTGGCGTTCTAATTAGTTAAAATATACGACCTCAAGTTTAGGTATTAGAAGTTTTGGGGAAAAAACTGTTACCATACCTTCAAGTTCAATGTTTGAGAGTGAAAGGTAGGGTTTACTTGTTTATTTAGTGACCGAATCTCACTCGGTCACCAGGCTGGAGTGCAGTGGCATGATCTCAGCTCACTGCAACCTCTGCCTCCTGGGTTCAAGTGATTCTCCTG
Source organism: Mandrillus leucophaeus (assembly GCF_000951045.1). Taxonomy (NCBI): domain Eukaryota; kingdom Metazoa; phylum Chordata; class Mammalia; order Primates; family Cercopithecidae; genus Mandrillus; species Mandrillus leucophaeus. Next base: position 799,455 of record NW_012105220.1, on the reverse strand, counting down.
CCTCAGCCTCTCAAGTAGCTGGGACTACAGGCATGCGCCACCATGCCTGGCTAATATTTTGTATTTTTAGTAGAGATAGGGCTTCACTGTGTTGGCCAGGATGGTCTCGATCTCTTGACCTCATCATCTGCCTGCCTCGGACTCCCAAAGTGCTTGGATTACAGGGAGGAGCCACTGCGCCTGGCCTTGTAAGTTAGGTTTTATAAATGTCTAGCAGTATGAATTTTAATTTTTCTCAATGCTTTTGTTTGTAGAGGTTCTTACTGAAACCAAGCTAGGTATTAAAAGCAAATCAATGAGAAAATAAAAGGTAAGTTTTGTAAATATCCTCATATAGGCAGTATATACTTGTATATATGCCGATAGATAAGGCTCATCTTTCTGTTGGCTTAACAGTATGCTCACAATAATTCTGAGTCAACTAGGCTTTTATTAATCCCAGTTTATTATAAGCAGGTTATTCCAGCTGATTTTTTGCTTCATAGGAGAGGTTTTACTACTTCTTCCCCTTAGGCCTGGTCTTCTCCCTTCTGGTGCTCAATGATAGAACCCTCAATTCATCCAAAGGCCATAGAGACCTCTGGCCTCTATTAACCAGCACTGAGTTTCTTCTAAAGGGAAAAATGCCAGGAGCTGACAGCATATTCTTCACTTGCTCTTGCCTCTGGGATGATCTGCAGTGGAGGATTTCTCAGCTTAGCAGTACTGCTGATTTCCAACTCACTGCAGAGCTCCTTTATGCATGAGGGCCGTCAGGAGCTCCTGGTTGTGTATGTGCGCAGGAGCTCTCTCTGTCCAGTCCAACCATGATGATAAAGAGCCGGATGCAGGACAAGGACTAAAAATGGCAAAAGTGAGTGTTCATTCATTACGTTTCTGTCACTGGCCAATTCTTAGACATTACAATTAGTTGTGTGACCCCCTTAAGGAAGTTACATATATTCAGTTTTTCTCATTTCTGAGAATAAAAGTACAAACTTCCACTGGCACAATATGTAATGTGCCAGAAAAGTAAAAGTCGTATCTTGCATGTTATACCTCACCTCTTCTATCTCATAATTTAAATTCTCTACAAAAATTTATTAACCAAATTATTAAATTGTAAAGGCATATGCCTTTTTTAAAAGGTATATATGCATCTTATAAGGAAACTATTTTGGGTAAAGTTTTATGTATCTCTGAATAATAAGCAGAAAGTAAAGCATGCTTTGTTAACCTCATGTTAAGAAACTTTTAAATAAAATTATTAACCAAAGATAAATAAAAGTAAAATGTTTCAAACCCATTTTTTAAGGTATAGAGTAGGATTTGGTATATAAATCCCATCATTTATTTTTCCCCAACAACTCTGAGTCCTGATTACAGGATCTAAACAAAAGGGCTGAAGCAAATGGGGTATCAGACTTCAGTATTATTGATGGTAAAGCTTGATCAGAGAATGTGTCAGGAACCTGAAGACAAAACGAGATGTTTTTTCTCCCTTTCAGAGATGGCCAGTTCCACATAACTCTATACTCATGCCAACCTGGTTCTGTGGTTCTATTTATCTCTTCACATGATGTGGTTAATTTTATGCATCAACTTGACTGGGCTACAGGATGCCCAGGTATCTGTAAAACACTATTTCTGGGTATGTCTGCAAGGGCATTTCCAGAAGAGGTTAGCATTTGAATTGGTAAACCAAGTAAATAAGATGGCCCTCCCCAATGAGGTGAGCAACATCCAACATGTTGAGAGTCTGAATAGACTGAAACAATTAAATGAAAGTTGAATTCTCTCTTTCTGCCTTATTGCTTGAACTGAGATATTGGTCTCTGCCCTCAGACTGGATATTACATCACCTACTTTCCAGGTTCTCAGGCCTTCAGACTCAAACTGGTATTGACATCACTGGCTTTCCAGGGTCTTCTTGTAAATTACAGAACATGGGACTTCTCAGCCTCCATAATCATAAAATAATTATAACATTTTACGGAATTCTGTAATAATCTCATTTTACACACACATGCGTGCGTGCATACACACACACACACACACACCTTCTATTGGTTCAATTTCTCTGGAAGACCCTGACTAATATACATGGATATAAGGATAAATAAGCAAGTCAAGTACCTGAGAGAGATTATTTCCTTCATAGGGCGGGATGAATAAGAGCAAGAAAGGGAAGTCAGATGCAAGGGGTGTCAGCGGAGGGAAGAGAAAAGGTTGAAGTTTTGTCCACCAGAACTTGTAAGTTTTAGTGGTCATTCCCCTTCTACAGCTGAAGATACTTCCCCTTCTATAGCTAGACATACAGAAGTAAGTAAGTAATGGTTGCTTCTTATATCATCATCACAGTCATAAACCTTATGTATTTGCTTGATAAAGTAGGTGTTGGAAGTTTTCCCAGGATGAACACCTAATGAACAACCAGTTCTTTACTTAAAATTCTCTAAGATACTTGGTCTCAGTAGGTGATGTTGAGTAAACAGTGTTTTTTTTTTTTTTTTTTTTTTTTTTTAGCTTTGTACCAGGCACTTTACATATATAATCTAATTCTCCTCCTATCTAAACCATATGTTAGATACTATCACAAATATTTTAGTATTAAAAAGCCTGAGGCAACAAAGGCAGATAAAGTTAAGACAATTTGTCCAAGGTCACATAGATGGAAAGAAGGTATAGGCGGGGTAGTGATCCAACTAGGACTTAGCTCAGAGCCTGAGTAGCAGGCTACATGTGTCCAGCAGTGAAAGCAAGAAGCGGACAAAAGCAGACACATTCATACACTGATAATATATAATCAGCCACACTGTGGAACTGGGAAACATTCTCTGGCAAAAAGAACCCCATCCATGTTTCAACACATATTTCTCTTGTCTATCTGCCATATCATGGCATCTCTCACTGAAGACTACACAAACCCTTCTAAACTCTTACCATGAAGCAGCTAAACCCTTGGAAATTATGTTCCTTAGACTCCCTTACCAAAAGGCATTTGGCTATATTCCATCATAAGAAGCTCCTAGGTGGGATTTGGGAGGCAAATGGAAAGAATAGACCACTATTTTTAGCTTTAGCCAAGGGTAGGTGCATAAGTAAAGGCAGGGATTCTGGGATTCCTCTCTTCTGTTGCCTAAGCTGGAGTACAGTGGTGTGATCTTGGCTCACTGCAACCTCCACGTCCCAGGTGCAAGCGATTCTCCTGCCTCAGCCTCCCAGGTAGCTGAGATTACAGGCATCTGCCACTAGGCCTAGCTAATTTTTGTATTTTTAGTAGAGATGGGGTTTCACCATGTGGGCCAGGTTGGTCTCGAACTCCTGACCAAGTGACCCACCCGCCTCAACCTCCCAAAGTACTGGGATTACAGAGGTGAGCCACTACTCCTGGTGCTTCTACTTCTCTGTATTAAAATCTTCTACTCAAATCTCCACAGTGGCCAAAAAAAATAAATAAAATCTACCCCAAGGGTTGGAAAACTGTGGCCCAAGGGATAAATTTGGCTTATAAGCTGTTTTTGTAAATATGTATTTATTGGGTTACGGCTACTCCCATTGGTTTACATATCGTGTGTGGCTGTTTTTCCTCTATAAAGAGTAGTTGCAACAAGAGAACAAAGGGCTCATGTGGTAGCCTCCAAAATTTCCATGTCCTAATTCCCAGAACTTGTGAATATATTAAATGGTAAAGAGACTTTGCACAGGTGACTAAGGATTGAGATGGGAAGATTATGCTAGATTATCTGAGTGGGCCTAATGTGAAGGTCAGAGAAGGAGAGTGATTTGGAGATACTCTGTAACTGTTTTTGAAGACCAGAAGAAAGGATCACATTCCAAGGAATGCAGGTGGGGCGTTGTAACAGGGAAGAAGATAAACTTTCTCTTAAAACCTCCAGAAAAGGCACTGCCCTGCCAACATCTTCATTTTAGGACTTCTGACCTCCAGAATTATAAGATAATACAATTGTATTATTTTAAGCCATTAAGTTTATGGTAATGTTATTATGGCAGCAAAGGAAAACTAATCTAATCTGGAAAGCCTAAAATATTCACTGTCTGATCCTTGCAGAGTAAGTTTGCTGTCCTCCTGGTCTACCAAACATACTTTCTTAAGGGTGATTCTGGTTAGGGATAGTGTATTTTCTCTGAGATAATGAATAAAGAGGTTCTAGTTGGCTAAAGTTTTGCTGTGTAATTTTTTTTGGAAGGAAGGGTAACAGAAAAAAAGCTTCATATACATCTTTTATGCTAAACTCCAGTTTAAAATCATCTTTCAGCAAATCTAACCTGGGACAGATACACTCATCAAAAATTCTGGGGCCACAACTCACATCTTCACAACCAGAGATAAAAAAATCTTACTTTACCGCTGCACTAATTTCTAGGGAAGAGTTTGTTTGCTTTCTATTTTCTCTTCTAGAAATTAGTCCCAGTCCTAGACCACTTGATATAGTGATAGGATAAGGTAGATTGTGGAATGTGTCCATTGCTTCTGGCACTGTATGAGTAGGTTTCCCGAAACCAGATTGTTGACCAGGATACAAATTGCCCAAGTATTCACTAGAGAAAGAGAAATTAGTGCTGATAAGGCAAAATAAATATCCTTTGACATATCTTTTCCCCACAACAAATTCCTGTATCAGATTATAAACCTTAAATTCATAGACATGATCTAAGGGTAATGTTTCCCTGTGATGGCATCTATTTAATACTAGAAGAATTTCAATCTAATTTTGCATGATTTCACTCATACACATTTTAGTTAAAATGATATAACCAGAGTCATGGTTATGGCTCAGTTGTATTCCCCTAAAATTTATATGTTGACATCCTTGCTGTGTCTTTAATATAAAGACCTGAATATTGCGAGTAGTATAATAGTAGTTATCCAAAACCCACTGGGAAAGCATTTGGGAAAAAAGAAGTATCTTTTTTTTCCATTGACTGCTCAACATGTATATTCCTAATCTCTTATATTGATGCATTACCACCGATCTTAAAAACTCCCATTTTTATCACAGGCTGCCTCCACATCACCATTTTTCTTCCATTCTAATGAGTTCAGATCATCTTTCTTGCTCATGACTTTGGTCATTTCCCTTCTATGTCTTCCTCCTCTTTTCTCTTTATATAAAACTCAGACACTTCATTGGCCACGCAGTATTAAATTATTTCCTTGTCCCTCATCTCCTTCCTGCATCCTTTGTTATCCATCACGTTGCTTCCTGTGTCACTTTTCTACTCACTCTCTCATTCTTCCAAATGCTTCATAATCTCCAGAAAGCCTATAGTGTACAATTTACATTAGCATACACTTGCCCCTTTGTGATCATTCCTTTCCTGCTAACACTCTCTATCAGCCACAGAAAAGGAAGTATTCGGGTGACGTATTTTTGAATTATACAGGACAGCTTGGCAGGTACCAAAAATTTTCTACTCACGGATTGATTGTCTCAGACAATTCTAAAAACACATCTGTCCCCAGTGATTTAATTTGCTTGATAGTAAATCTATTGTAATCTACTCAGATAACAACTTGCTATTTATATCAAACTAGTATCCAATACTGCGATGTTAAATATAGGATTCTCTACATTTCCTGACAGTCATTTCTAATAAACCATGGCGTACGCAAGAATGAACATTTAACTTTATAGAGAATCAGCTGCAAGGCAAAAAGGTTTAAAGCACCAGGTCAGATATAAGCCACAAGAAAGACCTCTATTTCTAAACTAAACAGAGCATTAAAAAAATTTTAGAGCTAGAAAAGACCTTACAGATCATCCGTTGCAATCCTTTTAGAAGTAAGGAAACCAACACAATTTGAGAGCTCAGACAGCTCATTCGAGGTCATACACTCAGCTGAGGGGGACAGTCAAGCTTGAACACAGGGTCCTGGCTTCAGCACACAGGCTTGGTGCTTTTCCTGTCATACCCTGAAGGAGTACCAAAGAGTCTGCTCTGCACACCAAGAGTCCCTTCCATTTTCACAGAAACAGATTCTATTTGGAAGCTCAGAAAAACACATTGTATTATCATCAACAAAATGGGCAGTCCTGAGTGCTAAACAGCACTTTCCTGTAGAAAGCAGGTCTGCAAAATGGGGAGCAGGATGGCTGCTGTCTTTAATCTGAGACCTGGACTTTAAAACATGCAGAGAAAAAAAATGTCTGTCTCAAGAGGAAAACCGTTGCAGTAAATTTCTAAATCAAACGTTATAGATAATTAGCCCAGGTTGGGGACGTTACAAAGGATAAATTTGCCCAGGGTGGTGGTGGTGTTCTGTTTATCTTAAGAGTCCATGCAATGAAAACATGTTTCATTCTGAACAAGTGTCAGAGACGTTAATTAAGAAAAACTAGGGAAATTGAAAGAAAACTACAGTGGTGTGTTCAGTGGAAAGTGGTTCCCAAATACTTTGAGAACCTCACCTGGCAAGGTCCCTTTTACTTCTGGAAAACAGAGGAAAGTTTTCAATCCAAGAAAAGGCAGGAAATACCAATATAAGGAAAAACAATGGTACTTTAGAGTCAATCTGTAAAAACTCACATTAGGTTATTACATTTTACATTTGATTAAATTTGTGATCATATATATCAAAGTACCATTCAGATGCCTCCATAATCTACTATTCCATTTAATTCATTTAACCATTAAACATAGACACACACATGTAACAACCAGGATTGAAATTAGTGTCATAATAATTTCACATAAAATGCCATCTCTATGAGAAATTTTATAATTATATTAGTTACCTTTAAGTCTAGGAATTATGGCTCATTACTGTTATCAACTGTAAATTGAAAGAGTAATCACATTTAAGGAAAAAAAACACTGAGTATAAAAACAATGTTGTATAAGACACATTTCATTAAAATAGAATGCAAAAAATCATACATTTTAACCCTCTAGTTATTGTACTGTGCCAGCCTAATAAGATTGGTGTTGAAACCTTATGCAGCATCTTTAAATTCCAGGATCTCATGCTATTCACGTTGTTTGAACATTTGTTTAAAAATATTAAGTGAAGGCTTGTTCTGTGCCTACCAATGTGCCTGGCTCTGAAGGACAAACAATGCAATTTGATATGGTCTCTGCACTCAGGGACAGATAATGATGTTATTTCCATATATTGTGGTCATTTTATTTAAGACTGATTCTTCCTGGCCAAAGTCTCCATTGAATAAGGTAAAATGGTAGGTAACCTCCATTGAATAAGTCATGATGGTCAAGATGTATGGAGAGTCAATCTACTACTCGTAGTAAATATACTTTACAGAACAAGTTCATTCCATACAAATTAGCCCAAAGTTCTAAAGTATATCTTATTTTCATGATTTTACATTGTATATTTAGAAATGGTAGAAATGGATTCCTTCTTTTAAAATAAATCTCCCAACAGACTGAAATTTTGGTGCCAAACAGATTAAGATGCACTATACAGTGCAGTAGAAAAACCACTAGCCAGGGAAAGGAGGCACTTGGGTGTTAGGCAGGCCAACCATATGATTTATCGTCCATACTAGGACACCACTGAGAGCGAAAGGAGGTACTTTTACTAATTACACCAGGACAGTATGTGTAAATGGGGACTGCGCCTGGAAAACCTGGGCATACACACATCCTAGCTCCAGTACCAGGTCTGCCCTCAGCAAGCTGTGTTCACAGATGACAAGTAGGAACAAGACACACCACTTCTTAAAATGTTCCACTGGCTCTCTTCATCCTTAGAATAAAATCTAAAGTTCTTACCGAGGAATATATGGCCCTGAAAGATCTGACCATGGCCACCTCTCCAAACTTGATCTACCACTCTCTCCCTCTCACTCCCTGTTCCCCCTGCTCTTCAACCTGCCAAGTACAATCAGGCTCAGAATAGCTGAAAATGCCAGGGCCTTAAACAATCTCCCGAGATAGTTTTATGGCTCCATCCTTCTCTTCATTCAGATTTTCCTTCAAATGGGATCTCTCAAGGCACCTTCCCTGACATTCTGTCTAATACAATCACCTTTCTCCCACATTACTTTATTGCTTCTATTATCCAGTTTTCTCTTCCTAACAATTTCACTCCTTGCCTTATGCTTTGTATCTGTTTGCTTCTTTGTTTAATGTTTGCCTTTACCCTAGAAGTTTAGATATGTAAGATCACAGACTGTTCATTATATCATATCTTCAGGACCTAGATTAACATTGGCACATTTGCAGCACTTGAAAAGTATTTGTTGAATAAATGTCAAATGTAGGAAAGTATTTTTAACTGCTTTGACCCTAAGTCCTTAAGTTCTGTAAAAAAGTTTGACAATGCTACCTGGCTTCTGATTCTTCTCAGTTTCTCCACACAGTCAGTCATCTCCCTTCTCTGTATACTCATAGGCTGATATGTACCTCAATTACTGCCCTTATCACACTGGCCATCACCAGCCAGGGAAGTAAGTATTAAGACATAAATGGGCAGGGTGTACCTTGGGAGCTAATTGGGAAGCCTGATATGGCCAAAAAGGGGTAACGTGACATTGAAAATACAGCCAGCAGTCAGACCTTGGAGGCCAATTTTTATAAGACAAATTAAAGAATTTGTACTTCATTCTAAGGCCATGGGTGGTTATTAAAGGATTTTAAACTGAGGGGTACAATCAGAGTTGCATTACTGAGGATACATCCGACTGGTTTAGGAAGAATAAAGTGTAGTGTTAACAGAACTAACTGCGAGGAAGCCCTAAGGTGTTCTTGTCAGTTGTTCCATCCAGAAATGACTGGTCTGATTAGGGAGAACCCTGGCTAGACCCACCACTCTGTATCCCTTAGATTTATCATTTAATAATAATATTGTCTCTCTAGGTTAGAATTCATCTATACTGCTATGAGAGGAAACACAAAATATCTTGCAGCTCTCTGGAGTGGCTATAGTATAGGATTGGGAGTGCACCTGTAGTTCCAGTTTGTTGGAAGACTGAGGCAGGAGGATTACTTCAGGCCAGGACTTAAGACCAGTCTGGGCAACATAGTAAAACCTCAATTATACAAAAAATTTAAGTTAGCCAGGCATGGTGACATACTCCTGTAGTCCCTACCTACTCCGGAGACTGCTTGAGCCTAGGAGTTCAAGGCTGCAGTGAGCTATGATGGCACTGCTGCACTCCAAACTGGGTGATAGAGACCCTGTCTCTTAAAAAAAGGAAAAAAAAGAACAACTTACTGCATGGATTAATCTAGATTCCTTTTCCAGATTGTCACAGATTGCCTTTTATTAAAACAAAATTCTTAGAGAATAAGTTATACATGTAAGGTGGAAGATAAAACTGTGTGGTTATACCCAAAGTTGTTACCTAACCTATAATTTTAGTGGTTTGTGAACATCCTGACCCTTCATGGACCTATTAAGGAGATCCCAAAAAAGTCCTGTTTAAGGATCTGTTCTAAGATAAAAGAGTAATAAAAACCAAATGATGGATTCCTGGGTTAGGTGTGTTTAATTTAAAAGATTATCATGATAAGAATCATAGGACATATGCTTCAATGTTTATCCAAGCAGTACAGTTTTCTGACACTCTAGTGCCTAGTTAAAAGCTAGAGAGTCTCGGGGTCTCTCTCTCTCTCATTTCATTGTTTGTAGGGTGTGTGTGTGTGTGTGTGTGTGTGTGTGTGTGTGTGTGTGTGTGTGTGTGTATAGACACATATTTGAGAAAGATCTATCCAGAATAGAACAAACTTTAGTAGATGGTGCATAAAGTGTGGAGTAATTCAGGGACATAAGAGTTATTCTGTTTCTTGACAGCTCCTGTTATGTCTAGCATTTTTACAATTTCTTCTTTTGTCAGGACAATAAGGTTTCAGTTATAATAAAAAGTTGCCAGGAGGGTTAATCCACTAGCCCTGCAGCTCAAGTATATTAGTTCTATTGTCTGAGGATTGGAGAGCTCTAAGAGAAAGTGATATACAGGAGGCAATTTGCTTAAACAATGTAATAATGCATATTTATTAGAGAATATTTAGAAAAGTCAAGTAAAATGAGAAAAGTTAAAATCATTCATAATTGTAGCACCCCTGTATAAACTGTTAGATTTTAATATACCCTATTTTACATTTTATATGTGATCTTTGAAAATTCTTGTAAATAGTTTTATCCCCCACCCAGAGCATGCCCAGGGCTGAGGGGCAAGCCAGGGTCCCTGCCTGGGGGAGGAAAGCAATGTAAGAAAAATATGCTGGGCTTTTGACAGACTGACCCAGCCTATCATGTTATGTCAAAATAGCTTCCCCATTAGTAACATGAAGACAGATTATATTATATACAGGCTTACTCTGCTTGGCCACTGCTAGTAAAATTTTATTTTCCCCCTAAGAAAACGGTTACTGATCATCCAAGTCACAGTTTGCCTTAGGGGTTATAATGCTGTGGATGAAGTTTCTTACTTTTCCACACTGATTTCAAGCTTTTCATTTTTAAAAATACATCTTAGTTATTTGATAAATTAAAAATGATTCCTCACGGTGGCTTTAAATTCAGCATTCAAATTTAGTTTCATCCAACAAAATACTCTGTAAAAAACAACTTTGTGATGTCCTCAAAGCCAGCTCACATTTAAAAAGCATGAGTAACATAATTAGGTGGGGAGCTCTTACACATCTTCTCCTCTTACCTATGCTGTGACAAACCAATGGGTACTGAAATATGCTTCACGGGTCATGAGGAGGGTGCTGCACATCTTCTTTCCCATGCCTCTTGTGACTGGAGGGTACTCACTCACTCCCAGAACTGACCTGAGCTTGCCTAGCAACAGGATGTAGTTGCTAATGGTAACCGTTCCATGGGGAAATATTTGCTCTGGGTGTTTGGGGTCTTTGTCTTTACAGAAGTAAGACAGTTTGATAGACTTTATGAGTGTAAGTGACATCTCAAAACCTACACCTGTTCCATTCTTTTGCCTCTTATACATGTACCAGTTAAAAAATTTCCTTGATAGAAGCACAGATTGGCCTCACCCCAATTCCAGAATCTACCTATTTTCTTTTACTTCGACCAAAAAGTAGATGTAAATCCTACCACGTCTTACTGGGGCCAGCTGTAGATTTCCGCTCTTCCACATAGGCCCCACCTGTGGGTTCCCAGCTTTGGCCAACGAAAGTTATGTGAACCTGAACTATAAGCAATTTTTTTT
>NW_012105220.1:776142-788261 GCF_000951045.1 Mandrillus leucophaeus | reverse complement strand
TCGGGGTCTCTCTCTCTCTCATTTCATTGTTTGTAGGGTGTGTGTGTGTGTGTGTGTGTGTGTGTGTGTGTGTGTGTGTGTGTGTGTGTATAGACACATATTTGAGAAAGATCTATCCAGAATAGAACAAACTTTAGTAGATGGTGCATAAAGTGTGGAGTAATTCAGGGACATAAGAGTTATTCTGTTTCTTGACAGCTCCTGTTATGTCTAGCATTTTTACAATTTCTTCTTTTGTCAGGACAATAAGGTTTCAGTTATAATAAAAAGTTGCCAGGAGGGTTAATCCACTAGCCCTGCAGCTCAAGTATATTAGTTCTATTGTCTGAGGATTGGAGAGCTCTAAGAGAAAGTGATATACAGGAGGCAATTTGCTTAAACAATGTAATAATGCATATTTATTAGAGAATATTTAGAAAAGTCAAGTAAAATGAGAAAAGTTAAAATCATTCATAATTGTAGCACCCCTGTATAAACTGTTAGATTTTAATATACCCTATTTTACATTTTATATGTGATCTTTGAAAATTCTTGTAAATAGTTTTATCCCCCACCCAGAGCATGCCCAGGGCTGAGGGGCAAGCCAGGGTCCCTGCCTGGGGGAGGAAAGCAATGTAAGAAAAATATGCTGGGCTTTTGACAGACTGACCCAGCCTATCATGTTATGTCAAAATAGCTTCCCCATTAGTAACATGAAGACAGATTATATTATATACAGGCTTACTCTGCTTGGCCACTGCTAGTAAAATTTTATTTTCCCCCTAAGAAAACGGTTACTGATCATCCAAGTCACAGTTTGCCTTAGGGGTTATAATGCTGTGGATGAAGTTTCTTACTTTTCCACACTGATTTCAAGCTTTTCATTTTTAAAAATACATCTTAGTTATATGATAAATTAAAAATGATTCCTCACGGTGGCTTTAAATTCAGCATTCAAATTTAGTTTCATCCAACAAAATACTCTGTAAAAAACAACTTTGTGATGTCCTCAAAGCCAGCTCACATTTAAAAAGCATGAGTAACATAATTAGGTGGGGAGCTCTTACACATCTTCTCCTCTTACCTATGCTGTGACAAACCAATGGGTACTGAAATATGCTTCACGGGTCATGAGGAGGGTGCTGCACATCTTCTTTCCCATGCCTCTTGTGACTGGAGGGTACTCACTCACTCCCAGAACTGACCTGAGCTTGCCTAGCAACAGGATGTAGTTGCTAATGGTAACCGTTCCATGGGGAAATATTTGCTCTGGGTGTTTGGGGTCTTTGTCTTTACAGAAGTAAGACAGTTTGATAGACTTTATGAGTGTAAGTGACATCTCAAAACCTACACCTGTTCCATTCTTTTGCCTCTTATACATGTACCAGTTAAAAAATTTCCTTGATAGAAGCACAGATTGGCCTCACCCCAATTCCAGAATCTACCTATTTTCTTTTACTTCGACCAAAAAGTAGATGTAAATCCTACCACGTCTTACTGGGGCCAGCTGTAGATTTCCGCTCTTCCACATAGGCCCCACCTGTGGGTTCCCAGCTTTGGCCAACGAAAGTTATGTGAACCTGAACTATAAGCAATTTTTTTTAAAAATTTAGAAACCAGTAAAATTCACTTGAAAATGCACTAAAAAGTTGTACCTCAAAGGTATTTGATTTATCAATGTTTTATTGAGGTTGAAAAATCTTCAGTTTGAACCAATTTGTTTTAGAGTAAGATTTTTGAACCTCAGCATTATTGACATTGTGGACTGGATAATTCTCTGTTGCAGGAGACTGTTCTGTACATTAGAAGATGTTCCACAACATCTCTGGTCTCTATATCCAAATGCTGTAACATCCAAAATCATCTTCACACATTGCTAAATCTCTAGGCAACCCAAAGGATGGGTCAAAATTACCCTGGGTTGAGATCTACTAATGTAAAGCAATCTATTTAAAGAAAAGATAAAATTTTAAAACTCAGAATAGTTAGCCAAACAAAACAGACATAATTGAAATATAACAATCTTAAATTTGAAGTCTGGGAGAAAAATGGTCAAAAATACTAAAACTCAAAGCTTCTATAGTGTCTACAAAGTACTAAAAAACTGTTTAAAATATGTAAAGTGAGGGCCTAGAATCAAGTTGATAGTTTTTTGTATTTAGATCAATTTATTGTTTACTAGTTATTGTGGAATTAGTTTTCATCCTTTTCCTAAGCTTTAATATGACTCCAGTTATAATGAATTCTTATGATCCTTATTATGGATTGGTCAGAGCTTTCTACATTCTGTTATAATTTATGTTTTCCAAACAGAAGTTATATTTATTTGATCATATGATATGAGGAAATGGTGGTACAGACAGAGACTACAATATGATACTATCACAATTTATTGATATGATGGCCATATTGTGGTTATTAGAATGCCTTGGATTGTATGAAACAAAGTATGAGGATAATGAAGCATCATGTGAGAAATTAACTCTCATGTCATTCAGAAAAAAAAATACTACAATTGCAACTTCTCTAAGTTTGAAATCAATCCAATTATCAAATAAAAATTTCATTTACATAGTAAAAAAAAGGAAGAAAATGGTAGGGAGGGACGATAAATAGTGATTGATTCTACTAAGTAGACTTAGTCTCAATGGGGCATGAGTGAGAGACATGAATATGTTATTCTCTCAGTAGGTTTCAATTCCTCTAAGCTTACAGTGTGAACATCTTGACACATGTGTTTCATTGACAATTTTAGTATTTATCAAGATTAATTTTTTATAATATGCAAATTTTTCTTTACACATTATATTTAGAAGTTATCCTGATAAAGAGATGCAACCAAGGAAGAATGAAGCAAAACCAAACCAAACTAAAATATATCAATGAAAGTTAAGGCAGGAGAAAATTGAGGTGGATGAAGGTATATAAATGCTATTGGCCGGGCATGGTGGCTCACTCTTGTAATCCCAACATTTTGGGAGGCTGAAGCAGGTATATTGCTTGAGCTCAGGAATTTGAGAGCAGCGTGGGCAATTTGGCAAAACCTGGTCTCCAAAAATTATAAAAATAAGCTGGGCATGGTGGTGTACACCTGTAGTCCCAGCTACTCAGGAGGCTGATGGGGTAGGATCACTTGAGCCCAAGGGGCAGAAGTTGCAGTGAGCCAAGTTTGCACCACTGCACTCCAGCCTGGGTGACAGAGTGAGTCCCTGTCTCGATAGTTAATAAAAAATAAAATACCATGATGGTTAAAATGAAGTTTGTGACCTCTGCAGACCCAGCAGAGCAGTAGAGAGGAGCTGGTCTGAAGCATGGGCAGGTGAACAGAATGTGCTGTCCAGGGAGGGTCGCCTGTCCAGGAGAGAGTCAGGAGAGCCTTCCAGAGGCCCTAGTGTTTGTAGTTGGTTCTTTTAATAGGGCTACTTATTACTTCCACAGATGCTGATGATGCCAATATGCAGACCACATCAAATAGAAGAGCAGAGCTATCAGCACAAGGTAGAAAACCTTCAGATTAATGCCTCTTAGTCACTAAAAAATGTCAATGACTGTGGCCAGAGAACAATTCCAGTGGAGCACGGAAATGGTTGAAAGAGGGAAGAAGGTAGAAATATTACATGTAGGCGACTCTTTCAAGATACTGGTGTAGGAAGGGTGGTAAATGTAACACCCGGGGACGTGCATAATATTGACAGGATTTTTTTCTTCTATGAGATAAGCAAGCTTAGGCATGTTTAAGGTGCTGAGGGAAAATCCACAGGGAATGAGTAACTTTGCAGACAGGTAGGAGAAAGGAAGCCCAAGCAAGAGTCAAGGAAAAGAGGTCTTGAGGCTGAGGCACACTCCCAAAAGGAATAAAGGGGTGAACAAGCTGAAGGAGAGAAATGTGAACATATAGTTTTAAGGATGAAGCAGTTATTGGTAAAGAAATGGCACTGTGGAATTCTATTTCAAGTCAGGAAAAAAAAAATGCTACAGAATGGTCAAGGAAGTGAGTGACTTAAGAGGGGCATGGAACTGAAAATACAAGGGGTGGAAAAATTCACCTACATGGCCCTTGATCATAACTCCTACACGTGGCATATGCCTGAAGTGCAGTAAAGAAAAACCTGTGATCATAATTTAACATGCCTGTAAGAACCCCACACACAAGAACAGGGAGTCCCTACCATCTTCTGCTCCCTTTTTTCAGGGTTGGCTACTTTTTGGTTTCTTTGTTTCAGATGTAATGCTTTCTGTGTTAATTTTTCATGCCTCAAAAGAGGTCTAATTTGATGTATTAGACATTTATTAAGCTAATTCAGCATAACTTGCGAGTTCCCATACCTACCACCATAACCACTACCAGGGATTTACAGACAAGCCTTGGAAAACCCATTAGTTGTAAAGATAACAGTTTTGAAAGCTGTGTTTCAAGATACAACCTAGTTCCCTCATTCCTGGAAAGTATTACATATTCGTATCCAAACAACCACCACTAGTTTATGTCTCACCTTTTCATTTGCTTATGGAATTCCCTTTTAATTTGGTAGAGCTTCAGTCAAGTGACCTGTAAAGCCTAGCATATAACTTTTCAAACTGGTGATCTTTGAGAGGGGGCTATTTTGAGGGAATTGGTTTTGAAATAGGATTTTTGTAATGCTGCTGACTCCAGTGTTTTAAGATTTGTACTTGTGCCCTTTGGCAGAGTGTATATCGGGTGTCCTTTTATTGATCTAAATAATAAATATGACGTCAGTTTGCTTTGCATTAAATAAATGTGCCATTTCTGCTTGAACAAACATCTCAAATTCAAACAAACAAATCAAACACGAATGGATATTTAACTAAAAACACCACAAATTTTCAAAATGACTAATATAGTGCCTTTAAATCTTTCCAGTATTATTAAACACCTATACTATCATAATTAGGCTCCATCTGCACACTCTTGGGTGATGTTAGGTGCTGTGCCACTGTCTGGGAAAGTCAAATTTGGACTTGCCTGAAGTTAAATTTGTTCTTTGGGATTTGACATTTATCAATACAGAATGTGTTCCCTAGAGAGTTGATGTCAGCACTTCAAGACCCAGCCATCTTGAAGAGTGCCACTGTCTTCTCAAGCACTTGTTCACTATGCAATGTACAAGGAGTGAGGTTGGAGTGCATGCACACATCATGGAGGTGACTGATGGAGGGTGGAAAAAAGACAGTCGGAAAAGTGTAAGGACTCAGTGAAAAAGAGGAATCAGTTAATACTACCTTCTATCCATGTGAGCTATTCCCCTTGCGATTTACTTACTGTTTCGTTTGCCTTATTTAGGTTGCCAACCCACTAGGAAGAGACTGTCACTTCTTAATATTCCATTTAGAGCCTACTTTACAGTTGGCATTCAATTAGTGTTATACAACTATAAAAACATTATATAGAGGTGAAATGCAGTTTCAAAACATGAGGTGAAATGCAGCATTTCAATCTCCATATGGAATGGCACTGGCTTTTGATGCCTTTTTCTCTTATCTGACTCCTGCTGGTTGCTACACATTCTATATTCTATAAAGCAGCCACTACTACCTAACCATCCCAATCAGCTGCTGCATGTGTCAGAGGGCAATGGGCTCTTGGAGATTGAAAACCGCATGCGTGCACACACACATACAAACACAAGGAGAAACAAAAAGCCACTGCCCTCAAAAGAGAAGCTCTGATGCGCGACGCAGCCCTGGAATATCACCTCTGGCAAGTGTACTACCCATTTCAGCACAAATGTGCACTGGAGGCTATTAGTAAGGAAAGATCATGGATTCTTTTAGAGCCTTTTCTGGTCACAAACCATGACCAGCAAACTAGCCACAAATTCAGCCTAGTGGTCAGCATTTACTTGAAATGGTTGGGTTGAAATGGATTTTTAATGTCTTTTCATTTTTTAAAGTTGGTTCTTTTATAAGAAAGTTCTCTTTCATATGAGGATTTCTTCACATTAAAAGTATCACTTGGCAACAGAGAGTTTAGCTTTGAGTTAAAATAGTTGCTATCAATTACAAACTGATTATAGGACCAGTGGGCATCTTTTTTAATTTGAAGATATTAATAGATTTTCTTGAACTAGGTCTAAGAAAGGAAATGCACATGAGAAAGGGGTAGAAGGAAGGAGTCTTGGTAGTGGGGCAGAGAAACAGGAGAAAGGGGTAGGAGGTGACTTGGGTTGAGGAAGAAGTATTAAGAGGGCAGGTAAAGGAAAGAAAAACAAGACTTTTTTGGCTACTTCTTTGTCGATTTCACCAGCTGTGCTTAAATTGAGTTGGTGTTTGGAAAAATGTAATTCATCCCGGAAGGTTTACTAAAGGGCAAAACAGCATCTTTGTTTATGTTAAATGTGGTAGAGATAGATAAATGTTCTAATTTGTATTTATAATTGACTCTTTACAATCGTAATTTTTAAACCCAGAAGCATGGGGCAACCATTTCCGTGGTATAGGTCCTCCAGCAGACTTTGCCTTAACTTCAAGGAGGAGGTAAGCAGGTGGGTGCAGCACAGTCTCACAAAAGGAAACTACCAGTGTAATACGAGCACTAAATGTTTACTGCAAGCCAAGTGCTGTTCTACCTAAACACTTTACATACAATGATTTCCTTAAATTCTCACAATAAATCAACAAGAAAAGGGACTATCATTGTTCCTGTCCTACAGAGGAGGAAATTGAGACAGAGAAATTAGGTGACTTGTCCAAGGTCACACCAAGAAAGTCATGGTGCCAGAATTCTAACTCAAATATTTTGGTTCCAGGGGTGGTGGTTGCAACTGAGAACTCAACATAAAAATAAAAGAAAATCAGACATTTTAAATTCTTCGATATAATTATATTTGCTATATTGAGTCCAATGACAAAGTAAAACTAGAACTTGAAACTCCTATGGCTCTTCATTAACCTGCAGGATAAAATTCTAAATCTTTAGCCAGCACACTACACTCTACATATTGAGGTTCCTTTATGATCTAGCCACAGGCTCCATTTCAGCCTCAGCTGCAGACATGCTTCATAATTGAGCCTCTAACCAAGCCATTGTAGTTTACAGTTTCCATTTTCCCCTGTGCCTACTTAATCTCTGAAAATACTCATCCCTTCCCAAAATTGATATTCTCTTTATCTTCTCTAGCTGATAAATTTATCTTTCAAACTATAACTCAGAATTTACCTCCTCTGAGAAGCCATCTCTGACTTCTCCAAGCAGATTTAAAATTCCTTTCTCTATAATCTCACACCTTTATACTTACACTTTGGCACACTTACCACATTGCCTTATCGTTACTTTTACGTATGTTTTACTTTGTCATTTTAATATAAACATGCCAGGAGAAATACAAAATTGTATTTACATGTGTATACCTAATAGGTTTTAAAGTGCCTTGTGAGTGAGAGGGATTCAGTAATTATCACTGAATGAATGTTTAATGAGTTTTATCCTCAGGCTTCATTTTGCTCCTCAGATCTCAGCTGAAATGTCAACTTCTCAAAGAATTCTCTTCTGACCACTTCCTTCAGTTACTGTCTGTGATAAACTAAAGATTAACTTAAACTATTTGCCATTCTTCCCATCAAGAGGTGGGTCTAACCCCTTCCCTTGAATCTCGGTAGACTCCCAACCACTTAGCCAGTTGAAACTGCTTATTCAATGCCTTTCTAGTTTACTGCCTCTGGCTATCAGAGACTGGTGGGTTCCCCATCTTATCTCTTGGAACACGTGCTCCTAGACCCAGCTGCCTTGCAATGAGGAAGCCAAAACAATGCTGTGAAGAGGCTCACATGGAGAGGAACTGCCAACAGTCAGTAACAAACTGCAATCCATGCAAGTAAAGGTACCTCAACTGATATCATTTAGAGTGGGAATGTGATGTCCCAGTCAAGTCCTGACCACATTGCAATTAGCGAGTAAAATGACTGTGGTTGTTTTAACTCACTAAGTGTGGGTTGGTTGGCTGGGCAGCAATTGAAGACGAACATCTTTTTAACTCTAACACACTATCTTGTTTTAGTTTATATAATGTCTCAACCTACAAGGGTCGTGTTTATCATCACTTTCCACCTAGTCATCATCTTCAATTAAATGTAAACTCCATGTCTGTCTTATCCACTTCTATGAATGGTCCCCAGTTTAGAATAAATGCTTAAATACCTATTGAGTAATTAATGCTCTTCTTAGAAATATATTAAATTGTCTCAGATGGAACCAAGGACCTTTGGATACTTTGCTGGAATAATCTGTTTTATGTGGAAAGTTACAGTATATTTTCTAAGATAATTGTATTTCAGGTTTTATGTCATAGCCAGTGACAGTTAATGTGTTAGATTTGCACAGTAAAAGTACACATTTCTTACATTAACAGATATTTCTAAGTCTATTCTAAAAATGGGTATTTCTAAATCTATACTGGATATGTTCTAACAAGGAGAAGATGAGAAGATGAGGTGGTCATATTATGGCAAAAGAATGACTAGGTTTATAAGCAAAATAATTTATAAGAAAATCCAGAGAATTTAGACCTTTTCTCTTATGCAACCTGTTCTAGAGAATTCAGTATGAATGTCTAAGTTATCTGAAATGCTATTTTTAATACACGACCTTAATAAGCTATGTTCTTTTAAAAATTCTGTCATGTTTTAATTTACTCTTAAATAATTACACATGGTCTTTCAAAGTACAGAGCATAAAACTTAAGAAAAACTCAATTTCATAGAGGTCATTTTATAAAAAGAACACACAGAAGTAAAGGTTTTAATGGTATTTTTCCAAGTAACTGAGTCCTTTCTTATTATAAGAGGGATTTTGGTCTCAGTATAGTCATTCCCAGCCCCACAAGCAAGTGGGACACTTTAAGTCTATGTGGGAAATGGAGTATCAAATGATCAGCAAGAAGCTGAACTTTAAATTTACAAGTGCACTTTCAATTTCTATGGAAATTGCACATTTTGTGAAAATGTGCTTAGATTGTCATTGTCTAGTCAAATACAGTGAAAATGCAAGTTGAAGGAGCATAATTAAGGTTAAAGGAAAGATTCAAGGAGAACTGCTGTCTTTCATGAAGCCTAATCAGCACCTTGGATATATCTACAGGCACAGAATGGTCACATTCTCCTGAACCACTGGTCCTCAATTATCATCATCTGTGGTTTGTTATGTAAGTGTATGCACTATTTCAGTATCCTTACTTAGGTAATCTGGGTGCTTGTTTGAATAGAAATTTTCCTTGAGTGGGCTACTTCAAATACCATTGCATAGTTCTATTTCTTTGATTTCATGCAGCCTGTCAAGTTATCAATAAAGTAGAAATACTATATTTTTTAAAGGAAGAACTTTTTTGGCAACACAGTGAATTCTAATTTTGACTTTAAGGGGAAATTGTAAAGATACCAAATATGTTATATTTTCTGTGCATCCACACAGATAAGAACAGCAATGCATTAATAGAAGGGTCAGCTTTGCAGCTGATCCAAATGTCAAATATCTCCTACAGAACAATGTGAAGCTTGAATCTAAAAGATTCAAGTTTTATTGTATCTTATAGATATAAATTATAAGAATTTGTTATTTATTGAACATCTACTATGCTCAAGGCAATGTAATATTGTCTGTGAAGGATATAGTGAAAGGAACCTACAGTCTCCCATCAAGTAGCTTTCAGTGTATGTTAATATCCCACCACTTAAAATAACTAGAATTTTATAAAAATGCTTCAAAGATTGTAAATATGTGCCCAGAATTGAATAAAGAATACATTTTGATGTTCAAATTCTCCTGTCCTATGGCCCAACTATATTTGGATAAGCAGAAGTGGTCAGGTAGCAATCCATTGAGGAATATTTATCTATAGATCCATGAAAATAAATTCAAAGACTCATAAGTAACTTTCTCTAAGATTCTGTACTGAAATATTGCTAATATTATGTAACAAGATTTTTAATGTAAATTTTAGTAATGAAAAATGATTATAGGCTTCCAATATTCTGCAGCCTATCCGGCCTGTACATGTGACAGGCTTACTTTTTTACGTTATTTTATGAATTTAAGAGGCAAAGCACATTCCACAAGAGGAAATAATATTCAAAAGGAGATATTTTGAATTTCAAAACTCATCTAGACCCTAAAGAGGACTGGAAAGATGCTTCAAACATATCTTCCTACTCCTCCCCACTGTCTTTTTTTTTTTTTTTTTTTTTTTATTACTAAAGTCTATTTTCTTGTATAAAGATGACTTGAAAGGTTTTTGCTTTCTTGTCTATAAAATCAAGTTCACAAAATTAAATTCCAAGAGATCGGTAGGTTTGCAGTCATTGTGCTATGTTTCATCTCTTGCTCCTAGAATACAATTCTGATTATTTCAGAAACTCATTGACTGTAGGATAAAAATGATCTGTGTACTGTTCACGTTTATTTCAAGGACGAATTTTCTTGTAGACAAATGAAGACAATTAATTATCTTTAAAAACTCCTGGCAGAACTCAGACATACCTCAGTACAAACGTGTTTCAAGTCATCACATTCAAATCCAATGTGTAGAGTGTTATTGGAGCTGAGTGGAAAATCGTTAGGGAAAGGCAGTCAGGGGTGAGATGATAAAGAATCCTGCATGCAATGCCAGGAAGTTTGGATGTTTTGTTTAGGTAATGGGAACCTATCAAAGAATTTTAAGCAAGGAGAATGGAATAATATTTTTAGTTGAAAAAAAATCACTAGAAGAATGGAAAATGAATTGGAGGAAAGAAGATTGGGACAAAAAAAAAATTTGAAATAATCTCAGTCAGAAATGAAGAGTCTGCAATGATGTGGAGACAGAGTTGGGGAAGACAGCTTAGGTTTAAGATGTACAAAGTAGAATTAGCAGGAATTGGTGAGTGACTATGTGTGAGAGAAAGCTAGAAAGCATAGTCATGATTTGCATGGCTTTGGATTTTGGGGGTTGGATAGGAATTGGTGTCAAGTAACAGAATAAAAGGGCAAAACAATGAAGTGGCAATTTAGCGGTGACAGAGAAGAGTTGGAAAATCTTGAAAGCACCCTACCAACCAGATGTTTGACATAGTTATTTGGGATATTTTGGTCTGGAAACCATTAGAGAAAAGCCTGTTCTGCAGGCTTTTTTGTTTAATTATAAATCCTTTTTCTAGGATTTTCAAGTCCACCCAAGTTGAAAGTCTAGCATGACACTATACCCTTTCCTCTCCCTAATTCCTCAAGCCCATTGCCTGAACTCTATTGTTTATAATTCCCAAATTATATCTCAAATATACCCTCCTTTTTGTTTATACTATTACTAACTTAATTAGATGTTGAGGTTCACAACTTACCTCCATATTCAGGATCAAAGAACTCGTTCCTCTTAGCTGCTAAGACTTTGCCTCCTGATGGCTCACAGTTGAAATCCCCCACAACCAAAAGCCTTCCTCAAAGAGAACTGCCTAACCTAAGGTTATATCCCTTATATCCCCTCCCTCACTGACTACTGATTGGTGCAAGGGTACAAAGGTTTGACTCTCTTTCCACAATCTGAGAAAACTAAGAACAGCTGTTCCAGTGCCAGACTGTATGCATGGGATCAGCTAAGGATTTATTATTATTCTATTGCTCTTCAATTTCTCTCAATCCTGAGTCTTTCACTCCCTCACAGGTATTGTTGCCAAAAGCATGTCCAATCTATTTACTGCATACAATTCTCCATCTCACAATTTTTTAGCTGGGAAACCAGACTGGAGACATGAGAACAGTTGATGCCAAGAGTAGACCAAGGAAACATTTTGAAGCTGGATCACCTACTTGGTGAGTCTGACAAGAATGACTTTTATCATTGATAGTAGGTCAAGTCTGATGTTCTCTGACATTCTGTAATGACTCAGTTAAAATTTTCATCAGTGCTAAACTCAGATTGTATACCTGTGTAAGGAAATGAATTAGCAGGTGCAATGATGCAAGTGCTCGAGAGGTTCAGCGGAGGTAATCATAAGGACACTAGAATTTAAACAGCTGTTGCTGATGCCATATCATTAAAAACAAAGAAAACCTGAGGGTGATTAATCACCAATTTAAGACAAAGTGTTAAAATCAGAGGGTCTTCTGGGAATTCTACAAATTAGCTTTTATCACTTGCAGCCAAAGGATAGATAAC
>NW_012105220.1:773533-776092 GCF_000951045.1 Mandrillus leucophaeus | reverse complement strand
AGACAAATGAAGACAATTAATTATCTTTAAAAACTCCTGGCAGAACTCAGACATACCTCAGTACAAACGTGTTTCAAGTCATCACATTCAAATCCAATGTGTAGAGTGTTATTGGAGCTGAGTGGAAAATCGTTAGGGAAAGGCAGTCAGGGGTGAGATGATAAAGAATCCTGCATGCAATGCCAGGAAGTTTGGATGTTTTATTTAGGTAATGGGAACCTGTCAAAGAATTTTAAGCAAGGAGAATGGCATAATATTTTTAGTTGAAAAAAAATCACTAGAAGAATGGAAAATGAATTGGAGGAAAGAAGATTGGGACAAAAAAAATTTTGAAATAATCTCAGTCAGAAATGAAGAGTCTGCAATGATGTGGAGACAGAGTTGGGGAAGACAGCTTAGGTTTAAGATGTACAAAGTAGAATCAGCAGGAATTGGTGAGTGACTATGTGTGAGAGGAAGCTAGAAAGCCTAGTCATGATTTGCATGGCTTTGGATTTTGGGGGTTGGATAGGAATTGGTGTCAAGTAACAGAATAAAAGGGCAAAACAATGAAGTGGCAATTTAGCGGTGACAGAGAAGAGTTGGAAAATCTTGAAAGCACCCTACCAACCAGATGTTTGACATAGTTATTTGGGATATTTTGGTCTGGAAACCATTAGAGAAAAGCCTGTTCTGCAGGCTTTTTTGTTTAATTATAAATCCTTTTTCTAGGATTTTCAAGTCCACCCAAGTTGAAAGTCTAGCATGACACTATACCCTTTCCTCTCCCTAATTCCTCAAGCCCATTGCCTGAACTCTATTGTTTGTAATTCCCAAATTATATCTCAAATATACCCTCCTTTTTGTTTATACTATTACTAACTTAATTAGATGTTGAGGTTCACAACTTACCTCCATATTCAGGATCAAAGAACTCGTTCCTCTTAGCTGCTAAGACTTTGCCTCCTGATGGCTCACAGTTGAAATCCCCCACAACCAAAAGCCTTCCTCAAAGAGAACTGCCTAACCTAAGGTTATATCCCTTATATCCCCTCCCTCACTGACTACTGATTGGTGCAAGGGTACAAAGGTTTGACTCTCTTTCCACAATCTGAGAAAACTAAGAACAGCTGTTCCAGTGCCAGACTGTATGCATGGGATCAGCTAAGGATTTATTATTATTCTATTGCTCTTCAATTTCTCTCAATCCTGAGTCTTTCACTCCCTCACAGGTATTGTTGCCAAAAGCATGTCCAATCTATTTACTGCATACAATTCTCCATCTCACAATTTTTTAGCTGGGAAACCAGACTGGAGACATGAGAACAGTTGATGCCAAGAGTAGACCAAGGAAACATTTTGAAGCTGGATCACCTACTTGGTGAGTCTGACAAGAATGACTTTTATCATTGATAGTAGGTCAAGTCTGATGTTCTCTGACATTCTGTAATGACTCAGTTAAAATTTTCATCAGTGCTAAACTCAGATTGTATACCTGTGTAAGGAAATGAATTAGCAGGTGCAATGATGCAAGTGCTCGAGAGGTTCAGCGGAGGTAATCATAAGGACACTAGAATTTAAACAGCTGTTGCTGATGCCATATCATTAAAAACAAAGAAAACCTGAGGGTGATTAATCACCAATTTAAGACAAAGTGTTAAAATCAGAGGGTCTTCTGGGAATTCTACAAATTAGCTTTTATCACTTGCAGCCAAAGGATAGATAACCCTTGGATAAGTTTAGCATCAACTATTAAGGTAACAGTGCTTAAGGAAGGCTGAATTTTCAGCCCTAGCAAGTTTGCTATGGCAAAATTAAGGCACTGATTGGAAACAATGTGGCGCTGAGGCTTGATATAGGACTATCTAATCAATGCACTCAAATACCTTGAACCCCCAGAATCCCTTGAATCCTCTGAGACTGCAGAAGTGGCCCAACCTTCTCCCTTAAAGTCTACCATTCTTCCCCCTCTTCCTTAAAAAAGTTGCTGAGATCTCTGTCTTTAATGAAAATGTGACACACCTCTCCCAACCTCAGGATCTATCTCCACCTTATCTCCTTGCCACCAAACCAATAACTAAGGTTAAGTCACAACGATAGCCAGGATATCACCGGGTTGGCTAAGGTAGGAATAGGACTATAATCTGAAAATGCTGCAGGATTGAAGCAGCATGTATCAACAATAGCTAAGAAAGCATAAAATGGGATTGAATCTTGAGATTGCTAGATAAACAAGGGCAGAACATAAAGTTAGATAAGGGAGAGTTTATCAAAAGTGAAGCACTCTTCCCTTATATAAGATTTAACACCACCATGGAAGAGGCAATAAACAGCCAGGTAGACAGAAGACTGACTTGCTCAATGATATTAGCCAACTTCTGCCATCAGCCACTCCTGTGTTGACATGTTGGTTGTGTAAATGAAGTTCTTATGGGCCAAACAGCATGGCCTCCCAGTCATCAAGGATGAGTTAGCAGCTGCCAAATGTCCAGCCTGGCCACAACAAAATCTGATACTGATCTCAGGATATGACACTATCCCTCAAGGAGGCCAACCAGCTACTTGTTAGAAAGTAGATTA
>NW_012105220.1:737850-773318 GCF_000951045.1 Mandrillus leucophaeus | reverse complement strand
ATATAAAATATATATATATAAATATATATATATATATTTTTTGTAGATTTCCTGGTAGTATTTACTAATGGTGAATCCTTACTTATGGTGTGTTTTAGGCAGCATGTACCTGGCATATCTAAGCTTGCTTATGGTAAGCAAGTCAGAAATTTATAGATGTATGAGGCATGTTCCTCTGTAAAATATTGGTGCCAGCTGTGTATTCACTGGAGCATAAAATGGAAAAGTTTAATGAACAAAACAGCTTTGTTGTGTGCATTAGAGGTCAATAAACTACAGGCCACGAGCCAAATTCTGCCATGCCCAATCTCTTATGTATTGTCAATGGCTATGTTCACTGTTCTACTGTAAAGTTGCTATAGAGACGCAGCCTGCAAAGCTGAAATATTTACTCTCTGGTTTTTTAAGGGAAAAGTTGCCTGATCCCTGATATAGGCGATGTCTCACAAGCATCACTTAGAACGCTCATATCTTATATGTGCCATGGCTTATTCTTATTGTAGAGAAAGGGTAAAAGACAAGTTGCTGTAGTTTCTGTAAGTTACAAGAAGAAAATATTTCTAGGTAAAGTTTTGTTCTCTAAGATTTCTTTGTAATGACAGAGCTAAAAACCAAATTCTTTTATTATTTAATCTAGGTAGAAGTCCCCCTTGATTCCTCAATCAGAAAGTAGTGGGGACTTGGCAAACCAAGAGACCTTCTTTCTTGCTGCTTTATTGTTCCCTTACTTCAGTTGACAAGTGGTTCTCCCCTTACTGAAGCAGAATCATTTCCTTTGAGATGTTGAACTATATGTGCCATGTGCTTCAAAGTCCCTCAAGGTTTTCTACAGCTCCTTGCATAGTGATTTGTTTTCTAATTTTCTTGGTAGTTAAACTTGTCACTCTTCAATGAAGGTCTTCTAGATTTTTTTTAAAGGATACCTCAATGTTTACATCTTAAAGTTCAACTTTGAACAACTCTGACTGAAACAGAGGGCCAGGAATCTAGAACCCCATTAGCTACTCCTGGGTGCCCCCTCCTCCAGAGGTCCCAGGAGAAGTGTCCTGGGATCCCTAAATCTTAGTGGGTCCAACTGAAAAAAAAAAGTCACTGAATCATATTATTAAGGTCTCTTTCAGGACTAATTTATTTTAAGGCTCATTTCTTGGACTCAAAGGATTATTTTCTGTTTTATCAACGCCTCTACATTCTTTCATAGAAATATCTATTACATGTCCAAGTGTGCTGAATGTTTCATTATGTTTCAAAATAAATACCCTGACTTTCCCTTATAGCTTGATGCCTTTTCTTTTACCTACCTTTTCATCTCAGCCCCTAGAAGAGGAAGCTTTCTGCTAATATCAAATGTTAAATAAACACTCAGATTCAAAATAATAAAGATCTCATAATCTTAGGAGTAAGATTCTCAGTCCAACAAAATGTATCAGCAGCCTAGCATTTAGAGAGTTATTAGGCATTCACCTGGCTATTAAATAAAAACTTTGACACCCTAATGACTAAGACTGAAAGGAAAGAGGGATGAAAAGCATTCCCAATTCATGTATCCTTACTAACATTTATGAACTAGGTGACTCAGAGGAAACAATGGTTCTGAGACCATTGTGCTAGTCGGTGTCTGCAAGTACTGAGATGAATTTAGTAGGCATGGATTGTGATAGAATCTGTGGTTAAGTCTATAGGAACTGTCTAAAAATGAGCATAGCAGAAAAGAAAAAAAATCATTTTAAGAGGAGGAGTCAAAGTGTTAGCAGTGGCAAATCTGATTTGTACAGGTCTACAGCAACCTCAATTCTTGCCCCCTAACCCTCCACAGAAGAAAGAATTTGAGGGACAGAAGGCAGAAGGAGAGACTGAGGCAAGTTGTAGAGCAGGAGAGATAGTTTACAAAAAAGCTTTAGAGCAAGAATGAAAGGAAGGAACACGCACTTGGAAGAAGGCCAAGCAAGCAACTTGAAAGACAAGTGCCTAGTTTGATCTTTAGACTTGGGGTTTTCATACACTGGCATACTTCTGGAATCTTGCATTACTTCTCCAAACTCCTGAGCTCTTATTGAGAAGCTGCTTCTCACCAGTTTCAGGTGTTTTCTATCTATTAGGAGACTGCAGTTCGCTGGTACCAGCTGTGACCAAATAGTACTTTAAAGAGAGTGTTAACAGCCTGATCATCACCTTCTGCTGTGTGTAGAGGGGAGCCCTCTCTTGCCCTGCTCACACCCAACTAGCTACCTACTGTAACAAAACCTTGCTTTTCAAGATGACAAACAAAGATCAAGAGTTGGGTCTCAGACAAAGATAGAGATTTTTTTCGCTGTGAACAGGAGAGAGCCTCTTGGGTCAATCAAAATGAAGATGAAGGTTCTCTTCTCTGGAAGCTCCTCAAACAGGTAATTTTCATTAGCATGGCTATAACATACAAGACCCAGAGCACATTTCTTAATTCTGGTGCACAATAGAATTACTCAGGGAGTTTTCAAAATACATATTTAATTCCCAGGCCCTACAATAGACTACTTAATAACAAAATCACTAGTAGAAGGGATCCAAGCCTCCATAGTTTTAGAAGTTCCCCAGGTGACTCTAATGTATAGCCAGGTTTGAGCATCACTACGCAGTATACGTACTTGCAGAAATGCAGAGAAAGAGTTTTTTGTTGTGCTGGATGTTTTAAGGCAGAAATCTAACAGGTTTTGCTCTTTTATTCTCCTGTGTTATAGATGGCCATCCAGGGCTGAGGGACTGATAGGAAGAAAGGTCTGGTTTGGTTGCAACAGGAAAACTGATAGAGGAGATGGAGAAATGGAGTTTTATGCCCACAGTGGAGAGGTGAATGTTTCAGTTAAAAAGCTGAGGAGACCAACATTTTGAAAAGAGCGGCTCAGAGTGGAGAACTCATTTGGGTTTTAAAGAATTGGAAGTTGTTTTGAAAGTTAAAATGACACAAGAAAGACTAACAAGAATTTTGATAACCTTCATATTTACTTAGATTACCTTCTCAACTAACATTTATTGTAGATTGGCTAATGAGATCAAGAATATTCTCAAACCCATTTCTCCCCTTTGTTCACCTCACATACTGTTAAGAATACCACCAGGAAAACTCAATTTTTAAATTTCAGGTCCAGCCAAATCATTAAAACAGCTACAATGGCTTAGTGGCTTCATAAAAATTAAATCAGGCACATATTTCAAGCAAGCACATTACAAAAATAAGAATCCATAGGGTCATTTTAAGGCTGATGCCTAATCCAAAATCTTTCTATTATCTTCTATATGTATATATATATGTGCTGAAATGTCCAGGATGTAGTTATGGAAAAATGCCTGATGGCAGCCCCTATTTTCCCCAATGGAAATTTTGATTTATAGGGCTTCCAGCTTTATTCTACTTCCCCTGATTAGTTTGCATTTACATTTTCATAGCATCCAGCTGCTCGGCATTCATGATTTACATTCATCCAATGTAATTAAAGTATTTGTTGTGGGTTTATAAGCTTTTTAATGGTCTATATTTCTGCATTTTGTGTCTCTCCTTTTCCAAATTTATTTTATTCATCAAGCTGTGTCCTAAAAAGCAGTAGAAACAATTACCACTAAAGTATGTTAGTATACAGCATGAATAACGCTCACACTGGATTTAAAACTACCCTCACTCGAATTACCAATTCAGTGCTGAAAATAAATGTCTCTCTCTCCAGAAATTAGAATCTAATTATGTACAATAAACCATGTTAAATAATATCAAGGGTCTAGCCTAAACCAACAAAGATTCAAACATCCCCATAGAAAGCTGAAATGTTCCTTTTCAAACTTGCTCTTCAGGGACAGGGTTATTTTCGAAGGTCTCTGGCACTGTTGAGAGCCTGCTGTGGTCTGAATGCATCCCCTAAAGTTGGTATGCTGGAAACTTAATACCCAATGCAACAGTGTTGGGAGGTGAGGCCTAATAAAAGGTGATTGGGTCATCAAGGCAGAGCCCTCATGAATGGATTTGTGTCATTATCGAGGCAGTGAGTTAGTTTCTGCAAGAGTGGGCTTGTTATAAAAGCACGTCAGTGCCGTCTTGCTCTCTCCTGCTTTCTTGTCTTTCTGCCATGAGATGACACAGCAAGAAGGCTCTTACCAGAGGTGGGGACCTCAACCTTCAACCCCCAGCCTCCAGAGCTGGAAAAAATAAAGAAATGTATCTTCTCTATATATTACCCAGTCTGTGATACTCTTTTATAGCAGCACAAATGACCTCACAGAGCCTGTCCAGGTTTTAACATGATAGAGTTTAAGTATTAATTAAAGAAAGAAATTGTAACCTGTTTCTCTTGCCCACCATTCAGCACAAACACAATTTGGTAAACACTTTCATTTCAGTCCCCTGTAATTAATAGGTAATTAGCTGTAGCACTGGGAAGTAACAGCAAAATGACAAGCCATTTAGACCTTTACTATAAATTAAAGAACATAATGCAGTTAATACTTCAACATGATTTCAGAAGCTAAAATATTCTTTAGGATTTCAATTTCCATTGAACTCTAACTCAATCCTAACTTCAAGCTTTTAAGTCTTTTTTATTTTGGCATCAATTACATCTCATATTTATTTTTATCTTTTGATAATGTGCCTGTAAAACCCTAAAAGATCTTGTCTTCTCCTATACTCAGTTCTTTCAGCTACCTCTCAAACTTTTTCCTGACCTATATAAATTTTACCAATTTACTAGCTTATCAAATGCTAAGCCATACTCTTCATCTACTTCAAGTCGTAGGTCGAAACTGACATTTTAAAGAAGGCTTGCTCAGTTAATACCAACAATTTACCCTCAACTTCTGAGTCATTACACTTTTTAACACAGTGAAACAATTATATTTTACCCTTGAATCTGTGTCCATTGATACCTTTAGTATTTACCTGTGCAGTTTTGATTACCTTATCTCCCCTATTTGGTTGAATATAAAAGGTTAAATATTACTCTTTGTTTTAATTGGGGCTGAAGAATAAAGGTTTAAATGATTGTCCAGAATATAATGGAGTTTTGGTTGGGAGGAAGGATTGGATAATAACAAAAGAGAACTGTATTCCAATTAATTTCTCTTTTAAAAAAATACATAATAAAATAGTTATAAATACCTCTGTTATGCTAATTAGAATGCTAATATTCATTGTCCATAATCTTTGGCATGCTGACTTTTATTAAAATAAGTTAAAAATAGTTACTAAACATTCTCAGTGGTACATGTTAATGTAGACTATTATTGAATAGAGTCTGGTTATATCTACTTAGAATCTGGTGTAATTACCTTTAGTTTTTATGGTTATTTCAAATTTTAACTAAAATTCCATCTCTGAACATTTAGAACAAAACCCCTGAAAGAAGACTTTCCTTTTTAAAAAATATCCCCCAGAAACTTTTTTAAAACTTGCTTTGAAATAATTTCAGACTTACAGAAAACTTGCAAGAATAGTGTATTACTTTTTTATTGCTGTTGTATCAACCACAAATGTGTGGCTTGAAACATCGCAAATTTAGTTTTAACGGGTTAAAATCAAGGTGTCGGCAAGCCTGCCTTCCTTCTGGAGGCTCTTGAGAAAAGTCTCTTCGCTTGCCTTTAGCAGCTTCTAGAAACATCTGCACTTTCCAGTTCGTGGCACCTTTATGGCATCCTCACATCTCTCTGGGACTCTGACTGTCCTGTGTCATCTTTCACTTGTAAGAATGTTTGTGATTACACTGGCCCTATCTGGATAACTCAGGATAATCTCCTCACCTCAAGATCCTTAACTTATTTATATCTGCAAAGTCTGTTTTGACAGGCAGATTAAGATATTTACAGGTTCTGAGGATTAACACATTTTTGGGGAGGAGGCATTATTCTGTTACCACAAATTGTATTAAAAAAAAACTTATGTAGCCTTCACCCATAGCCCCCAAATGTTATATTTTCTTTATAATTTACTCTTCCTCTCTTTCTGCATATGCATATTATTCCTTTCTGAAACTTTGAGAATGTGTTGTAGACAGGAAACCTCTTTACTCCTAAATACTCAGTGTATACTTCCTAAAAGTAAGTTCATTCTCTCAATTGCCATATAATTTATCCAAATCAGAAAATTTAGCCTGGGTAAAGTACTACTCTTTTAGCCAATCTGCTGATCTTTTTCAGATTTTGCCAATTGTCACAGTAATATCCTTTATAGTAAAAGAAAATATCAGATCATATGTTGTATCCTAGATTGTATCATGTCTCTTTAGGCTACTTTAATTTGTAACAGTTTCTCCTCTATCTAATGACATGGATAACTTTTGAGAGCAAAAGTCAGTTATTGTGTAAAATGCCCCACAATTTGGGTTTATGGGATATTGTCCCATAATCAGATTCAGGTTATGCATTTAGTGTGGAAATGTTGCAAAGGAAAAATTGTGTTCTTTTCAGTGCATCATATCAGAAGACCCCAGAAACTTTATCTGAATTTTCAGGGTCTCTTTCATAATAGTAAACCCTAACATTTATTGAATTCTTAGGCTGTGTCTGGAACTGTGCCAAACATTCTACATATATTATTTAATTTAGCACATTTGTGTTCAATGACAACTATATGGGAATTCACACAACTGGTGAGATAAGATCCAGAATTTGAATTCCTCATCATTTTGACTCAAAATGCCATGCTTTTTCTTTTTTATTGATAATAAAGGGAATTATTACATCGCTTTATTTAAGTTTCACTAAAATGGCCTTCATATTCACCTCAGCTTGACTACACTACAGCTTGGTTTCTTCCTGACTACAGGCCCCTGACCTCCTCTTTCTTAAAGCATTTACTTCAGAAAACTTGTAATTATAAAGTCTTTCTTTGAACCTTTTAGATGTAAATCTTGTCCCAGTCTCTTGCCAGTTTTACCATCCAAAAATGTCGTGGACCTGGGAGCCATCCCTTTAAAATGCAGTCATCAAGAAAGAGTCCCTGTCTCTCAGTTTCTGTGGGAGGATAGGAGCCTAACTTCAATAAGTTCCATTTAGCAAACTCAGATGGTTTTATCACATTGTCTTGCCTCCCCACTAACACCCTCCAGCACTTAAAAATGCTCCTGCCTTTTGTTTCAGTGGAGTTGAGTTCCACCTCTCTTCCCAATTACCATAGTCTCTTTTTCCCTATTGGAATAGTCTTCAATAATGTCTTCTCTACCTGTTTAACTTTTCTGGTGCAATATTTCCTTTACAAGTTATATGAAAAAAATAATTGATTAAAGTCAATGTTCCTCAACAAGAATAAAGCAATGACAAATACATCAGTTTTAGCTATTGTTATTTTAATGACACCTGAATTATTCACATGTTGCTTGAAAGCTCTCACTTCGGCATAGCTATGATCTTGTTTTAAACAGAAAATTGTGCCTCCCTGTTTTACCATTTCAATGAACATCTAACATTTCCTGCCACTCATTTTCTAGGAATTTCTATGCACATGGGTTATTGGGAGCCCCCATGTTAGTCCCTCACTTAATCCCTAAAGCATTCCCCTCTTTGCTTAATGACTTAGGTTTCTGTCATTCACAAAAAGAAATTCTACTAAAGTTATCATTTTAAAATATCTTTCTACTACTGCCTTAGGACATAAGTAGTTTGTTTGGAGGTACATGTAAGAGTGCCTTTGACTCTCCGGCAACTTTAGGGCAGATGTCTGTCTTTAAATTTCTACATTCTCACTTTTTTGGCCATATGCATGGAGGGTGAAGGGAAAGAAAGGGTGTGTGTTTTCCAGCAGAAAACAATGATTTCTGGTATCCCAGGAGGAGAGATGCCAGCTGAATATATTTACTACTAATCCTCAGATTCCAACTCCATGATTGCCTTGTTTTCTGTTTGATTTACTGTTTTGTCTTCTAGGTACCCAAATTTCACAATTACTCTTTTATAAATGAATTTTTTATTATTCTGAGAATATTTATACTGTTTTCACCTTTTTATGTCTATTTTATCCAAGTTTTCTTCATGCTTGTCTGTGTTCTTTTCTCTCGTATATTGTAGAGGCCTTCTTCTACAGTGAAAGCTTGGCTCCCCATTCATATTTAAAAGTAAGGCACTAAAGGCAAATGGAAATTTCTGTGCGTTCTTTTAGAGGTTTCCATGAACTGAATGTGGTCATTTCATTAGTGGACTTCTAAACAGTATTATCTTCAATTGCACTTTATCAATGAGAAATCCTACATCTTCCTACCTATGGGTGTAAGCCAAGGAGCAGGACTCTGGGTGCTGAGGGTATGACTGAGTGTAGGGGACTAGGAAGTTAGGAAGCTAATGATTTGATGCAGAGACTGATTTGACCCGTTTTCAGTTTCTATTTCTGTGTGCTTGATACTGGTAAGTCCAGGGTTTCTCTGGTTCAATTTTCCAGCTAAAATTCTTGCTCTGTGTGTGTGTGTGTGTGTGTGTGTGTGCATCTTATGTATCTGTCCATGGGGGAGATGGAGGGAAGGGCTAGTCACCTGTTGGCAAGAGTTGGGGAGGAAAAAGGGGAGCTTCAAGGCTCTTTATACATACTGTCAGAGGTGTTTGAACAAGAGCAGCTCCATCTTGAATAGGGGCTGGGTAAAATAAGGCTGAGATCTGCTGGGATGCATTCCCAGGAGGTTAAGGAATTCTAAGTCACAGGATGAGATAGGAGCTTGGCACGAAATATAGGTCATAAAGATCTTGCTGCAGTAAAGAAGCTAGCTAAAACCCACCAAAACCAAGATGGCAATGAGAGTGACTTCTGTGCATCCTCACTGTTACACTCCCTCCAATGCCATGACAGTTTACAAATGTCAGGAAGGTACGCTATATGGTCTAAAAAGAGGAGGAATGAATAATCAACCCCCATTTAGAATATAATCAAGAAATAACCATAAAATACTGGGCACATGGCTCATGCCTATAATCCCACTGCTTTGTGAGGCAGAGGCAGGAGGATCACTTTAGGCCAAAAGCTCAAGACCAGCCTGGTAAACATAGCAAGATCTTATCTCTAAAGAGAAATAACCATAAAAATGGGCAATCAGCAACCCTAAGGGCTGCTATAACTTTGCTTTCTTAATCAACTTCCTTTCACTTTACTGTATAGATTTGCCTCAAATTATTTATTGTGCAAGATCTGAGAACCCTCTCTTGGGGTCTGTATTAGGACCCCTTTCTGGTAACATCTTTCTGGTGAACCCTGAAGGGATGATACTGAAGAGATCCCTGACCCAAAGGAAAATTGTCTGCCTGCACCAATTGGCTGACTTGGGGTAAGTGGGGTGCGTATATCTGGGTAAAGGATGGGATTGGGTTAGAGGCCCAACTTAGGGGAGTTAGAGTCTTTCCTAAGACAGGGAGGGTTAAAGGGTCCTCTCAATATAAGGCATGGATACTTGATCAATCTTGGGTTTGAAGTCCATCATAGGAAGGTTAGAAGTCTCTCTCAGTAAAGTCCCTCTCAGCTAAGAACAGGTTTGGCACTATGGGATGTTAACTGCTATGCTCTTTGGAATAACCTCCCTTGCACTATTTTTTGACAGCTATGAGTGACAGGATTAGGCATATACAGGACCGTGGGACATGGGGAGCTTTTTCCTCCTCAAAGGGCGAAACTTGAGAGCTGATGGGCCTGCTGGAAAAGATCCCTTTGCTACTGAAAAGTGGCTGCCCGAACTTTTCAGTGCTGTTGCAATGGGTGGGCCTTTCTCTGGCCTCCCTGAGCTCTTCACCTTCCCCATCCAGCAACAGGCAATGCTTTTCTCTTGATCATTTCCCTTTCTTATCTTTTCTATTACTCAGGGCGACCATCTTGCCTAGAGACCACAAGTTGAAACTCATGTTCAGAGGTTGGATTACCAATGATTGAGCCCAACTAGGGGCAAGTTTGAGCCTTGCCAATTTGATATTAAGGGCTAAGCAGAGTGGCTAATGTCTGTTTTGTCACACATATTTTGCTCTGGCCAAAAAGAAAAATATAATTTTCCTTTGTGTTGTGGCTTGGCACCCAGGCTGTAATGCAGCTTTCTGGGTACTAGGTTTGCTCAGGGAAGGGGAACCCAGAATCCTGGCATGGTAAAAATTTCTTACCAAACTTCTTGTGTCTGTCTGTCTGTCTCTCTCTCTCTCTCTCTCTCTGTGTGTGTGTGCAAACTGGTTGAATAAATGGTAAAAATCACTGTTTATCACCTCTGTAAAGTTTTGATTAATGGGAAAAAGGATTCATGAAGTTAATCTTGAGCTTTAGTGAATCTAGCATACTTTGTGTGTCCTTCTGTGTTGTTCTGTCATAAAGAGGGATACTTTAGGATAG
This sequence comes from Mandrillus leucophaeus, assembly GCF_000951045.1. Classification (NCBI taxonomy): domain Eukaryota; kingdom Metazoa; phylum Chordata; class Mammalia; order Primates; family Cercopithecidae; genus Mandrillus; species Mandrillus leucophaeus. The sequence continues at coordinate 763,015 of NW_012105220.1, read as the reverse complement.
AATGTGAGCCTAGGACCCCATAAACTTGTTGTTCAGAATGGCCCAGCCAACTTGGCAGTTCCAGCTGTGCCTATTAGCCTCTAGAAACTGCATGCTTTAAAGAGAAACATAAAAATTGGCAAGTGATAAGCCTTAGAACTACAGGGTCTTCTTTCTTTCGGTATATTTATATGTGTTGTGTGTGATATGAAAGACTTTTGATTAATTGGCTTAATAAGAGCTTAAACAAAATATTTTGTCAGAAAAGTAGAAAGTGTAATGCCTTTTAGTTCATGTGACTTTTAGTAATCTTTGGGAAATAAAAACAGTTTTAAAGATTATTAGTAAAATAAAAATTTCTTCAAAAATATAATCATTTGGTCTAAATTGTGCAGGTCAGATATAAGGTAGGCTAAATGCTTTATCATGATAAACTGGTTCTTTGACTTTTGAAAATTGTTCAGTTTACTTACCTTGAAGCCATTAGATTCTAGATAAGGCCTAGGGACATGTGGAATTAGCCATATCTCCTAGCTATGCAAAGAAGGTTATAAAGAAAAAGCAGTCTTATATAAGAAAGGATCATGTATGGTACATTCCATTTCTAAAGTAAAATGACTGGTTGCTTAAAAAGATATTTAGGTCAAGTCAGAAAGTCCAAGCATGTTGTATACTGTCTGTGTAAGTCATGAAAGAATTTGTGAAAGGGAATTTATGCAAGAAATGCTGTACAATTTGAGGGTTGTCAGGCTTCCTAAATGCTTCATAATATGCCACTATGACTCTTAACTGTACAACTTGCCTGCTTTACAGCTAAGTAAGGCCCGGGACATGTGGAGTTAGCCATGCCTCCTAGTTATGCTGGAAAGAGTCAGACATTATCTGCCCTTCCATCTGGGTCCTAGGCTCCACTCCTGGTTCATAATTAAAATCACTGACTTACCAAGGTTTTCACGAAAAGTAAAAGTCACTAAGAGTTAACATTATAATATGTAACTGAGACTACTTAAAAAACAGTTTTACACACAAAGTGTGTAAGAAAAGTGAAATGTGTTTTTGGTAAAAGATTATTAGAAGGCATGGGAATGTGGATTTCTTGCCTAAATTTCAAAGGTTAAAAGATTGTTTTAAGTTAAATAAGATGAGCTGAACCTTTGAGCAAATTGTGTAAGGTTTGTGAAAAAATGAGCTTGTAAAAAATTCGGTGTGTGAACATATTGGCTAAAGTAAAAGAGGTGTTATTCAGTTTTTTCACAAATTGAACATTGGAATAAAAGCACAACAGGTTTTTCTTAGGGCATTTATCTGCTCTTTAACAAAAACTTTAGTGTTATAAAAGGTTTATAAGAATCTTACCTTATGTTCAAACTGATCAAGGTTAAATAGATTTGTCTATAAGGTTTTATTAAGAATTAGGTTTACCATTAATAGTGCTAAAGTAAAGGTAAAATTTGGCTTATTTGGTATAAAAATCATACAGGAAGCATTGTCAAATAGGAAATGGTGTTTGGCTGTCTTTGGGCTATATTTATATAAATATATTATTGCTATGTGTTCCAAAATTATGGGAAACTGCTATAATTCTGATATGACTTAGTGTACATTATCAGTAATAATTATAATTATAATAAATTATGTGTTCCAAAGAAGTAACCAAAATTTCCTTATCAACTGTGGCTTTAAGAGTGGCTATCCTAAGACTTCTTACCATCTAGAAACAACTGTTGTCTTATTTTAATCCTCTTTAAAAGATGGTTTCAAAATCAACTATAGAACTCTAACAGGTATTCTTAAATGCAGATTTCTGATAACTTTGGAGGAGATTGTAACATCAAAATAGGGGAAAAAACTTTCTGAACTCTCATGGAAAGCTGAAATGTTCATGAATGTCAAGTAGAACAGAAGTTAACTATATTGACTAAACTGACAGAAGACTGAAGTAATCTTTTTTTACTTTGGTTAAAATGTTTCTGATCCATTGTTTTGTTTTTCAGAGTCAAGGAAACTTTTCTTTTGAGCTGTTTACAGTTTTTAACAATTGAGTAAAGTATATTCCTATAAACAAAATTTGGAGAATATTTGTTTCTCTCTATCTAATTTCTCCAGAATTTGGCAATTTTTTGTGAGTATTCTTAATTTATGATAATATTTGCATAAATGCAATAAGAGTCTGTTTTCTTTTGCAACAGGGCACAGTTGAAATGGTTATTTTACTAAGGCTTTGGCTGGAATGATATGCTTTCCTTTAAGGAATAAAACTTGACTTGTAGAGCCAATTTAAACCCCTTGGGAAAACTGGCCTCATACTTTGTCTACACAGCACAGTCCCTGTGCAGGGTTCCTAATCTGTGGTAAGTAAAGAATGTCACTTTCTCACAGACCCAGAAGCCCCAAGTTATCTTGGGACCTTAAGAAGGGAGAAATTTACTCAATTCATAGGTATCTGGTGGTACAAACTTATGGCTGGTCTCAGCTTTAAAAAAAGTTTTACCTGAAACTCCTGTGGAACAAAGTTCCATCAAAGCCAATTTAAAAATGCCTGTGTGAAAAATAATTATTCTTGCTGCACTTTATACAAATAATCAGACCAAGGTTAATAAAGTAAATCAGTATTAGTGTGATTTGTCTTAAGTAAAAATTGGAGACCAGAGAGAGAAAAATTTTTTCAAGAACTATGGTATACCTATCATTAGATTCTAGTGTCATCAGTTTTTTAAAGTTTGTTTCTGCAATTTAGACTGGCTGCTTATTCCTGTGAAACAACCAGTGATATCTGATCTCTGGCTGCAGCTCAGAAGAAACATTAGGAATCGGTAATGTAAAAATCTGGATCAGCATTCTAATTCTGTTGGAATCTGCTAGCAACCCCATATCAACTTGGTTCCAACAGTTGCCCAGTTCATGAGAAGCCTTCTAATTTAGTTTACTTGGTATAATATTACTTATTTTGCTTTACTGTTGTGGAATGTATTGCTGTTGTACTCTTTGTGTAGGAATGCAAAATGAGCTTACTGAATGTTCTCTTAAATACTTATTAATCTTCCAGATATCACCTTTTGCTGGAATTCAGAGTTACAAATGGCCCCTCAGCATATCGATGCTTTCTGACTGAGGTATTCTTTACCCTGAATAAAAGAGATGCTAATAGTTAGGCAGGAATATCATCACTCCTATTCAGCATGAAGAAGTTACAGAAGATGGATCTTTGTTCTTCTGCAACTGTTATAAAAGGAAGGGGGGAAATGTCAGAGGCTCTTGAACCAGAGCAACTCCATCTTGAATAGGGGCTGGGTAAAATAGGGTTGAGACCTGCTGAGCTGCATTCCCAGGAGGTTAAGCCATTTTAAGTCATAGGATGAGACAGGAGGTCAGCACGAGATATAGGTCATAAAGACCTTGCTCCATTGAAGAAGCCAGCTAAAACTCACCAAAGCCAAAATGGTGATGAGAGTGACCTCTGGTCGTCCTCACTGCTACACTCCCACCAGCACCATGACAGTTTACAAATACCATGGCAATGTCAGGAAGTTACCCTGTATGGTCTAAAAAGAAATTACATGAAAATCCACCCCTTTTTAGCATATATTCAAGAAATAACCATTAAAATGACCAACCAACAGCTTGGGGCTGCTCTGCCTACGGAGTAGCCATGCTTTATTCTCTTACTTTCTCAATAAACTTGTTTTCACTTTACCAACTTGTCCTGAATTCTTTCTTGTACAAGGTCCAAGAATACCTCTTGGGATCTGGATTGGGACACCTTTCAGGTAACAATATTTTTGGCCAGTTTTACTCTTTTCCTATGTCCATAGTGCTCCTAATTCTGGAATTTTCCTGGGGTTCTACAGCACAAGCAAGAATGCTCTTACTGGTTCACTTATACAGACACCTTCCGTTTCTCTGTTTTTGTTGGTTAACAATTTTTTAAAACTACTTTATACTCATTTTAATGGGGTTTTGGAAAGATACAAAGATAAATGCAAGAGTTCAGTCCACCACGTTTAACTGTACTATTTCATTTTTAAATTTAGATTTCTCCACTTTAATGCCTATAACATTATAGCATCTCTTTTCTAATTAGATTTAACCGACTAGAAAACAGGTATACTATCATAAGTGTTCTTGTATATATGTGTGTGTGTGTATGTTATCTATGTGTATATATTTAATTTTTGTTATGACTTTTATAATAATCATATTGGCAGATACTCATGGAGCATTTACATTTCCCAGGCACTGCAATAAACACTTCATGTGGATTAACTTATTTATGCATCATAACACTCTTGATTCATCATCTATAGATCAGACATAATACAGATGATGAAACTGAGATGCTCAAAGGTTAAATAACTTGCCTAAGGGTCACATGGTTAGAAAGTCTTTGAGCTGATATCCACACATAGACAGTATGGTTCAAGTCTGTGTGCTTAACCACTATACCACACTGCCTCTCAGTTATGTAGCATTTATGTATATACGTATAGGTGCTTCTATGCATTTATTTGCTATCTCATGTGTGTGTGTGTGTGTGTGTGTGTGTGTGTGTATTTGTATGGTGATTGCAATTGGGAATAGTATTTGCCTTAGAACAGATATTTGCATTATTAGAAGGCTGATGTCATTGATTCTACATTGAATCTTCTTATCTTACAGTAGCAAAATGCGTTGTCCATAGAAAAATTTTAATGAACACTTTTCATTTCAATATCAATACACAGTAATTGTATTGGTCATTTGAATTTTATAAAAGTTATTCAATCTGCAAATATCCTCGGTTCTAAACCTTAAGCTGTTTTATTCAAGGGTGGGGAGACTGGTTCTTATGGAGCAGTTATTTACACAAGAGTTGTTTACTTCTGGATTGAAATAAAGACTGTTTTATAAAACCCAATTGTTCCATTCCTGTAACCACTTTGCATTTAGATGTACTCTATTTAGAGTCCACTGTACATGATTTAAGCCATTTAGATTTAGATGGAGCCTGGGCTATGTCTGATAGAGAAAAACAGACAAACCACTTTTTACAAAGAGGATAAGTTAAACTTCTGGATGTGTTATTTGAATAAATGTTGTGGCTTTCTCTCCCCAAAAGATAGAGCACTGAGTGCTTGGTTCAGAAAGGTATACATATCCACCACCATTGCCCCAGCCCAACACATATATACCTTGTTTTCAGGTCAGAGTCAAAGCCATTTCTTCAGCTTGAAGAACGGTAACAATGGAAAATAAATTTCATTATTGGGTCATGTCATGTTTCCCTGATAGTTTCCCTTCTTTACTTGCCTAGGAAGAGCCACTGTTTTTAAATGAGAAAGCAGTGAGATCCTTAGCTGAGCATTTTGACAAGAGCCTCAATTAGTAGTAGATTTTTCAATGACTGGTGATTTACATTTACTTGAAAATAGCCTCCAGCCACGAACCTCTGTCATAAAGTGCACCCGAGGGCTTGCAGCAGGCAGCGACTTTGCCATCATTACTGATCTTTCTATAATTCTAAATAAAAAGTATACTCTATACCCTATTTCCCAGCTCCGCTGCTCAAAAAAAATGTTTTCACATAAATGAGTTGGAAATTACACACACACACTTAGAAGAGAAAAATTAGAACCAGCGACTTTCCAGGGTAAAACATACAAATGCAGATGTATTTACTTTTTAATCTGGATTTTGAGGATATGTTTGTGTAAATGTGTTCCATGTGTGTTTTCCTTGATAGGTAATTTCTTAGATGGCATAAGACAAATATATGTTTCAATGATTTTCAATGTTTTAGTAAAATGAAGTGAAAATGTATAGAACATATTTTCTGAAATTAATTTGGTCTTTCCAGTGATTCCCAGTAATATTCAAAACAACTGTTCATGGGTATATTTAAAGTTAGCTTCTGTTTTATCCTCTTTCTTTCTGTGTCTCAGAAATGTTCTTTTGCTTATTTTCTCAATACATTGGTATTATCTCTTTTATGTCCCTCTTGGTTCTTTTTTCTTCTGGTATATAATTAAATTTCATGAAATAAATATGGATTCATTTCTGAATGTTAATATGTTGAACTCTGCTATTAGCTCTGGCCATTTGGGGAATGTTATAAAAGTCTTTTGGAATTTTCCCAGAACTAATAGGATTCTAAAAAGAAAAATCCATCAATTTACTTCCCTAGTTTGTTCATTGTTCATTTCTTGATAAAAGAATGTGACCTTTTCTTGATGAACTCGGCATTGATCAAACTCAGAGTTGAGGGGATCTGCTCAGAAACTCAGGGGCCACATGACAAGTGGATGGGAAGCAAGGGTCTAGGTGTCATTCTCAGAATTCTTTGCACTATTCTTATTCTACAAGGTTCAACTTCACCTTCTTGTCCTCTCCTGTCATTTGGAGGGGAATTACCTCAACACCTGGGAGATTTGTGGCACTAGAAATTACTGTACTTTGAAGACAGCAATGTCATTTTCATAATTTCCTTTCCTACTTAGGAAGTTTTCTCTTCCCTCTCAGTAAAATTTGCATCTTAATCTTTCTTCATTAGAAGAGGCTCCAAAAACCCTTAAATCACAGTATTTCTGAAAACATGAAAGTTATGATTTGACTTTTCCATTGCCTGTTTATCCATTGGATTAGTGATTTTCATTAACCTCGGGAATTTAAAGAGGCAAAGCTCCTGACTGAGAATAGATCTTTATCATGAAATCAAATTATCAGATGAAACCTTAATTAGGATTTGCACTGCTGATCAAAGGAACAGCCAAGGGATTATATGGCAAAAAAGGAAACACAGAATCTATCCAGTGTGCCAATGGGTGGATTTTCTCCATGATGCTTTTATCCTTACTAAAACAGGGTTTGGGATGTGTGACCCACAAATAAACTAGAAATATGGATCTGTTATTTTTCTGTGAATCTATTAATTCACTATTTGGTATCAATATAAACAGATATGAAACAAATAAAATAAAATAAATACTGCAAGAGCTGTAAACTTATTTTGTTTGCATTTTTTATTTCAGCCCATTAAATTATTTATTATAAATGACGCTTACGAGAACAAAATAGCCAAGTGAAGTCCAAGTTTGTAAAGTTCACATAGACCAGGACCCAAAGAAGAGGGAAAGTCTCTGTTTTAGTTTTCCTGGGAATAAGAACAAAGGAATAAAAGTCCTAAGTTTACTGTAAGATCTGTAAACTTATTTCATTTTATCTGATAGTATCTTTTCCTTTATTTCAGCCCATGAAACTACTCATTACAAATGAGGCTTATGAAGACGAAACAGCCAAGGGAAGTCCAAGCTTGTAAGATTCACATATACCAGGACCCAAAGAAGAAGTCAAGTCTCTGTTTTAGTTTTTCTAGGGATAAGATCAAAGATATAAAAGTTTAAAGTTAGGAGAGAGATACCAGCTTTTTGTCTAAAATGAGCTGTGTCTGAATATTTTAGAGTCCTAAAATGGCTTTCTGCTATAGCTTTGGCCAACTACTGGTACTGAACATCTCCAAGTTACAAATTCAATCTCTCTAAGGCCCTGAGCCAGTGAGAACCATGTCTATCACCAGACTCATTATCCCCCTACAGACAGTGAGTTTGGAATTGGCCCATGACCCTCAAGCTAATGTGATTCCCCCAGGACTCATTTCATTTATTCAAGTAATATTGGTTGATCACATTAATGTGCCAACTGCCTTGAGAGGTGCTAGGGAAACAACAGTAAAAAGCACATCGTTCCTTCTCTTAATGAGTTTACAGTTCATTGAGTAGACGAAACTTTAAACAATTTCAGTAAGTGCTACGTTCAGGTAAATATGACAAGGGGTGCAAAGGATACATATCAAATCCTATGGGAGACGGGTCAGGGAAGACTTTTAGGGACTTTAAAATATTTTACTGGAGCATAAAGGGCATGGATTAATGCTGTGGTCTGGAAGTAAGTTGTGAGGATAGAAAGGCTGACGGAGGCCAATTTAGAAAGATCCTTGTATTTCACAGTAAAGAGGTCAGCCTTTATTCTTAGGGCAAAAAGAAACCAATGGAAGATTGTAAGCACAAAAATGGCATGACCAGATGGACATATTACAAATACCTCTCTAAGTTCATTATGGATCACGGTATAGAGATAAGCATGCCTGAAGGCAATCATCTAGAAGTATTAAAGGAGATGGAGTGGGAATGAGACAGTTTCAGGAGCTGTTAAGGAGGCAGAATCGTAAGATTTTGAAATTGATTGCATAAGGACAGAGAGATGTTAATGAAATGTGAAAGTAAAGGATAATACTCAAGTTTCTTGCCTAGGCAAATGAGTAAGTGCAATGCATTTTACTGAACTAGATATTACATGAAAATTAGGCTTTCTGGAAGGTGGCATATAAGTTTAACTTTGTAAGTATTTAGTGTGAAGCTATCTTCAGAACATCCAAGTGGAGCTGTCTAGCATGCAGTTGTGGTAAGAGTCTGGGATTCAAGAGATAACTTAGAACTAGAGACATGTGGGTGTCATTAACACAGAGACGGTGAATGAAATCCTAGAATTGATCATTTCACCATGAAGAATGATGATAACAGAAAGCTTAAAAGATGTTCAAAGAAAGAGGTTCCCATCACAGAAAATTGACCTGCATCTTCTTCCATTCTCTCTGTGTATGATTTGTCTTCGATTCTAGCACCTGTTTCCAATATCAGTTTCCTGCTAGGACAGCAGCCTTGTTTCAAACCCTAAGACCATTTCATTAGTACACAGAAAATCTATAAGACCTTGCTTAAGAAGTCCCTTTTTAGAGAAGACTAGACACTGTTCCTTTTCCACTGGCTAGTAACAGGAGTTCTGCTTCAATCCACCCATCTTCTCCTGGGATGAAGCTTATTTCAACCTCTTCCCAGAAACTCCTAGTGTTCAATCCCTTCCATATACCAGATCAGACTCATTGGATATAATGCCATTCTCAATTAGACTAAAGACTGTCATGCTTCCTTAGCTTTCTTGGCACTTTCTTTCCATATTAAGCGTATTTGGACTGGAATCAGACAAATCTCAGCGCAAAATCTGACTCTAACACTCAATAATTCTGCAACCCTTAACAGGTTACTCTTTCTGAACCTCATTTTATTGTATCTGTAAAATGGATTAATAATTCCAACCTTCCATGGCTATTTTGAAGACAGAATGAGAGCATGTACATTAGTTCCTGGTAGTTCTCAATAAATTAATGCATTTTACTTCTTTCTGTATTTTTCCCAGCTTGACTGTAAGTAATGTGAGAGGAATCTGATACAGTGGAAATAACAACTGCATGTAGTAAATGCTTAAATGTTTATATTTTTAGAGTCCTAAAATGGTTTTCAAATTACCTTACTTCTGTGTGAGTGATTTTATGTATGCCAGTTCTCTTTTTGAGCTTCAGTTTTCTCATTTGTAAAATGAGGATAATAATACCTGTGTTACTTACTTCACAGTTATGAACCTCAATAACGCATGTGACAGCACTTTGAAAACTAGAAAGTTTTTTAAAAAATACAAAATATTCTCTCAAGCATTATACTTTCCTCATAGGAGAGAGTCACAAACTTTCCTTTTTGATATTGGTATGTTGACATATTAGACATTCTAAACTTGAAACCAGAAAAATATTCCAATTTAATTATTTGACTTGCCTAGAAAACATTTGTTCCACTTACAGAGAGACTCAAGAAGATTAAATTTGTTATTACTATGGGTTTTAATTAGTATACAGATATTTATTGAGCCCTTTTTCAGTGAAAGACATACTTGGCTCGAGGATATAGAGAAAAAAATATCTAATACCTGACTTTCAGAAGTTTGCAGCCTCGAATGAAGATAGTCAAATAAATAACCATGGTATAGAGTGATAAAGATTTGTGAGTTCGTAGGAGATGTGTAGCCAGTTAAGGCTGAGAACATCATGGAAACCTTAGAAAATGTGATGGTATGTTTGGTTTTGAAGGATGATTGGAAGGGGTTATCTAGGTGATCATATATGAGTGGAAGGGGAGATTCTGAGGATAATTCCAGGCAGAAGGAGCAGCAATGACAAAGGCAAAGGTGCTGACACATTTGAGAAATTATCAGGACTTCAATACAATTGATTTGCATTTGTTTGAGGATGGGAAATGGTCAGAGACAGGGAAGAAGAAGCAAGGGTAGGTCCAGAGATGGAAAAGTAGGTAGGAAGAGCCATGTATGGAAATCTAGCTATTGAAATATTTTGAGTACTGGGTTTCACATGATGAGAATAAAATTTACCTTGGATGTCTTTTGGAACAGAGCAACATTGGGGGCAAAAAGAATGCTGGGGGAGGAATGATTATTATAATGACCCAGGTGAGAAGTAATGAGACCCTAATATAAAGTAATGACAGTGAGAAAGGAGAAGTTGCAGAAAGTCAAGCTTTATTAGAGGAGAAGACTTGATCACTGATTGGATGTGGCAGGTGAGGAGGAGAAAAAAATTAGGATTATATTCTAATTTTCTGACTTAAACAAGGAAAGGAGGATGTTAGACTATTTAAAAAGCTAGAAAATTACATGCACACACACACACACACACACACAAAAGCAAAACTACTAGGCAAGAGAAGAGGTGAAGAGAAAAACATGGAATATGTTTTGTTTCAATTGGTCTAGAGTGTATAGGTAGCCAAGTCTAGAGAACAATATTTAGGCAACTCCAAAGATGGAATGTATAGATTTCCCTTAGATACATTTTCATTCCTCAACTCTCAACTAATAACCACCTCTTTGGTTAGCTATAGAAAATCTGAAATTTCTCTCAAATATACTAGATAAAAATCTAATATATACAGGGTTTCAAGTCAATTGTTTGATATTGTAAATGATGATAAAGGGAGGAGATACTCAAGACTTTTAAAATAAATGATAATTCTTTACTATGAAAGAATGCATGTTATTCTTACCCTATCAGAATTAAGTCTTCCTCAGACGAGCATAGTAGCTCACACCTAAAATCCCAACACTTTGGGAAGCCCAGGCAGGCAAATCATTTGAGGCCAGGAGTTTGAGCCCAGCCTGGTAAACACGGTGAAACCCCATCTCTATTAGAAATACCAAAATTAGCCACGCACACAAGCCTGTAGTCCCAGCTACTAGGGAGGCTGAGACATAAGAATCGCTTGAGCCTGAGAGACGAAGGTTGCAGTGAGCCAAGATTGCACTACTGCCTTTCAGCCTGGGTGACAGAGCAAGACTCTGTCTCCAAAAACAAACAAAAAAGAATTAAGTCTTACCCATTCTTTTATAATCTTTCAGACACTAGCCATGGGAACATTCTTTCATTCTTTCATTCATGTCGCTGTTTTAGATGTCTTAGTATAGTCAACCAAGCCTTCTTAAACCATTAATCAGAAATAATTGAGTAGTAATAATAATAAACACTTCATACTATTTAATATATACCCATTCAAGTGCTTTAAATAAACTCAACAATCACATTCTAAGACAAAGGTTATTGGTACTATTTCTGTTTTGTAAATAAAGAAGCTAAGGCATGGAAAAGTTAAATGAGTTTCCCAATGTCATAGTAAGTTGAAGAGCTGGGATACAAATCCAGGCAATCTGGGACCAGAGAGTGTACATTTAACTGACACACCATGAACGGTTTGGATTAGAGGACAAGGAACTTTGTGACATTGGGTAAGGCTGGAAGTTCTGAGGCATGACTCTTACCCGTCATATAGGGTCATGATCCAAGTCTCCTGATATTTCTTTTGTGTGTGTATATATATGTGTGTATGTGTGTGTGTGTGTGTAATAATAATATATGTGTGTATATGTATATAATATATATGCTATATTAAAAATATAAATGAAAAATTCTTCTCAGCTGGAAATACAAAGAATAAAATCATATATCACACAAGCCTGGGTTCATATCTTAACTTGGCTTAGAATCAAATTGGCTAGGACTCCAACCGCCCACATTTAAATACTTTTGAGTTAAATGACTATGGATGAGTTAATCTCTCTCAGACTCATTTACTAACCTATAAAATATATATATATATATGCACATATGACATTTTATACAGGGATATCGTGCAGATTCAATGAGATAATGGACCTGAAATACTCATCTATATTTATGTCCTATTTACTATGTGTCATTACTGTTCTCAGCATTTTAAGTATATGAAATACTCATTTCATCCTCCATATATGTATATGGGAAAGGCACTATTTTTAATCATCATCTCCATTTTACAGGTGAGGAAACTGAGGCTCATGGAGGCTAAATAATTTGTCTAAAGTCATGCATGTAGTCAGGGCAGCTCAGCCTGCTCTAGATCTCCAGTCCCTGCTCTCCACTGCCATGCTGCACTGCCATGCTGAGCACAGCACACAAGCACATTAAGACTGTTACCTTCTCACCTAGGAGAGTACTGCACTTTTTCATGTACAGAGCAATTTCATTTACCTCCTCTGATATGATAGGACTAGCCCCTGAAACTCTATAGATAACTCTTAGCTTATAAGAAAAAAAATCAGTGAAATAGAGAATAAAAAATCGTACAGGACAGCTATGAAAGAAAGAGCCAAAGACCTTCTTTTCCCAAACCATTGATGGGAGTTCACGCAGTGTTAATCTGTTTTGCATTGCTATAAAGCAGTGTCTGAGACTGGGTAATTTGTAAAGAAAAAAGGTTTATTTGGCTCATGGTTCTGCAGGCTATACAAGCATGGCACCAGCATCTGCTCAGCTTCTGGTGAGGCCTCAGGAAAGTTTTACTCATGGCAGAAGGTGAAGAGGTAGCAGACATGTCACATGATGACACAGGGAGCAAGAGAGGGAGGAGGTGCTAAGCTCTTTTAAACAACCTACTCTGTATGGACCAATAGAGTGAGAACTTATTCATCACCAAGGGGATGGCACCAAGCCATTCGTGAAGGATCTGCCCCCATGACCTAAACACCTCCCATCAGACTCCACCTCCAATATTAGGGATCACATTTCAACATGAGATTTGGAGGGGACAAACATCCAAACTGTGTCACACCCCTCACCAAACAAGTGCACTGTGTGTGTCTTTCTGATTGAGCTAGATGTGGTGACTCAGTCTACTAATGACCTACTGACCATAGACAGCAAAGAGTCATTATGCACAAAGAAGCCTGTTACTTCATGTCTATACATTAGTATTTAGCTCATGTAACAAAACCCTCTAAAAAAAGAGTCAGTCCTGGTTTTCTTTCAGTGCCAAGCTGGATAGCATATTGATATGAAACAGCTTGGGTTTGAGGTCTGACCACCACTTTCTGACCATGTGATCTTGGATGAATCAGTCACTTTGCCCCCACCCGCCTCTCTCTCTTCCCCTTCAGTTTATCCATTTTCTGGGGCCACTGTAGGAAGTGCAGATAGTATTCTTAAACCCGTAAATTCAAGTCTGACCCAGAATTAGCACTCAATATGTAGTGGCTATTGTCGTTATTTCAAAAAAGCCACTAAACTTTCTTAGAAAAATTCAATTTTTAAGACTTCGTTCCCATCCATTTTTATCATTGATCTTTCCATTTGAAAGCCAATGATCATATTTCATTTCTAAGTCAAAAAAATTTTAATCTCTCAGAAAGTTCGAACAATATTCTTTCAATATGAGTTGGAGCAATCCTTCTTTCTACTTTGCTGGCATTTTTGTTTGAATTTATTTTATTCAGGTACACATCTTTCCTCTCACAGCAGTTATCTATGCAATTGAGAATTATGTACCACACAAATCAGGTCAATGGTAAGTTCTAATTGTGCTCTGCTGTCTTCCTTATACACCTTCCTTTAAAATTCAGTAACTCCAGATGTAATCTGAAATCACTATCTCAGAATTGCTGGGTGGCTCCAGCCCATCAGCATCCCTAGCCTCTTTTTTCTATTTAAATGGTTTAAAAGGTGAACCCTTCTAGAACATTCTTTGTCTTTAAAACTAAGTTGTTTAAAAGCTTTCCTAAATAAAAGCCCACAGTGCATTATTTAGAATGTATTTCAGGCAAATAGAATGTTTAAATCTACAGACTGAAAATGATCTTCACACATAAAATGAAATCTGATCAGTTTTTAGCCTAACACGAGCAGAACTCCCAAATTAGGCACTTCCAAATTCAGCATGGCAAACACTGCCAGCCACCAAAGGAACTGGAGAAATCAAAGCCCCTCGAAAACTTCCTTCTGTGACATATAAAAGATTCAGCAGAGTAGAGGTCAAAGAATATGAGGTGGGTAAAAGTATAAAAGAAAAAGTAAGATAGCTGATTTTTTTTAGTATGAAGGGATAGAACCTAATTATTCTTTTATGCAGAAAATCCCTTTGGCTGTACACATGAATAAGAGCACTCAAGGCAGCAACATTTTTCTTATAATTAGAAGAAATTATGATGTCTCTCTTGAAAGGCAGAATTTTCCTTATCATGAAAAACAGTGTTCTTTATCATCCTTACTTTTTATTACAGCTTTCAAAATGAGGTTTTCCTGAGCCTCTTGAAATAAATCCATTCCACTTTGAACTGCCGGAACTAACTATTAAAATATGGCCTGATTCATCCTGACAAATGTCCACATGCTCACTTGCCTGGGATAATAATGACTATTGGTGAATTATAAAGAACACTGAATTCCTTTATCCTATAACCTAAATTGTCCTGAGGTGAAAAATGTATTGACCAACCTTTTGAATAGGCTGACACGTCTCATTTTCACATTCATTCATTTATTTTTTCAACAAGTATCTATTAAGTGACACTATTTGTGAATATTGGGCAAAGGACTGAATTTGCTGTGGCTGCTATAGAAATTAAGCTAAACAAACCCCCACATGTAATTAGGATGAAAATTGAAGAAATAAAGGGATTTTTTTTTCCAGATAGAATTTGAAAGCATTTGGAAGGTTAACAATGCCTCTCAATTCCATGTCAACACTTCACAGGGCACAGATTGTATGACTCTGAGTTGTTACTGGCAACTAATGAAAATATTGACACCAGGGATGCAAAATCACAGTGCAGTAGCTGCCCTGCTTGAAATTCCTTGCTGAGTTCTGGGGGAAGAGTTTCCTTCTAGGATGCTTCTGTAGAGGTTTGCCTTCAGTACCCCAGGCTTGCTCCTCCCCCATGTATGCACTTAATGTGCACAAGCCTCTCCAGGTTACACTTCTCTCACTCATCCTCTTTTTATTATTTCTCCTATTAGTTTTATTGTATTTTTTTCCTAATTACCTAGTATTTCTGTTTTGTTTTTTTTGTTTTTGTGTGTGTTTTTTTTTTTTTTTTTTTTACAAGCCTGAAGCACCTTTAGAAGGTTTGGAGGAGAGGAATAAATTACAAACCTTTCCCATAGTTGTTCTTCTGTGAGCTCCCACAAGACCACGATTGTCCCTACCACTGTAATACTTACATTGAATTGTAGCTGCCTATAATTATCAGTCTGCTTTCTTCTATTAGATAGTAAGTTCCTGGAGAGAAAAGGCTATATTCCATGTATTTCTGTATCTTTAACCACTACAGTGGGTGCTTGGTAAATAATTTGTAAATAAAGCACTAATGTCTTCTCTGTTCCACCTTATGCTTTCTACACAAATTATATTCAATTTATTTAAACTTAAATCTTTATAGAACCTCAGATCTATATAAGACTCTGTGATACCTGCTCCAGAAAAAATAAATAAATAAATAAATAAATAAATAAATAAATAAATAAAGATGAACAAAACAGATTTTCCATCTTGAGAAAGGTCAAAAGAGAAAAATAAAACTACTGTAAGATAATCTTAATAAAAGCAAAAGTTTAGGTTTTGTGGGTATCAGCAAACACAGAAAATGTGGATCAACAGGTGTAAGAATTACATCATAAGCCACCTTTCACTTCCCTGTCTTTGTAGATGTAGACAAATATGTAAAAGACAACATTGTTGTTGAAAGACAAAATTAATGTTGAAAAGATCAAATGCCTACCATGACTCTACCACAGGCCCATGCATGTGAGCTGTAAGAGTGTAATGAAACATTTTTGGAGCTTGAAGCAAGGGATGGAGAACATTTAGCTGAGGGGACAGGAACAGCTTTCTTGGGGGTGATATTATTTAAGATGGGCCTCTAAGGATGGGTAGAATGTTATCAAGAAAAGATAGGAGCATAACATGGCATGGTAGAGCAGGGGAACAACTACGACCACCAAAGTACAGAGAGGAAAGATGGGGAAAGTCTTAGCATTTTGAATTGTTAGTTTCATCAAGAATTGGAGTAGAAGATTAACTGATGGGACACAATTAAAGCCAGGGTCTCAAAGGCTAAGCTAAGCAAGAAATGTTCTACCTACATTTGCATTGGAAGCATCTATAGACCAATCAAAATGATTAAAGACCCAGATGTGTCTCTACCAAAAAAAGAGTTTAAGTCAATTGTGTCATGGCTTTGACATTCTTTATAAATTGGGAAATTTAGGTTATACTCTAAGTGTTCAATAATTATTCACTGACAGACCATTGAGACTTATAAAATGTCCTATTCTTTAGCTACAGACTAAAAAATAATGAGTACATACCCATCTCCAATATTTGTATATTAGTTCACAGAAGCAGAGCTTTTTAATTTCCAACAACCCTATAAGGCAAGAACCTGATCAAAGTATATGCAAATCATTTTGGGAAAGTTTAATATTTTTTTTAAATGGCTTTTGGTATAAAGATATCTAAAAATGTATTATTGTATAATTAAGAAAATCAGCATATTTTAAGAATACTTGGTATATTTCCCTAGCTATTAATTACCTATTCTATATTATTTATGTGTATGTTTATTCAAAACTTGCATATTGCAAATGTGAGTCAAATTTTAACAAAGTTTGAGGTGATTGTGCAGATGACTGAAACAGTATTCCTGCTCGTAAAGATTCACAACCTAGGATGCAAGAAAGAAAATGAACAGTAGAAGGGGTTATACCGCTAAAGACCCATTAATTCCTTCCCCAAATACTGCCACTAATAGCATTGAAACTAGGTAATCACTTATTTTTGACAATCATAAGGTCTGACAGAGCAAATTTTTCAGACAAATTCTATATTTAGCCATTTAATATTTTTAAAATGTATTGATTTTTATAATAAGAAATAGCGCAATATTTAAAAATTATAATCTTTGGGACTTAAAATAATTTGGTTTAAAATATCTAAAGAAATATTTCAATAAAACAAGGAAAATATGTGAAGAGACAAATGATTTAAAAAAATTCCCGTCTCTCAATAAATGTCATAGTTGACATTTACAATTAACAATAACATAAACATATTGTTGAATCATAAGAATAATAAAAAGGGATAATTTCTGTTTTGTTTATGTTATAACAATTTGAAATAAATCCAGCCTATTATTAATCTGATCTAGGCCAGAGGATTTAAAGAAAGTCATTCTGATTGACTGTGTTCTCGTAACTGCCAAGAATGGAGAGAGCTTTAGAATCACCAAATGATCATTTCACATTTTCTCTTCCCGCTTTTTAATGGCCTGAATTCTTTATGCAGCCATACATATAAACTACATATGTGCCTGATTTCCTTTTTTTAATGCCTGTCAGGTCTGATGTAGAACGCATGCTATTTAACTCACTGGGTAAGATTTTTCTGTCATAATTTCAGTGCAGGTAAGAAAGTTGCTTGAGAATGCTATGGTTTCTTGCTATCAATTCACATCCAGGACTTGGAAGTTTCAACAAAGGGTCTTAGAGTTCACTTTTTTGGACGAATAGCTGGATCATAAGGAGTTAACATAGTTTAAGACTTGAAAGAGAAAAATGTTCCTAGCAAAAAAAAGGCTTACAGCTAAATAATGAGTGCCAAGGTTGAGGCTGCTCTTTCTTGCTTTAGTGCTGGAGCTGCATTATTCACAACTGCCAATCAGCTAATCTGAAAAGAATTTGTTCTTTACTGCATTTCTTCTGTATTGCTCCCACCCCACTGGTCTGGTGTACATTGCCTCCAGCTAAGAGGGTTTAGAAATAGTTCCTAAACAGACAACAAATGCTGGACTGTGAATCGAAGGGCAGTGGACACTGTGGAGAGAAAGGGCTTTTGCTCACCCCCATTTCCTTTTCACATGTAGCCTTTGCTACTGCAATACTGAAAAACCCAGGCTATCGCAAAAGGAGAAATTGCCTGTCAATTTCTGAAAATTCAACACTGAGCTGTTACTGCAGATTCAGGGTGCAGGACTGGTAGAAGCTCCCTGAGATACTCGTGATGAAACAACTTTCTAGCTACAGGAAATGAATTCTAATAAATGAGACTGTGGCCGCTGCTGCCGAGCCTGAGCACCATTGCATGTGAGATGAGGGAATTAGACATCATGATTTACAGTTGCAAACAAAGAGCCCTACAGATGAAGCCAAGATCCATGCTCTGCAATTATCCTTACATCAGCATTCTGAGTATCCTTACAAATGCCTGTTATATTATTACACCAAATGGGTGTATGTGAATGCACACACACACACAAGCAATGTTAGTAGACATAAAAATACATATATGTATAAATAATTGGACATGTATCTTTTAACTGAGCAAGGAGTAGTATCTTGGAAAGTTTGATTAATGCCCCAGGGTACTTTTCTCCCTTGGTATATTCATGAAGCACTGGTTAAGAATGTTGGAATTTATGTAGGTCTACTGTGAAATATCAGAAATTGTTGCCAGCTTTTCTCACTTCCAAAGCCAAACTAAACATTCTCCAACATTGAGTCAAATGATCTTTGTTAATTTCTTGCACTAATTTACCAAGTAGCAATGCAGGAGTGACCCTGTCTTCTGTTGCAGGTACTTCTGTTCTGTAGAAAACATGGATGCACGGCATTTATTCTAACTATAAGTTGCTGCATGCTCCACGCAGGGCACCCACCTAGGGGATGTCAAGCTGGCAGGGTCACAGGTAGGTAAAGGTGGTATGGATTGGGCCTGAGCTGCTTTGCATTTTCTGTTGTTAGCTCTTGAGCTGATGTGCATGGATCTGTTTAGATTGTTGGGGCAGGCTGGGGTGGATGATCAATATGGTTAACTCAGATACATGTGCTGATTCTACCCCTAATCCTACGCCAGTACAATTAGACACCAGGGCTTCATTGCAAGCTCCAGCATTGCTGTCCCCAGTGACAGGCTCAGCACCTCATCTCAACAGTCTCTGCTAAGCTGCCAACCCCACTGCTCTCATCACTGCTTCCCTGACACATTTACCCAGTCTTCACTCCTCCCCTCACCTCAAACCCATCCATCTGCTTCCTGCCACTCCAGTAAATCCCTTTCCATACTATATTGCTTCATTCTCCAAGGGAGTAGAGTGGGAGTGCAAGACCATCAGGTGTTCCATGGTGCTGCAGATCATGGGCCAGAGTCAGATTCAACTCAGCCTGAAGTCAACCAAGCCACAGTGTAGCCCTGAGGAACAGGGAAGAGCCAATATGGATGCAGCATGCAATTGTCCTAACAAGGAAAAATAATTGAATCATTTGACAGACTCAACGGTGCCTAAAACAGTTGTATCATTTTAGTTTTTGGTCAGAGACAGTTCGTTTGTTAAGACAAACCACTGAAAATCTAACGAATGCATCATTTTATCCTCCTGAAAGAATGTGACTCCCCTGCCACCATGAGGGAGCATGTATAATGCCATTTTAGTGTGGTTTTGTTAAAATGAACTGTATCCATGTGACGTAGGTACGCGTGCATACATATGTGCCTAGAGAGATGGTGAGAAGAGAAGGGAGGGAAGGAGAGAGAAAGTGTGTGCGAGAAGGAGAGTAAGAGCGCAGCCAGAGAGGAAAAAAAAAAAAATTCAAAGGATTCACTGCAATGCAGTTTTACATACAGGCCTGTAGGAGCAACCTGAATGTTATTAGACCATAAAAGCACATCAGGCTGATTTATGGTTTCTGATCAAGGTTTCTGTGAAAATTACTCTGCATCACCAGCTCAAGGTGACTGCTACCATTAATGTGTGGAAAATAAATGAGATGGGGAGGCTGATAGCAGAGGAAGGAAAGGAAGCGCTGAGGCAGTTTATACAGCACAGAATCCCCATTTTGTTTTACAGTGCAGAGAAGCCTGTCATCAAAATGATTGCTGTGGGGCAGGAAAGGCAATTCTTGGTAATTAGATCTTATGGCATGTAGCTGGTGCTTTCTTATATCGAATGCACCAGGATATTAGGACAAACGCCTGCCTTCTGCATACCATCTTTTCTGTTTTCTGCTCATACTCAGATATAGTAATCTAAATTCAGGAAGAAGAAGGCAGTAATATTGTTTTCCTGATTCTATTTCTTTTTAATGGTATTGCTTCCCCCTCCACTGTTTTCCTGTTTTCTTATAACACATAGTATTCACTTCCTCCAAATAATCTTCCATATTTGAGATTTTCGAATAGAGTCAGTATCTGCAAATATTTTACATATTATCTCATGGTCACAATAGAACTCCACAGGCCTTTCTATTCCTTCCTTGCTTATAATTCACTAAAACATTTCATAGATGGAATGCCACACTGCTTGTTTAGATGTAAACAAATACCATATATCACAATACTTTTGTATGAGATAGTTGCTGTGAAAAGTATGAAAGATGATTGCTTGAAAGAATCCCTTCTCCTCCTCCTTTTGCTTATATAGTAATCCTCCCTGATCCTCAGAGCATATGTTCCAAGACCCCTGGTGAGTGCCTAAAACCACATACAGTACTGAACCCTATATGCAGTATGCGTTTTCCTTTAGATGCATACAAATGATAAAATTTAATTTATAAATTAGGCACAGCTGGGAGGTGGAGGTTGTAGTGAGCTGAGATCACACCACTGCACTCTAACCTGGGTGACAGAGTGAGACCCTGTCTCAAAAAAAATTAATTAATTATTAAATTAGGCACAGTAAGCGATTAACAACAAAAATAACAAAACAGAACAATTATAACATTGTGCTGTAATAAAAGTTATGTGAATGTGGTCAATTTCTCTCTCTTAAAATATCTTATTTTACTGCACTCCCCTATCTTTGGACCACAGTTGACAGCGGTAGTTGAAAGAAACTGCAAAAAGTACAAGCAGGGATGTGGGGGAGCTATCGTATTGCGTATCGCCATATTGATTTAGAAGTTGAGGGTTATAGTCTGTTGCTGGATTTTGACTCTATATGCAAGTAGAGAACGCTGCATTTTGGAATGCTCAAGGTGAAGCTGAATACATTAAAATGTTTTCAAATCATTTTACTGCATCCCTTTCCCTGGTGCTTAACACTTGCCCTCTGGTGCTTCTGCATAGCATTCCACATCTGGAACATGTCGGTGTCTGCTGTCACAGCTGGCTGCTGCTTCAGGGATAGCCATTAAAAAACATGGCCTTAAGAAAACTCACAGGCAGGAGAATATTCACCTCATCTAACCAAGAAAAATGGAGATCTATGTTTTCCTCACTCTATATTTTTAGATAAAATTTTATTTTTAGTGGCACACCCCATTCTAACTGCCCATCTTCACACTGTAGCAAGGCTGGATTGAGACTTTTACTCCTACACAAACGCTCTGGAATATGAATTAGAACCAATATTCAACTTTGGTGCTTCTTACACCGTATTGTCAGAGTCTGTTTCAAAAGCTTAAGCACAGACACCACCCTACTTCCAAAATACAGAAAACAAGAAGGTTTCATTGAAGCAAGAGATTCTAATATCTGCACAGCATTATAAATTCTTCAAAAAAGCATCACTCACATCATCTCATTCCGTCTTCACAGAATATGAAGATAGAATGCCAAGAAATCATTAAGATAGTTGCTATGATTTCCATCTTATGGATGCAAATGTAAGCTCAGAGAAGCTGAGTGTTTTGCCTGAGATCATTTAATCCACAGTAGTGGAGCCAGCTCTCATTTTTCTTACCATTATTCAGGTAGCATACTAGAGTTAAAAAAAATCATTGAGATTTCTGGGAGAAAATAGACTGTTGTTTTATAGTGGCTCGGCAATGAACAATAGGCAAGATACTAGGCAAAAATCCTAACCTCTGGTTTCCTTGGTTTGTTCAGCTTTATACAGACTAGGAATTTTCTATAGCATCTTCAAACACTATTTTTTTCTTATTTTAAAAATCTTCCTCATGAACAACAGTATTCAGGGATAAATAACCAGTGACTGCTAACATCCTGGAAACAAAGAAAGAGACTACTTTCCCCAGTTATTGCCTCTCCCTTCTCCAACACACACATACACACACACAAATACCACATTCTGTATAAAAGAGAAAATTTCAAGACAGGAGAGAAGCCATAAATATTAGGATTATATGGGCAACCTGAAATATCCACTTCATTTTAAGATTAAAGTTTAGCTCTGAGATTAATAACGTCCATATAGAGAAGAGGGAACCTCTAGAGGTTCCAGAAGGATGTATGCCAAAGTAGGGCACCATCAGAGATATTGCCAGGTTGCTATTGCTTGGTGGCTTTGACACAAGCTGAATGAATCTAATATATCTCCCCTAAGTAGGGTCATACTTCCAGTTACGCAGATTCATTTAATTTGGCAGAAGCTACTTTTTACAACCAAAAGTTACATTTTGCTAGCCTCTCCTGCTTTTTTTTTTCTTTTTTTTTTTTTTGCTTCTAAAGGATTATTTAGTTGATCTTCAGGAAGGTCCATTTGTAAACTCAGAAGATAATTGTTAAATACTTGGAATTCAGCTTCCCATGAGAATATGTGAATGTTAGAAGAAAAACTAAGCCACTTTCTTGTTTAAAAAAGAAAAAAAAGTGCTGGGTACAGGAGTTCATGCTTGTAATCCCAGGTAGATCGCTTGAGCTCAGGAGTTTGAGGCCAGCCTGGGCAACATGGTGAAACCCTATCTCTACAAAAAACAAAAAATTAGCCAGACACGGTGGCATGAACCTGCTTTCCCAGCTACTCCAGAGGCTGAGTTGGGAGAATTATCTGAGCCTGTGTGTTCAACACTGCATTCCAGCCTAAGTGGCAGAGTGAGATCCTGACTCAAAAAAAAAAAAAAAGTTTTCTTATGAGAAATGGGTTATTGATTGATCACAGATCTCCTCTACCTCCAAAAACAATCTGTTTTGGAAATCTGTCCCCTTGTTGGCTGATATGGTTAGACTTTGTGTCCCCACCCAAATCTCATCTTGAATTGTAATTCCCATAATCCCCACATGTCAAGGAAGAGACCAGTTGGAGGTAACCGAATCATGGGGGCAGTCTCTCCTATGCTGTTCTGGTGATAGTGAGTTCTCATGAGATCTGGTGGTTTTAAAAGGGGCTCTTCCCCCTTCACTCAGCACTTCTCCTTCCTGCTGCCTTGTGAAGAAGGTGCCTTGCTTCCCCTTTGCCTTCTGCCATGGCTTTAAGTTTCCAGAGGCCTCCTCAGCCATGCTGAAATATGAGTCAATTAAACCTCTTTCCCTTATATATTACCCCATCTTAGGCAGTTCTTTATAGTAGTATGAAAACAGACTAATACAATGGCCTTAATATGAATGGTTTATTAGATTCCTATGGCCTGTTTCAGCTATGAAACTTAATTGGTGTTTTAGTAATGACACTAAACTTGGTGAAAAATTTTAAGTTTCAGTTGTGGACATGTCTTCTTCAATTGTCTTCCCTCAGTGTCTCCAACTCCATCTTTTCCTCCCTTCCTCCTGAGGGAAGAAATATTTGAGGACTAAGAAGAAACTAGAAAAGTTATTTTTAAAAGGAGGCATAGCTTTCAGTCACACGGAAAATATCTGGGCAAAACCTCAGAGTGTGAACACCATGACTAACAAGGTGCAGATGGAAAGACAGCAAACACCATGCAAGCATCTGAGTGGTTTCAGATGGTCACCTTCACCCAGTGACCAGTTGATCTGAAGTCAGCCAGTTACCAACAGGATCACTCTGGGTGGACTGGAATCCATTTCTTGTGTGAATAGTAATGAACACTACATATCTCATTTCCCACAAAAGGTTCCAGGTCAGTTCAGGTTACTATAGCAAATTACCATAGATTGGATGGCTTAGAAGCAACATAAATTTATTTCTAAGAGTTCTGGGGGCCGAATATCTGAGTTTAGAGTGCCAGCATGGTAGGGTTCTTGGTAAAGGTTGTCTTCTGTGTTGCAGACTAACCAGCTTCTAATCATATCCTCATATAATAGGAAAAGTGCAAGTTAGCTCTCTGGCCTCTTGTAAGAGCATTAATCCCATTTGTAAGATCTCCACCCTGATAGCTTAATTACCTCTCAAAGGTTTCACCTCACAATACTATCAAATTGGGGATGTTGAAATCTACATCCCCATATGAAATGTCAACATATGAAATTTAGGGAAGACACAAATATTTCCTCCATAACAGGCACTGAATCCTCCCACCAGGCCAAGAAAAACATACAAGTGGCCTGGTAGCATGTATGTGTGCATTTTAGAGGAATGAGTGAGTCAGAGAAGGAACAGAAAAATATGAGGGCCACCTTCCTTTCCAACAAAACTTTAGCTGTCTACTTTCCTTTGCCCCGAGACAACAAGCAGTATAGCTAAACTGCTTAAATCTCCATTCTTCATAATGTACAAGGCAGACATTATTTTCCTCTGTAGAAATCCTGCCTTTTCTTTCAGATAATTGGCCAGAAATAAAATGCCACTTTTTCTCTCCTCCCTCTAAGGAAACACATCGTGGTAGGTATATTTAAATTTAGGGCGATAGATGGAAAAAAAATTGTCTCTCAGCCCTTGTAGGCCAAATCCCCAGGCCCATACATTTCTTTAGAGAATCAGTACTTACAAAATGGCTTGTATTTTGTCAGTTTTGCAGTAAAGAAAATACCCAGCAATTTTTTTAAGTACTGTAATTTTGAAAATTTCCATTTACTTCAGAAGATATCAACTAATGGTCAATCAGACAAAAGCAGAAAAAAAAAAATGACAAATCCCTTCAATAAGCAGATTAGAATCTTTCCAAACTTTACATGATAAACACAGCTTACCACAAGCAACGAACCTTTTGTTCCTTGCTTAGTAAGCCTTTATAAAAATCTTTTCTAGGTATGCAGCTGTCATGTGTGCAAGACAACTCATCTCAAACCACTCTTTTTCACAGTTATGAAGACATGATACCACCATTTAGAGACAACCTGTTATGACAGGTTATAAATGTTCAGAATTGGAAATTTAA